>NC_133620.1:52373606-52686106 GCF_048593235.1 Sminthopsis crassicaudata | reverse complement strand
TTTCATGAAAAAAAAAAAACATAGCTTGGGGCTTTGGCACTGAAGTGAAGCACAGAAGGCCTTGGGGAGTGGCAGGTTGACAGTGGCTGCCCCTGGCTGAAGTGATATACTGTAAATCTCTACAAGTCAGAACCAAATGCCTAGGCCTGGATGAAATGTTATTCTCATTTGCCCATGGGGGAGAAGGGTAAAAACCTAACAACTATGTCTTAGTTTCATCTTCCCATTAAGGGAGTGAAGGGTATGGGTTTCTACACCCCTGAGGGAGTTAGGGGAACAGTGCTGGCATTTCATTTTGAGTCTGGAGTCATCCACTATGACCATCCAGAGGCGTGTGCCCGCCAGTCCCATTCCTCCAACTATATTTAGTCCATTATGAATATGGAATAGCCTTGAAAATGATTCACACAGACATTTCTCTGTCCAGCCTAATAACGTCAAAGTCATTAATGGCAAACGGTAAGTTTATCCTGACAGTGCGGCCTGGAAAAATCTGAGCCCATGCCTTCTCCTGCCTGTCCTAATAGATAGTCTGCATGCAAAGAGCCCTGTGTTCACTACTCCCACCTCTAACCCCCTCTCCCTCCTCTACTCACAACCAATGCCCAGGAAGGGAGCTGGAAGGTCACTATCCCCTAATGTGGGTTTTGAGGAAATGCTGAGCCAGCTGAGAATCTGGCCCTAATAAAAGAGCCAGAAAGAGGGGAAAATGAAGAGGAATTTTGAGGAGTTCTTTGTATTGCCCAGCAAATGATTTAGAATTGCCTTTTTCTTCTTGGATTTGTTGGTTTATTCTTCTGTTTAAACACTACAATCCATTCACCATCCACACCCACTGTTCCTCATCACTACTGCCTATAAATGCCCAATCTTAACACATGAAGATCAATAAATTTGGAAGGGTTCTTAGAGATTTTTAGTTAGAAAATTATAGAATCACCGAAGTAGTCAATTTGCAGGTGAGGGAACTGATATCATAGAAACATATATTCATAACCAGAAAGGATTTTCAAAGTCACTTAGTCCAATGACATCATTATAGACAAGAACACCGACACTCAGAAAGAATGTCTTCTCTAAAATAATACTATAGTGAGGGATAGAGCCAGGATTCAAATCTGGATCCTGTTACTCCAAATCCAGTGTTCTTTAGGATGCTATCTCAAGGAAAAGTGAAACGTCTCATTCATAAGCACCATGATATATTGTATTTTCACTTTCCATTCTCAAAGAATTTTTTAATGTATCATCTATTTGTCAATGCCTCATTTCTGAAGTTATATGATGTACTTTTAAAATATTAAGAAATTAGGGCAGCCAGTTGGCATAGTGGATTGAATATCAGCTCTGAAACCAGGATGACTTGAGTTCAATTTGGCCTCAAACACTTAACTAGCTGTGTGACCCTGGAGAAATCACTTAGCCCCAATTGCCTAGCAAATATATATGTTCATATATGTGTATATATATAATATTATATATTTATATTATATATGCTAATATATTACATATAATAGTATATATTATATAAATTATATATATATATATATCTTCTCCTAAAAAGTAGGAATACCTTCCTACTCCAATTCCAGGAAATTTTGCACCTTCCTCTCTCTAAGAAGCCATACCTGGAATACATACTGGGAAGTAACTCATATTTTAAACTTGGAAAACACTATCTCTCATATGGTCTCATTTAAGTCTTTGGGAATCCAGAAACCCACATCAGATGCTGGGCCATACCTTTCTTATGATATCTAGACTAATCTCTTTCTTGTGCTTGCATAGAAATTTCCATTCTCAATTGATGCCACATTTTAATTGTCAACAAAGGTGGAAAATCACTCCAAATGGCCCCTAATGAGCACCTGCTTTTTCCTATAAACCCCTGGACTTCTTCTTTATTGTTGAGAGATGTTATTGAGTGGAACTCTAAGAAACCTAAATTGAGAAGTAGCTTCACACATCCTGGTCATCAAAAATAATGGAGGAATGGAGGCAGCTAGGTGGCGCAGTGGATAGAACACCAGCCTTGAATTCAGGAGGACCTGAGTTCAAATGTGATCTCAAACACTTCCTAGCTGTGTAACCCTGGGCAAGTCACTTAACCCCAGTCTCAGGGAAAAAGAAATAGAAAAAAATGGAGGAATGGGAGAGCTGGCATAACTTGAGTACAAAGGACAACTCTCACTGAATCATTAGAAGATCATATATAATTATCAGTAAATTTATGTTTAAGTTACCTGGACTAGTATCTATATTTCTAATTTTTAAAAAGTTGAAAGCTTTTTAAATTTTTAAAAACATATGCATAGATAATTTTCAACATCCAACTTTGGAAAATCTTGTGTTTCAATTTTTTCTCCCTCCCTAGGTGGCAACAAATCCAATATATGTTAAACATATGCAATTGTTCTATACTTATTTTCACAATTATCATGCTGTACAAGAAAAATCAGGTCAAAAAAGAAAAAAAATGAGAAAGAAAACAACATGTAAGCAAATAGCAAAAAAAAAAGTGAAAATATTATGTTGTGATCCATACTCAGTTCCCATAGTCTGGGTGTAGATGACTCTCTATCACAAGACTATTGGAACTGGCCTGAATCAATTCATTGTTGAAAAAAGTCACTTCCATCAGAATTGTTCATCATGTAATCTTATCATTGCTATGTTCTCTTGGTTCTACTCACTTTACTTAACACAAGTTCATGTAATTCTCTCCCAGGCTTTCTGAAATCATTCTGCTGATCACTTATTATAGAAAAATAATACTCCATAACATTCATATTCATATTCACTTATTCAGCCATTTTCCAACTGCTAGGCAGGCATTCAGTTTCCAGTTCTTAGCCACTACAAAAAAGTCACCCTTTACATTTTATAAGGAAAATGAGACCCAGAGACATTAATGACTTGGGCAATGCCACACAATATTAAATAGCTGACCCAATATTTGAAGCAAGACCATCTGACTTCAAACTTAGACCATCTGACCATCCCCTTTCTCTTTCTTTAAAGGTGATGTTTTCCAAGACCTAGACCTAGATATTTTATAACCTTACTCCTCTGGAGATATTATTATATTTTGAACTCACTAATAGGGTGATAGGATTATTTCAAGTTAAGAGAAATCTCAGAGTTCTTTAAGTACAGGTATTTCATTTTTCAGATTAAGAATTTGAGTCATACCCACATGTACAAAAATGTTTGTAGCAGCCCTTTTTATAGTGGCAATGGACTGGAAATGGAGTGGATGTCCATCAGTTGGAGAATGGTTGAATAAGTTGTGGTATATGATTATAATGGAATATTATTATGCTATAAGAAATGATGAGCAGGCTGATTTCAGAAAAGCCTGGAAAGACTGATATGAATTGATGCTGAATTAAATGAGCAGAACCAAGAGAACATTGTTCACAGTAATAGAAAGATTCACTGTAATAGACATGGCTTTAGTGGACATGAAGGTGGCCGAAACAGGTGACATAGAGCATTTATAGCTTAATTAAAGCACAAATATGCCAAAGATACCCACTGTAGCCTGTTCCATCATCAGTAGTCCAAATTTTTTTCTTGCCACTGGACGCAGGAAGAGAAGTGATGACTTTGTAAAACTCTGCCTCACTTAATTTAATTCACAGACAAGTCAAGACATTAATGTGATGTTTTTCCTCTTTGAAAATGAAAACAAACAACAATATCATGTGTAAAGAAGAGCTCATCAACTTTTCCTTCAAACCCTTCTCCTTCCCAAACTACTAATCTGTTTTCAAGGCCTGTCAATTTGGTAATTTTTCTTAACATTTCCTTCTCTCCTAGGATTCTGTTACTGCTCTGATGCAGATTCTCATTACTTGAACTATATCAATAGCCTCCTGTTTGGTTTGCCTGCAACAAGTTTTTCCCTACTCCAATTTATCCTTCATTCAGCTGTGAAAGTTATCTTCCTAAAGCTTAAGTCTGACCATTCTGTCCTCACTCAATAATTTCCAGTGGCTTCCTGTCATAGTATCAAATACAAAGTACATCTTTGGCTTTCAAAATCCTTCACAACCTGCTTCCCCCTCCTATCTTTCCAATATTCTTATATCTTTCACCTCACACAAAAGGTTCTCTGAGATCCAAAGACACTGACCTCCTTGGTTCCTCAAGTATGATATTTCACCTTCTGAATCTGAGCATTTTTACTGACTGTCCCCCATCCTTTCTCTTCTCTCCCATCACTGCATGCTGGGTTTCTTGGTTTCTTTTAAGTCTCAGGTAAAACTCCCATCTTCTACAGAAAGTCTTTACCAATTCCCCTTAATTCTAGTACCTTCCCTCTATTGATTATTACCAATTTATTTTTACACAAATTATTTGTATATAATTATTTATACATTGTTTCCACCATTTGACTAAAATGTCACGAAGACAGAAGCTGTCTTTTTTCTTTCTTTGTATATCCCATATTTAGCATAGTGCCTGGCACATAAGAGACACAATGTTTATTGATTGACTGACCATTAAAAAATCTAGCACTCCTTCCTCTGCACCAAGTGGTTTCCATAGAGAGATGACTTTCCCAATGTCACCAATCTGTCTTGTCACAAAACCCAATCTAAGTTCCAAACTTCTTGAATTTTACTCCAGTGTGCTTTCTACTGAACAATGATGGCCTGTCTTACTGAGAAATGGCAAAATAGGCTTTCAAAAGATTAGATGACCTCTTAGGTCTCTTTTAATGCTACTTATGCTTCTGGGAAATGTGGACTCCATACAATCAATCAAGCATTAATTAAGTGAGTGAGTAAAAGTGATTATTTTAGGAACCAACAAAGGAAACATGTCTGGGGAAGGGCCAGACATCTCTCAAATTATACTTTGTAGGCAACTTCCTAGGTCACCTATATACAATATCCCACTTCTAAAGATTCCATCCACTAAAAATCTGTCTTGGGAACTTCTACCTATTGCCCCTATCCAATATCAAGGACATGTGTTTTACCTGCTAAATAAAAGATGTGTGACTCTTTGTGGTAAAGTGCCCAAATACAAGATCCAGAAACAGAATATCATAAATAAACTTGCCAAATAGAATTCTTTAGCACAGTTTCTTTGATTGCTGTTTCCTGGTAGCCTCTTCTCAAGCCTCATGCCATTCTCACCTAATATAAGTAACCCTGAGCAACATGAACAAGAACAAAAATAACTAAAAGTATCCTAGAAACATACACCAAGCTTCCCTCACTTTGACTTCACAAAATAGATACTGCAAGAAACTGGATCTTCATTTTAAAATGAGCAACCTGAGAATTAGAGAGATTAATTAATTTGGTCTCCTGTCACAAAGGTAGATGTCAAAACTGGAAGCACAACCCAGATCTTCTGCCTTCAAGTCTGATGTTCACATTAAGAGATGTGGGGTGATATACTAGAAAGAGCACAGGACTGGAGTGCCACAAACACAACTGAAAGAAATAAGGCTGAACCAGGAAGCTAGAGAACTTTGGACTAGTTAGTGGTTTTATCACTAACACAAACTAATTGATCTTCTACACCCTTCTAAAAGATGTGATGCTACATTTTCTTCTCAAAATACCATGATACCTCAGTTCTGTAGGAAATGATATTTCAATTCTTTGTCTTGGCAGCCTTTGCTAATGAGAGAATTAGACTTTAGTGAGAATTATGCATTCAAGGGGAGGCAAGAGGTTGTAGGAGATAGAAGGCTATTCTTGGGGTCAAAAACAGTAGAGTTGCATTCCCATTTCTGACACCTGGCACCTGGATGAACTTAGGGAACTGTGAAAGGTGACTGTTTATTACCATTGTTTATCAGTACATGGATTTTGCCCACATCAATGTAATCACAAATGTAGAGAAATAATGAACAAGTAATGAAAATGAAGTAAAAATTGTGAGGCCTTTATTCATTGTGGCATTGGGTATTTAGGATTAACAGGAATGATTGTACAAATTGGACCAGGTAAAGTACTCATGCAAAGACCTCTTTTCAAAGCCTGACTGGGCCACTTATTACTATTTTTATCACTTTGGATAAATCACATCCATTCTCTGAACCTCGGTTTTACCCTCTATTAAATTCTTTTAATGCAATGATCTCTAAGATTCCTTCTCATTTTCAATCCTATCTCCAAAATCCCTTCCAGGAAGAAAAGTCTTTGCTTTAGGCTCTAGAAGTTATTTTCTTAAGTCTGGAAAAATTTACATGAACAGATGCCAAAAGAAGTGAGTAAAAACAAGAGAACATTATACACAGTAACAACAAAAGTATGTGATGATTAATTCTGATAGATATGGCTCTTTTCAATAATGGTTTCAGGCCAATTCCAACAGACTTGTTATGGAGAGAGTCATCTACATTCAGAGAGAGGACTATGGGGACTGAATGTAAATCACAACATAGTATTTTCATCTTTTTGTTTTTGCTCGCTTTTTCTTTTCTTTCTCATTTTTTTCTTTTTGATCTGATTTTTTTGTAGCATGATAATTGTGAAATATTTATAGAAAAATTGCATATGCTTAACATATATTGGATTACTTGTTGTCTAAGGAAGAGGATGAGGGGGACAGAAGGAGAAAAAAATGCAATACCAGCTTTTGCAAGGGTGAATGTTGAGAATTATCTTTGCATTTATTTTTAAAATAAAAAGCAATTATTTTAAAGAAAGAAAAAAAAAGTTACTTTCTTTCTGAAATACCCCGATTATTCAAAGGAGGGAAGAAACAAAATTAGAGACAATGATGACAATGATGATAATGATAGCTAACATTTAAATGCATCAACACTTTTCATTCCCCATTCATTCAGGTGAAAGCTAGGTTTGCACATGAATTACCCAGATATAAGACTTGGTTATCCAGTGTTATGGACTCATAGAATTAACATATGCATTTGTAACTTTTACAGAGGACCCCATTGAATACCAGAATGATCTAATGATGTTCCATTATGTCATGTAGTGAACACTTCTAAAAGTATTGATTGGAAAGATCATTGTGTAACACATGCTCATTCCACAATGCAGTAAAAAAAAAGAAAAAAAAAAATGGAAGGATTTTCTTGAAAGGAAAGATACATGTATACATATTCACATATACATACATATATATATATATGTATATATATATATATAAATCATCCATACATATATACACATTCATCTCTATATATACACATACATGCACAAATGTGTATATATACATATATGTGTTACATTTATACATATATTTGCATGTGTACATGGCTATGTGCATGCATACAGAGGTATCATATATATATACATATACACACATGCATGTGCATATATAAATACATGCTTATGTGTATATAAACATATGTGTGTTTATGTATATGTGGCTATGCATATATCTTTCCTTTCAAGAAAATCCTTCCACATTGGTATATACATAATCTACATTAGGAATATACATATGTATGTATGCATGTATTTATTTTTAATGGATGTTTCTGAGTCAGATTATAAGTGAAACTCTTTTATTGCCATGGTTGCCTATACTGTGAAAAGGAGAGAAATTGCTTTATTCAAGCCATTAATGAAATGTCATTGTCAATCCACCTCTAACTGCATCATGTGTTTTTATTCTTTGCATTTAAAAAAAAAGACAGTCTACAGCAAGACAAGGTTTTTAAGATACCATCTCACTACCTCTTAAAAAGAATCCTCTCTAATTCTGGATTCTGGATTAAGACTTTTTCTTTTAAATTAAATATCAAACCACTTAAACATCAAATATCCAAATAAAAATGAATTCCCAGGATATCTTCAAAGCTCTTTTCTTACTAGGATATTATTCTTAGATGTGTTTCTTTGATGACCCAAATAAATAATGTAATATTTTGGTCAATTTAGCCTTTTGTTCAGTTGAATTTTTTTGTTTGTTTGTTTTAAAGGGAAAAGCATTTTTCTAATTATCCTTTCTCCACTATTTCCCTGAGCTCTCTTTTCCAGACATTCTGTCTTTATTAAAGTCACCATAAATCTTTAAAAGGGATGAAAATATCAAGAAATAATTGATGGTAAGAATTCTGTGATTACTACACCAAAGCCATATAGGGCTGTTTTAAGAGTGGGATACAGACAATACTCTGTGTTCCTCTTCATCTATTTTTGCTCTTCCCCAGTGTTCATAGCGTCTCCTTCACTTTCCTCAATTTTGGAATGATAATCTATAGCCATTAACTGATTTAACAAATCTTTCTGTCAGTGGGGTACTTTATGGAAATTGAAAACTAATTAACGTTTATCTCAGCGGCTAATCACATAAAATCTACTGTGTTGGCATCCCAGGTTCTAAAATAATGATTGCCCATGAACTTGAGCAGGGAAGATCTTGATAAGGCCTGACAGTCAGCAAGCTGCATTGAGACAGAACAAGCAGGCCTCAGCCTCTACTGCTAATGAGAACCACAGGAGCCAGAGTAGCTGGGAATCCCTGGATAAACAGAGCCTCATTCTGTGAATTGGCAGTTACCTAGACAGTTACATAGGCCTCGCACAAACCATGTGTGCGCACATAAACTTGAGTTAGAAGATTACAATGATAGGTGATTCCATCTATTTTTCAGTGGTTCCTCTGAAAACAGGTAGTAAGTTCCACAAATGTCAGCTTTCTAATTGCTTCCTCAAATTCAAATTGCTATTTGAAGATTTTAATTTTTAAAAAATATATTTCCAATTATGATTTTTATTTCTTTTTTATTTTATTTTTAACACATTGCTTTATGAATCGTGTTGGGAGAGAAAAATCAGAACAAAAGGGGGAAATGATGGGAAAGGAAAAAAAACAGAAAAAAGAAATGAAGCATGTGTTGATTTACATTCATTCTCCATAGTTCTTTTTTTGGATGCAGATGGCATTTTCTATACAAAGTTTATTGGGATTGCCTTAGAGATTTTTATTTCTTTAAACAGGTTTGTGTGTTCTTGCAGCCACAGCCACAGATTCATCAACTTTATAGATACTTTCTATCAATACCCTTATGCCAACATGTGTGTGTAACCCTGGAAGTGATAATAAGGCACTTTTATATATGTCTATATGTGCTCAGAACCATGGACAGAAGTCACTATTGTTCACACCTCTTCATTCCTACACATTGCTTCACCTTTTTTTTATTTAGGAGTTTTGAGGAAGTGCAACCATAATATCAATTTTTTTTCTCAACCCTCAGAATAATGCTTCCCATAGAAGGATGAAAGAAAACAGAATGCCATTGCTTAATATAAACATTCAAAGTCCCCACAAGCACAGGGAAGTGTGGTTTAGTCATTCACAAAATTCAGTACTAGCTAAGAACTAGAATTCTTGTCTTTAGATCAAACCCTGAAGAAATGTCAACCATCATCCTGTCAGGTCTTTGCTTTTCTTGCTTATCATCTCAACTTAAGAGCAACTCATGGCGAATTCTATTTCCAATGTTACGTATGGTTTCATCTTCCTGAATGTCTGAGTCCTATTCATGTTTTGAAGGAAATAATCCTGCAAATAGACACAAAATCCTACATTTCTTCCATCTACCCTTCTCATGATGAGTGATACAATGAAAAGAGAGATGATTCTCTAGCTATTTAAATCCCACCTGTGAAACTTGCTATCTATGTGACTTTGGATCCAGGCCTTAATTCTCTCATGTATTAAATGAGGAACTACATGATCCCTAAAATTCTTTCCAATTTTAGATCTGAGAAAACTTTCAGAAGGACAGAGCCCTTGGAAATCACTTTCAAGACTGATAATTTTAGTACCATAGCCTTAAGCAGATACATCTTCAGACATGAATCTATTATGATTGTAGTTCCTTTTGTTCTAGTAATAAAACAAAGGCGGGGGTGGGGGGAAGAGTACTGTAGTGACAGGGTACTATGTTCTTGTCTTTGCCTTGCCACCAACTAATTGTATGAATTTGATCAAATTGGGGGCCTCAGTTTTCTTTATTTGTAAAATAAAGGGAACTCTCCAAGGTCCAAATTAGTTCAACCATTGTATGGTTTTAGAAATTTTAAAATATGAGTATAAAGGAGTATTTTAGAAATGCTAATTTTAAAGATGAGTCCACAGTGATGAATGAGAAACTGAACAATGGAAATGCAGACATCAATCAATTAATAAGTATATAGTCAGTCTCTATTATATTCCCACAACTTAATCAATACAAGAAAAATAGAAGAATTGATCCCTGCACTTCAGGCCTCACTACCTATTTGGAAGAAAAGTACTTATATAAGTTGTAGAATAGTATAAGAAGTAGAAATAGCAGAACAATAGAAGAAGTTATTGTAAGGTATCATGGAAATTGTGCAATAGAAATTAAAAGATAGGGAGAACACTGAAAAATGAAGCAGTCTAGAAGTCTATAGTGAAAAAATAAGAATGAATTTGATCTTGAGAAAAAAAAGCTTCCAGGGACAGCTAGAGGCACAGTAAATAAAAAACAAACCCTGAAGACAGAAGGACCTAAGTCCAGATGTGGCCTTAAATACTCGATACTTACCAGCACTGTGATATTGTGTGTGTGTGTGTGTGTGTGTGTGTGTGTGTGTGTGAGAGAGAGAGAGAGAGAGAGAGAGAGAGAGAGAGAGAGAGAGAGAGAGAGAGAGAGCAATACACACAGAGAAAGAGTGACACAGAGAGAAAGACATATGGATAGAAAGAGAAAGAGACAGAGAGAACAGAGAGAGAAGGAATAAAAGGAAAATAGAAAGAAGGAAGGATGAGGAGAAGAAAGAAAGAAAAATTCAGGTAAAAAGAAAGAGATGGAGAAAATAAGATAATTTAATTTAACTCCTTGTAAAACTGACCAAAAAAAGGGGTGAAACAGACTCTGAGAAACTAGCTTGATTAAAGTCACTCAGGTTAAGGGTAAAGGCATAAAATCAGTTTCTCTGATGCTAAATCCAAGGCTCTCATGATTGATTTTGATAATTGGTGAGGGAAGGAGTCAGAGTGAGGAATAATAGGAAGGAAATTCTCTAAGGAAGATGGGAGAAAGGAGAAGAAAACTTAAAAAAATAATTTATAATAATTTACTAAGAATTGGAAAATGTTATGATTTATTTGGAAGAAGAGAGGGATATTCAGGGAAACTAAATATCACAGGAGACACAAATAGCCAAGAGTTTAAGTCTGTGTTATTTCAAATAATGCTCATTTGTGGAGAAAAGTCACTTTTGAAGTCTTTTTTTTACCGAGGTTTTAAATGGTCAAAGAAAAGAGAAGCATTCAAAGACTTGCAGGAATTCAAGGGAATCAGACATTAGGGTGCATTTGGTTATAGAGATGACACATTTGACCTGAAACTAAACGAATTTACCTGAAGTTCAGCAGGCAAGGGTTGTGAGCTACTTGAATAGCAGGAGCTGCAAAAGCCTTTCTTTACTCCCAAACACTTAATACAGTTTCTGCAACACATTGCATGCCTAATAAATTCTTATTGCCTTACTATTGACTGTTTCCTCAACAATCTTATTTACTTTTTTCTTAATTACATGTAAATTTTTTGACATTTTAGAAAATGTTGAATTCCAAATTCTCTCCCTCCATTTCTCCTTTCTTCTAACCTTGAGAAGGCAAGAAATTTATATGTGTGTGTGCAGCTATATAAAACATATTTCCTAATAAGCTATATTGCAAAAGAAAAAAGACAAAAAAATTAAACAAGAAAATAAAGAAAATTTAATAAGTATACTTTGACCTTCATTCATATTCCATCAGTTCTTTTTTTTGAAGGTGGATAGTGCAAGTCCTTCAGAATCACCTTGAATCAGTGTACTGATGAGAATAGTTAAGTCATTCAAAATTGAGCATTATATAATAGTGCTCTTTCTGTGTACAATATTTTTTCTGGCTCTGCTAACTATATTTTGTCTCAATTTATATGTCTTGCCAGGTTTTTCTGAAAACATACTGCTTTTCATTTCTTATAGCACAATAGTGTTTTATCACAATCATAGACCACAATTTGTTTAGCCATTCTCAAAATGATGAGGATCCTCTTGTTCAACATCTTGAGAAAAAATCAACTAGAGAGGAAGAGAGACAGGCTAAAAATGCTTTTTAAAATTATATGTATATATTACATTGAATCAGTTAAGATTTAATGATTGACTTTGGGCAGTCCACACATCAAAGTTTCATCACACTCTAATATTCAAATGATTTCATAGATCTAGATACATCCTCCAAAAGAGTGATCATAACACATTCATGCTTGTCTATTCTATGCTATTCTTACCTTTATCAATCCATAACTTTGCCAAAGACAGATATCCATTTTTCAAGAGGTCTTCTTCCTTTCTCTTGTTATTTCTTGGTATACCAGGATCTGAAAGAGAAACAATGTACATAAGTGAATCTTCCTTAAGTTTTTAGACTAAGAAATCTTTCTTTCTCCCTTTCTTCTTTCTTTCACCTCTTTGTATCTTCTCCCTCTGTTCACATAGAATATCATACCTTTACCTGTAGGTGCTCTGCCCAAAGGACTGTAAATTCTGATAAAAACTTCACAAGATATTTTGGGATTTATGAATTAGATTACTTTTCAAAGGACAATGTTTTATTACCAAATCACTATAACTCATAAATGTTAACCTAGTTCATTGGTCATTGTTTGGGCCCTGATGAGTTACAGTGAGTGTAAATAGCAATTGTTTCTGTTTTGGTCAAAAACCTGGAGTCTTCCCCACCCATATTGATTTTGACTAAGTAAAAGAGACCATTCTTTGCCTCATTTCTTACTAGCTTTAATCACTGAATGAATCTTGCCTTAGACAAACTGAGACCTGGGAAAGACTTTAGCTTAAAAAGGTCAACATATCCTATTGCATCCACGGCTACTTCTAGTTGTTCTGATCCATGTCTTGCCACTGGATCCAGATGGCTCCAAAAGAGTAAAGCAACTGACTTTGAACAGGTCTCAGTCACTTAAATCAATTCACTTGCAAGTCATGGCACCACCTTCCTATGCCATTGTCCTCTCTTAGACCAAAGGACAATGAATTCAGGTTTTAAGAAAAAAGTAAAAGTTTTGTGTATTGGTAAAAATATATTCTTAACTATTGTTTAGAAAGCATATTCAAAAATCTCACTTTTTATGTTGTCCAACTTTTTCTTTTACAAATTATGGAACCAAGGCCAAGAATCTCAATGTGAAAAAAAAATTACCTCAGAGGCTATTTATTCCAACTTATATCTGACTAAGCAACCTCTCCACAATATCTGATCCCTCAGGTCATCCAGTTTTTGTTTAAAAACAAGTTAGGGAGACTCCCCACTTCCTCTGAGATTATTTTCAGCTTCATTTCATTTTCATTTTCAGCTCTAACAAAAATAGCTATCATTTATATAGTATATTAAAGTTTGGAAAGAATTTTGCAAATACCTCCTTCTATCCTCAGCAACAGTGGGAGGTAAATTTGTTATTATGTCTAATGATAAGGAAGAGGAAGGCTAGGAAGGCAGAAGTTAAGGACTTTTTTAGGGTCACATATCTAATGCCTGATACTAGGTTTGAACTTGGGTATTCTTGACTCAGGGTCCAGTGTTGTACTCTAGTGAGCCAAAATCTGTTTCACTATAATTTATGTCCCTAGTTCCTACTCTCCTTAATGAAAAAGCAGAATAAGTATGATCCCTTTTATTCATAGTCTTTCATATATATGAATACAATAACATCTCAGGATATCTTAGAGTCAGCTGCTACAACTGTTACATTTTCAGTGGGAATTTTGGAAGTTAGCACCTCAGAAATTAGTAAAAACTGTTTACTGAGATTTTATTGTTTTGTGGATTGCCTGGACTTAAGAAAATCTAATATTAACATTTTAATTTTAATTTAAAGTGTGTCCTACATACATTTTTGCCCTTTAGAGACATTGTTAAGCATTTACTGGCACATCCCTGAATTTATATTTCCTTTATGACTTCTCCAGGACAAATAATCCACAATCTCTTTAATCTGGCTTTGAATTGTATGATCTTGATGTTTTTTTTACCACACTGGGGACCCTGGTCCGGACATTTTCTAGTTTGGGATTTTCCTTTCTAAAATCTAGCACCAAGCACTAAACAGAGAAGTAAGAAAAGTTTCCTTAGATCACAAAATGAACTAGTAGGAGAGCTGACAAAACAATGATTTTTTTGCTGTTCACCCAAGTTACTTTCAGTCTTTTCCTCTGACAGCAGGAGATGCCTATGCAATAAAAGTGTTAACTTCACAAGGTTTTTTGGTTTGGTTTTGTTTTCACTTATTTTAATTACAGGACATGGAGACAGCCTTGCCTTCAGTGTCTCCTAGAAACAATGCCTGTTGACAGGGAATCTTATTGCAAGGAGACAGAGAAAGTCTGCATCTGGTTTTAAATATCATTGGCACAATAGAATGAAAGCCTCAGTGAATTTGCACAAGACCTTGTATTGTCTCAGAGATCCAAGGGTGCCTTCATGATGGATTTTTCTTTTTTCTTTTTATTTGGTAGCTGAACAGAAGAAGTATGTGTTTTTGCAGAGAAAGAGTTATATTGTACTGCAGGGTTTTTCAAATCCACTATGATTTTGAAGGGGTTATCTGAATGGAATTAGGACTAAAAGGTGGATAATTGTATATACATTGTATATATATTGCTGTTATAATCAGGAAATAGGGGTTTAAGTTCTGACTGGGAAATTTGTTAAGTGTTCTCTGCTTAGAAGAATCCTTGGAATCCTTCAAAGTATACTATCTCCCACCTGAGGACTTTTCTGTTAGTATGCAAGTATTTTACTCTAATTTATTCTATTTTCTCTTTCACTCTTTTTCTCTTTTCATTCTATATGAAAAAATTATTTGTTTTTATTTATACCTTTTACATGTTGCTTAACATTAGAATGTAGGCTTTTTGAAAGCAGGCCAAGTCTTTGCATCCTTAAAATCTGATATAGTGATTTACCCTAGAAATGTCAAATTTCATTACATTAGATTGACTTGAATCAATTGTGTGAGACGATATAAACAATAACTTCTCTGAATCTCATTTTATATGTTTTTTAAAAAAAGATGGGATACAACACTTTCACAGTTAATAATTTGTACCATTGATCACTAGAGTTGGGGGAAAAAATTGACATCGATGAAAGTCCATTCATTGCACTGCCTAGGAAGGGCTTTCAGCATCCAGGGAACTAGAAAATTGGTGTCCTCTACACAAAGAAGATGTCCAAGGTTGAACCTTCCAGTGCAATGACCCAGAGGGAGAAGAATGATGGAGAGAAAAGAACAAAGGTCAGAGCCTGGGAGCACTCTCTAACAAAAGGCATAGAAACATGACTATTATTGTCTATCATCTTTACAAGTTATTTGCAAAGCAAATCCACGTGACCTTTACACTATCACATATATACATTAACAAAAACAACTCAAGCCACTGAGATAATAATTACAATGTAGTGTTTGGATGAGCACTTACAAGTACATGTGTATAAAAACACTGGTGAATAAAAAGTTGAGATTCAAGAAAGAATTGTACACTCAAAAGTGAAATTTACAGGGGATCAGAGATTTGGGATAGGGTCAAGTCTCCATTCTGCTGCTTACTATCTATGTGACTCTGAGTGCATGATTTGACCTGTATAGGCCTCAGTTAATTCATCTCTAAAATGGGGAAGTTGGAATTCATGACCTTCAAGGCCTTTCTAGTTCTTTATGATTCTGTGACTAAAATGTACATTAAATGATATACATATTATGATTGTAATTGTATAAAATATATGCAAGGCTGAAAGTTTTTCATCTTTAAATACATATGGACAACCAATATAGCCAAAAGTCACATATGAAGTAAATTTATGAATGAATCTGTAAAATGAATTTGTAAAATAAAAATATGAGAAGCCTAATTCCATTTTAAAAGTACAAAAACAGTTTTGTATTTAAAGGATTCTCCTTCGTAATTATTTTTGTCAAGAGAAGAAGAGTTTTGCAAAATGAATAAGCCCTTCTTGTTTTGTTTTGTTTTTTTATTTTGCAAATGCCACCAAGTGTGATGGAAGGGAGCCTTGACTCAAGACTAAAGATGTGTGGTTTAGAGGAGAAAGCTCCAGATTAAGAGCTGAAAGACCTGAGATTAAATGCTGATTCAGTTCTTATCATCTTTATAATCTTGAGACATGACATCCTATTTATTTGGGCTTCTGTTTATTGTAGAGACAATAAACCAAAGTCCCTTTTCTGATGAGTTTCAGGGTTCTAAACTGGTAGATTTGGGAGAGCCAGCAAGAAGGTGGATTCTGAAGTCATAAGGGTTAGTATGGAATATGACAGGGTGAAATTTCTGAAAAGAGGAGTGTTGACATTAGCAGAACAATTTGTTGTTTCCCATAGTGGTGTTTTAAAATGGTGAATGGTATCATCATGGATTGGTATTTTTACCATGCCTTCTTTATATTCTGTTGCATGAGTAGTAAAGTGAGGTCAGAGATTATATATGGCAAAGGGAGCATAGGATAGTGAGTCAAAGAATTCAGTTCCTATGGGACAGAAAGTTAAATATTTCTAATTTACAACTGTGCTAAGCAGATATAGACTTAAGTTACTGTGGACTTGGCAGTTTGTTGGACCCTTTTCAGGTAATCATAAATTTCTAGGAAATGATTACTTTCATATTTATCTCCATAAAAACCACAGTTGGTTAAGAAATTATTTAAGCAAACAAAAATGACATTCTAGGTTAGTCTAGTTCCCTGGATACTAGGTTAGTCACCAAGTTTCCAGTTCTTCTGATAGCATTTTTCAAGATTTTAATGATGTAATTTTCCCATGCCAAAAGCAGAACAAAATTAACCTCCTTATAAATCACAAGGTTCCGGACCACAGAACTACACTGGATGATCTCCTAGTCTTCTTATCTATAAAATTAATTTTAATGTTCAGTTTTTTTTCAGTTATATCTGATTCCTCCTGACCTAATTTGGGGTTTTCTTGTCAAAGATACTTTAGTAACTGCCATTTCCTTCTCTTAGCTTAATTTATAGATGAGGAAAACTGAGGTAAACAGTTAAACAATTTGTCCAGGATCATTTAGATATTAAGTGTCTGAAGCTGGATTTGAAAAAAAAGGAAAGAGAGACTTTCTAAGTTCAGATCTGGCACTCCATTAACCATTCCACCTAAATTAGGTGATTTCTAGGAATTCTTCCAATTCTAACATCCTATGGTTCTTTTATTATTTCAGTTTGAACATAAAGTCTTGCTTTCTAGTGGACCTGATCTTAGAGTAAAATTGGCTAAAATGTTTAGGGAGAAGTGTTCTGGATAATTAAATTTCTGGTCATTTGTGTTTGGTAGTTAACTTGGTTTTAGGATATCTACATAAACAAAAATTCCTTTTTGAGTGAAGCAAATTCATCTTAAATGAATAGTTCCTAGAATGAATGAGTCCTCTTCTTTAAGTGTACTGTTATGATAATAATTGAATAGTTCATTCAACACGCATCTAATAAGAGTAAACTTTAACCCCCCAATATGCCAAGCATTGGAGGATTCAAAAAGGACAAAAGTTACAGTTCCTCATCTCAAAGCACTAATATTCTAATGGGAGAAGAAAATATCCATAAACTTTATAAAAGCAAAAGGTACATGGATAGAGATTATCTCTGTGGGAAGATATGAGCATTAAGGGGAATTGGGAATGGTTTCTTTCAGAAGATGGTTCTTTAGCTGAGACTTGAAAGATGCCACATACAAAGGCTAGAAGTCAGGTGGGAAAGATTTCCAGGAATGGGGGAAAGAAAATTCCAGGAATAAAGGATGATATCTTCCCCAGTTACACACACACACACACACACACACACACACACACACACACACAGAGAGAGAGAGAGAGAGAGAGAGAGAGAGAGAGAGAGATAAATAATCTATTTCTATACCTATATCCAATCTGTCTACATCTACTTAATATCTCATAAAAATCACCAATTCAAATAACCTTTGATGTCAAATATTCCAATCCATCTTGACCAAAAACTTCTCCTACCAAATTTCCATCAAGGGGTCATTTGACCTTTGCTTAAAAGTCTCCAGTGAAAGAGAAGTTACTATCTCCTTACACTGTCCCTATGGGGCAGCTACTAGGAAGTCAAAATCTGCTTCTGAAACTCCTATCAATTCCACTTCGGTGTTTAATCTAGAGCCAAATAGAACTGATTTGCAACAATGTCCTGATTATATGAATACTGAATCCTTTTGAAGTGGTCACATTCAGCTTACACTGTATAGTTCAATTGGGATTGAACCATTTGCCATATTTTACATCATTATAACATCAAATAAAATAAATTTAAATGCATGGTTGTAAGGGGCCTTTAAATGGGTGCCACAGTGCATCGGGAGATTGAGGCCCGGAAGTAACTTCTGTGGATATTAGGACTGCCCTTGGGCGGAATCCTGGCCATATTGAGATAGCTTCATAATGGGTGACTCTCTCGCTGATTGGCTGTGTGTGTGACCTCACAGGCCCTATGTAAGCCCACTGCAGGCAGCAAGCGCCCTCTTTAACCTCGTGCTCTTGACCCTGGCTCCCCAGCCTGGGTGGCCAAGCCAAGATGGATAGCCAAAAGAGGTAAGGGTTTTGGTAGTGAACACGTGGGTCTTCTGACCAGGTGTTCACTAGGGAACCAACAAGTCAGGGCATCAGTCAGGGCATTATGTAAATAGGTATAATAAAGGCTTTTAAGATTACATGTAGCTGTTCTTGAGTGCGCTACCGGTTACTAAGCTATAGATTCAAGAGATTGTGGCCAGAGACCTTTGAAGGCCTCAGAGGAGGTGAGCCGAGTAGAGTTCACACTGCAGAGGACAGTGGTCAAAGGTACTCTGGTGGGTCTAGGACAGAATAGTAATTGTAACTGCCAGGAGAGCACGTTACACATGGTCCTCAGTTCATTTCATGAGATTCACTATTCACACTAATTGGGATCTACCTGTAATTTCTCATACACGTGAGAGTACTTCATAAATGTGCATGTAATACTGCCTTTCTGACCTCCTCGGTTCTGATTTCTTAGTCATGGGAAATTCCATGAACTTCCCAGCTCCTCAATATCTTTTTAAAAATGTGGTGCTTAGAATTGAACACAACACTCCAGAATGAATCTGATCCAGTGTACAATCAAAGTATATGGTAATAGGGTATGCTCTGGTTTGGTATAGGATAGGATTGGATAGGATAGGATAGGATTAATAGCACAATATATCTTTTTCTGAGTAGTATGTATCATTTAAAGCAGTTTGAGACTGTGGTAGCTTTTTGGCTGCTGTGTCACTCAAATTATGCAAATGAATCTTTCAGTCCATTATGACTCAAAAATAAAATGCTTTCCTGCCAAACATAGTGATGTGGTTCTCATTTTTAAAACAGGGAAACTGATATTTAATTTAATTCATAATCAGAGCTAACATTTACATAGCATCTACCATATTCCAGGCACTATGCTGAATGTTCTATCAATATTATCTCATTTGCTTCTCCTAACAACCCCAAGGTACTAGTATGATCCCCATTTTATTGTGGAGGAAACTGAGGCAGAAGGTAAATGATTTGTCTGGAGGTAATGCAAGTAATAATGTTTACTGCTGAATTTGAACTCAGGTCTTCCTGACTTTAGGTCCAATATCCACCTACCGTATCACCTAACTACTTGCAATTTAATATCATTAAAATAATTTAAATAAATTAACAAATAAATAAAAATAAATTAATAAATAAACATTTAAATAATGTCTTTATTACCATTATTATGCTGCAACTCTGGGACTACAAAGACAAAAATGAAATACCCTAGGAAGCAAGGAGTTTAATTTCTACTTGAATGAGTAAAAAACAAGATGGATTGAAATGAATATACTTCTATCCCTTCCATATTTCCCTATTGTGGTTTTGATAAATTGTAGGTTAGCATAAGAAATTAAGTGGAAATTTTTGGAAAGTTTTGCAGAAGCCACAGATAACACATACATGTCAGCAGATGACACAGAAAAAATTGTGTATGTGTGTATGTATGTATATATAGATATAGATATAGATATTTATACAATTATATAATACATATATATGAATATATATATATATATAAATATATATATAAAATTATATAATACCAACCCAAATTTTACAATAAGCTACTGTAAACATCATAAATGAAAAAGAAAAAAGAAGTCAGACTTCTTCTATGGTAAAAAGGAAGATCCAATATTTTTATGCAAATTTTCCAAGTTTGGGGGTCATCATGCCCCTAATTCCCATGATGTGAAAGGGATAACTGCAGGAATAGGAAATTGAGGAAGAAGAGAGAACTAAAACCTGGGGTGGTAGGGACTACTAATGAACAAGCTTCTATGAGGACCATACTGGATTTTACCAGACTACACGAACTAAGAAAGGAAAACTAGTCTCTTAAGACACAAAGCTTCATTGTTTTTCTTATTGCTACTGCAGTTACTGCTCTTATTGGAGTAACACTCCATGGGATTTTCTTGGCAAGGATAATATAATGGTTTGCCATTTCCTTCTCTACTAGAGTAAGGCAAACAGAGGTTAATGGATTTGCCCATCAGGGTCACACAAGTAGCCTGAGACCTGATTTGTACTCTGCACTTCTCAACTCTGAGCCTATTGTTCTATCCACTGTGCCACCTAGCTTAGTTAGTAGGTTCGTTAGGGGTTACATGGTTAGTAAGGGGATTGGGAAAGCATATGTTAAATTAGAGGAAACACTAGAAGTAAAGTGTATAAAGTAGAATAGTTTGAAATGAGCCTATTGTGGGAATTGTGGGAAGCAGATTGTAAGGAGATATAAATGCCAGACTATGAAGCAGCTAGATGGTGCAGTGGATAGCGCACTGGGTTTAGAATCAGGAAAATTCATCTTCATGAATTCAAATCCAACCTCAAACACTTACTATGGCTATGTGACCCTGGGCAAATAACTTAATCCAGTTTGTCTAGTTTCCTCATCTGTAAAATGAGTTGGAGAGAGATATGGCAAACCATTCCAATATCTTTGCCAGGAAAACATCTATTGAAGTCATGGAGAATCAGCCATGGCATAAAAACAACTTAACAACAACAAATGGAGCATAGGTAATGAGATGTACGCAATAGGAATAAGATGTAGGTAATGAGAATTTACTGAGAATTTTTGTGCAGAGAAATATGTACAGACCCTTGTCATAGAAAGATTATTTTGGTTCCTCTGTGCAGAAAGGAGTGAAGGAAAAAAAGGGCTAAAAGACAAGATCCTTCGTTTGGCCCTTATTCTTAGCCTCTGTACAGCTTTTGACACTTTTGCCTTCTATCTCCTCTTGGATTCGTATATATCGATTTCACTTATGCATTTGCAAATGTATTGCATTGTCCCCACTGAAAAGTAAACTGGTTGAAAGAAAGGATGATTTTGTTTTTCTTTGTATCACTACTACTTAGCATAGTTACAACACAATGGAAATAATGAGTCCAAATAGGAAGTAATTAATTACAGTAGCGTATTCAAAGAGTCCTGAAATTCTGAACTAAGGTGGTGGTTGTGGCAGTGGAGAGAAGAAAATGCATGCCAGAGATAGGGAAGTAGCATCAATTTCTTGAAAATTCATTGGATATAAAGGAATGGCAAATACTGAAAAATGAAGCATGAGATCAAGGTTGCAAATCCTGCAGATTGGAATAATTGTGATGCCTTTCATAGATATCTAGAAAGTTGAAGAAGTTGAGGCAGAAGCAACTGCAAACATTGAATTTGAGATATCTATTAGATATGCAGGAAGAAATAGTAGACAATTGATAATGTGGGTCTGCAGTTCGGGAGAACGATTTTGACTATATATATATATATATATATATATATATATATATATATATATATATATATATATATATATATGAAAAAGAGAGGTGGGAAAGGAGGAAGAAAAAGGGAGAGGAAGAGAGGGAGAGAGAAAAGGAGAGACAGACAGACAGACAGATACAGAAAGAGATTTAGAAGTCATATCTAGAGATGAGATTTGAACCCAAAGAAGCAGAGGAGATCATTCCAGTTCTGAGAAGTTAATTGATTTCTGTGGGATGGCACTACATGGCTAGTAAGAGGCATGGCCAAGATATCAAGATGATTACTGTTCTTTCCTCTTCCCTCCCTTCACACAGGCACTACTCTTTAGATCTTCATTACCTTATACTTAATAACAGGCACTTAATAAATGTTTATTTATTGATAGCCTTACTATTGCAATAGCTTCCTAATTTGTCTCACTGTTTGTAGTTCTTTTCCTCTCTAATCCATCCTTCACTGAAATGCCAAATTAATATTCACCAAATATGATACTAGCCTACTTAGTGATTTTCAGGGACACTATTGTTTGTAAGATAAAAATGCGAACTCCTTAATTTGACATTTCAAGCTCTCAATAATATGGTTCTCATCTTACTTTCTAAAGAGAGAACAAAAAGTAAACAAACAGATGAAATGAAAACATAACAATATTTAGCATTTTGTTTTTAGACAGGAATTAGCTACATTTTCATAATCATGTCAACAATATAGTTAGTATCCTCCTGAAAAATGTTATTTCCTTTTTGCTTCCCTTTTGTCCCATCCTCAATTATTTCTGTGAGTAAAGGAAGAACAGTCAGGTGAGGGAAATGAAGATTATAGAGAAGTGATAAAGAAATGATGGAAGGAAAACCAAAACATAAATTTTATATCCTAATTTTCATTTTACAGGTAGAAAAACTAAGACACCATAGTTTTTTTAGGTAAACTTTAGAACAAAGAGAGTTAGATATCCTTTCTGCTCCAACAGCATACTACTTAGTACTTATTTTGAAGATGAAAGCAGAAACCATAGGGACTTGGGTGGGTGATATGGATGGATAATGTGAAGTCAGAGAACCAGGTAATTATCCTAAGACAATTACTATTTGGGACTGGACTTTTCTTTCACAGCTTAAATAGATTATTTTGAGTTGTAATCATCTTACATAATGGAAAAGATGATTAACCCAGTTTTAGGAGGTAACAAATTTCCACACAATCATGGAGGGTGACATCCTATTTCCCACTTACAAGTAAGGAAAATAAGATCAAGAAAGATAAAGTCCTTTGTGCAAAATCACCTGAATTGATACAAGGAGTTTAAATACTTTTTGTTTAAACCTTCTAATGAAAACATTCTGAACCTGCCTTTAATAATTTGGTTTTTTAAAAAAGAATTTTTCTCTTTATCATGTTCTTATTTCTAGTTTCTTATTCAAAAGAATGATCAGAACAGTATGAGACAAAGACAATTTATAAACAGCTCAGTAATTGGGAACAAAAGATTTAGTGAAAAAGGATTTTGCCCGGTAAGACCTTATGGCACACCCAATGAGCCACTCGATAAACATTTGATAAATATCTAAAAAGCATTGTGGTAAATCTCAAAAATGATACAAAGATTAGGTTAGATACAATCCTTGCCCTCATGAAATTCACTTAAGGTATTATGATATTAGCACCTAGGTAGTATAGTGCACATAGTGCTCAGACTGAAATTAGGAAGCATGAATTCAAATGTGACTTCAGATTTTTCCTAACTAGTGACACTGGGCAAGCAACTTAACCATATTTGCTTTATTTTCTAATCTGAAAAATGAACTAGAAAAGGAAATGGAAAACTACTCCAGTATCTTGGCTAAGAAAACCCCAAAAGGGATCAGGAAGAGTTGGACATGATTGAAAATGACCAAATAACAACAAAGAATATTGAACTTGAAGTCAGGCTTTGGACCCTGATTTTGATACTATCTGGGCATCTGTGAGTAAAATGCTGAAATCTTTTGAATCTGTTTTGCTATTTCCAAAATAAAGACAATAATATCAAAAGTGTCTATCTTCTAGGTTTGCTTTTGGGACTCAAAATGAACTACGAAGTACTTTGCAAACTTTAAGGCATGATATACACATTAGCAATTATGTCAAGTGAACAAACAATGGAGATGTGCCTATAAGCCCTGCCTGATGATACTATGCACCGGTAGGTGGTAGGGCTGATACAGAGGGATCTCTCTGCTAAAGAAAGTCTGAAAAATAACAAGAGGATGAAAAGAAAAGTGAGAGCTCTGGAGATCATGCTCTTTGAAGATCAGTTAAAAGAATGAAGAATATTTAGTCTTGAGAAGAGAAGACTAAAGGGAACATGATAACTGTCTTTAAGTATTTGAAGGCTTATCATATAGAAGAAAGATGGGATTTATTCTTTTTGATCCCCAAAAATCAGGGCCAAGAGCACTATGAGGAAATGATGGAAAAATATGTCAACTTGATATAAGGAAAAATAGAATATTTAAAGCAGTGTAGATGCGATACAGACGGGTAACTCAGAAGCTAATGAGTGGGCTTTTCTTACTGGAAATTTTCTCCCTTTTTGTTTTTTAAATAGAATTTTATTTTTTCCAATTAAATTTTTTGGCTTTCATTTTTTAAATTAAAATTTTGAGTTCTAATTTTCTGCTCCCTTCCCTTCCCCTTTCCTTCCTTAAAACAATAAACAATTTGACATAAATTACATATTTTCAATAGTATAAAATATATTTCCACGTTAATCATGTTGTGAAAGAAGAAACAAAAGAAAAGAAAAAACTTGAAAAAATTAAAACACTATGCTTCAATCTGCACTGAGACTTCCATCAGTTCTTTCTCTGGATGTGGATAGCATTTTCTATCATGAGTCTTTTGGAATTATCTTAGATCATCGCATTACTGAGAAGCACTAAGACATTTATAGCTAGTCACCACGTAATACTGTTGCTACTGTGTACAATGTTCTGATTCCATCCATTTCATTTTGTATCAGTTCATATAAGTCTTTCCAGTTTTTTTCTGAAATCTGCTTGCTCATCATTTCCTATAGCACAATTATATACCATTATATTTATATACACAACTTGTAAAGTCATTCTGTAACTGATCGGTATCTCCTCAATTTCCAGTTCCTTGCCTCCACAAAAAGAGAGGCTATAAATATTTTTGTACATGAAGGTCCTTTTTTCCTTTTTTATAATCTCTTCAGAAGACATACCTTATTGTTGGATCAAAGGGTATGCATATTTTGCTTGCCTTTTGGGCAGAATGGTTAGCTCAGACCATAACTCGACCAACAGTGCCTTAGTTCACTGGACATTTTCATAAGAAAGCTATTCTGTCACTTTTGGGGATGGGGTAATGTAGAAGGGATTGGCCTATAGAGTTATTGAAGACTCTTTTCTGTCAGAGATACAATGCTCCTTTGATTCTCAGTTTTGTTTCATTTGGAAAAGAAAGAAAGAAACAAACAACAACAAAAAACCACACACAACAAAAAAGGCAAAATAAACAACCTGCCATCACCAACAGCAACCAAAAACAAGCAAACAAAACAAATGAACAAAATAACTATTGTTAACAGCTCCTAGAATTAAAACTTCCAAAACTGTCTTCCACTCTATTCAACTAAACTAGAAATGCAGAGATAAGGACTAAGTGAATGCTACTTGTCAGGTGATTTAAGACTGTTAGGATTACTAAGTGAGAACTGAGGTTGTCTGGATAGTTACAAGGTGAGAACTCAGGTTGACTTGATAAGAGGGGGCAAGCTCATTGGCTGAGGTGGTTCTTCCCAGAAGCCCTTGCATTATCCCACGCCCATTCTCTGGGAGAATAAAAGAGAGGACAGCACTGGGCGCAGAGCAGATCGGCCTGGAGAAGGATAAGAGCTGGAGGAGATTCAGAGCCAGGATTCAAGAAGAGAGACTCTGAATTGCATCAGGCTTGACGGAGCTCTCTGCAGGAAGGGAAGTCACTTCTTTGGACAAGAGTTAACAGCAACTGCCTGGAGACAACAGTTCATTACAGGAAGAAGAATCTGTCGGAGAGATTTGAGTAGAAGACACAGCAGATCTCTTCCCAGAGAGCGATCCGACAGCTTTTAGAGACGACAGCTCGTTACAATTGGCGCCCAACGTGGGGCAAGGACTTTTGCTTATCCTGACAAGAGGAGCTAGACCAGACCTTCGCAATCTGGCGCCCGAACAGGGACAGACACGGTCCTGATTTCAGTGGAAAAGCCTCCCATCCAGATCTCAGTCTCTCTGACCCAGAACCGTGAGTAACGAGGAAACTTTGTTAAAGATTAAGTGAGTGTTCTAATAGATAAATAAGGAACTTGTTAAGGACTAAACCAGGAATCTCTTATAGCTGAAATGGGGCAAACACCTTCTGTTCAAGGAAAATGTTTAGAGAGCATCATCAAGGTTATGAAAAGCCAAGGATTGATTATAATTTTAGAGGAGATTACTGAACTTTTAAGAACTGTGAAGGTTATATGTCCTTCTTTTTCTCTGGAAGAAGAATTGGATCCAGATGAATGGGAATTAGTAGGAAAGCAATTAGGTGAACACTACAATTCCAGGCCAAACTCAATTTCCAAAGATACAATTCATATATACAATGTAATCCAATTGGCTTTAAACAATGTTATTCTAAAGGAAGAGATGAAGGAGCAAAATGGGGAAGTGTCAACTAAACTAGGTGAAAAGGATGAATCAGATAACAATGAAGTTAAGTACAATTCTGAGCAACAGGAGCACCTCCCATCTCCTCCCTCAATTAACCCTTCATGGGTGGAGCAAGAAGGAGGAGAGGAAGAGGCAGAAACACAAACAGAATTGTCTGTGAAGCAGTCTAAGCCTATGACAAGATTAGAAAAAGCATTGGTTAAAGCTAAAAAAGAAGGACAGGATATAAGTGATTTTATACATGCATATCCTGTGATTGAAGAGATTGACTCTGTAGGCCATAAAAGGAGAAGATATGCACCTTTAGATTTGAATAAAATTAAGGATTTGAAAAAAGGTTGTACCCTTTATGGGGCTACATCAGCTTATGTCAAAATGTTACTAGATGGTTTGTCTTATGAAGTCCTAACCCCGAATGATTGGAAATCCATAGCAAGGACATGTCTGGAACCTGGAGAAAATTTATTATGGCTTGCGGAATTTCATGAATTATGTAAAATTCAAGTCAGATGCAATTTGGAAATAGGAGTTAACACACAATTCACTTTTGAGCACTTAGCTGGTGAAGGTCAGTATGGAGAGAATTCGGAACAGATTAATTATACCATGACAATATATGAACAAATTGCTAAGGCTGCAATAAAAGCTTGGGGTGTCCTTCCTGGACAGAAAGATCGTGGAGAGGCTTTCACTAAAATACAGCAAGGTCCCAATGAACCTTTTGCAGATTTTGTGGGACGTTTGCAAACTGCTGTCAAAAGAACTATTGGAGAAAATGCAGCTACAGAAATAATGACCAGACATCTGGCTAAGGAAAATGCCAATGAGATTTGCAAAAGAATTATATGGGGATTAGACAAAGATGCTCCTTTAGAGGAGATCATAAGACGCTGTGCTACAGTGGGAACAAATGCTTTTTACACCCGGACAATGATGAATGTGGAAAGGCAGGGTCCCTCCTGGCAAGGGACTTCTAGAGAAACTCGGCGATGTTTTCAATGTGGAAAAATTGGACATCTAAGAGCTCAGTGTAGGTATGGAGATACAGTGAGAAGACAGGGTGAGAGAAACTGAAAGAGCATGGATAATAAGAAGACTGTTAAAGAACTTTAAAAACCAGCAGGAATCATTGGACTTCCTCACACAAGATGAGACTAATGGACAATGGACTTATGGACATTTATAAATTTTCAATTTATGATTATGTTATATACTTCTAGCATGTGTTATGTTACTATGTTACTATGTGCTTATGTAATTTATGTAATTATCTGTAATACTTCCCATATTGATGGATTTATGTTTCAAGGTCATTTATGTAATTATCTGTAATACTTCCCATATTGATGGATTTATGTTTCAAGGTCATGACTGTCCTATGTTCTAAATCAAAAGAAAGGGGGAGATGTTAGGATTACTAAGTGAGAACTGAGGTTGTCTGGATAGTTACAAGGTGAGAACTCAGGTTGACTTGATAAGAGGGGGCAAGCTCATTGGCTGAGGTGGTTCTTCCCAGAAGCCCTTGCATTATCCCACGCCCATTCTCTGGGAGAATAAAAGAGAGGACAGCACTGGGCGCAGAGCAGATCGGCCTGGAGAAGGATAAGAGCTGGAGGAGATTCAGAGCCAGGATTCAAGAAGAGAGACTCTGAATTGCATCAGGCTTGACGGAGCTCTCTGCAGGAAGGGAAGTCACTTCTTTGGACAAGAGTTAACAGCAACTGCCTGGAGACAACAGTTCATTACAGGAAGAAGAATCTGTCGGAGAGATTTGAGTAGAAGACACAGCAGATCTCTTCCCAGAGAGCGATCCGACAGCTTTTAGAGACGACAGCTCGTTACAATTGGCGCCCAACGTGGGGCAAGGACTTTTGCTTATCCTGACAAGAGGAGCTAGACCAGACCTTCGCATAAGACCCTTATAAGAAAAATATTATAATGCATTCATTCATTTTTATATTATTTGTTGGGTTTTTAAATGGAAACCAAACTGAATTTTTGCCCCTGCAGCAATGTTATCATTAGGATTTATGCCTTGTTTTTAGATAAAAAGTAAATTTATAAACCATTGAGAAAAAAATTTACCTCTCCTTTAACAGAACACTTCCCCAGATTGAGTTGCAATTGAAAGTGCATCAGGAGCTACAGGAGAGGAAATTCTCTTTTCAGATCTGTTAACCTACTTTTCCAAAATGAAAATGGAAGAAGTTCCAAATGATAGATTCATTTTTCTTGTGAGGGAGGGATAATGGCAAAAAGGGCCAAAGGTTCTCTTTGCTCTAGAGTTCATCAGATTTTTTTCTTATTTTCTTTGTATACTATGTAGAGAAGGAGATAATGGGGAAATTCTTCTTCAATCTTCCCTTCTACTTCTGAACTTCAAAGAAATGATTGCCTTTAGCCACTCCTGAATTATAGTTGTGTAAAAAAAGAATGGAGCTGACATTTTCTCCAAGAAGCATTGTTGCATTGGTTGTCCAGTAATTTACAACAATTTGAACTTCAAAGTCAGCATGGACACATTCCAGAATGCCTTTTTTAAGCCTGTAAAAACTAATGGTCCTTCTTGAAGACACTGCAGATCAGAAATAAAGATATAGAAATAGTGCCCAGTATTCTCTGTAAGACAATGAAGTACATGAAAGGAGAAAATGAGATGGAAATACATCATGATGGGAAGGAATTATGTCTCTCAAGAAAAATGTGATTAATACATAGGCCCAGAAAAATGGCAACATGAACAAATGGGACCAAGCTCTAAAACCCAAAACTAATGTTAAAGATTTATACATGGTTTGAGATTGTAGTACTCAAGTAGAGATAGGTTGGTATGATTTGAAGAATAGTACTGGTATACCTATTAAAACATCCCTTTACCACGAGGCCCTTCCCCACCTGGCTTAAATTCTTTTTTTTTTTTTTTTTTTGAGGCTGGGGTTAAGCCCAGGGCCACACAGCTAAGAGTGTTAAGTGTCTGAAACTAGATTTGAACTCGGGTCCTCCTGAATTCAAGACTGGTGCTCTATCCACTGTGCTACCTAACTGCCCCTGGTTTAAATTCTAATCTTAATCCTTTTCCAACAATAGCCATCAATAGCCCATTATGATACCATCTGTGTCAATGAAAAGAGGGACCATGAAGATGATGTTTTCTTGAAATAATGTCATTATCAATGGTCTTAATTTCATACCTCCTCTTCCTCCATAGAACACCCCATTTTCTCTGTTCTTTGGCATCTGGGGTCTAATCAGGAAGAGAGTCTATGAGGAGGTGTTAGAGTTTGTAGGATAAGACATTTACTAAGAAAAGGAAATTTTAAAAAAAGATATGAGGGTTAGCATGAAATAATGGAAAAGCACACCAAAATAGAAGCAAGCTATGTTCCAATTCTGATTTTACTCTGACCTTGGACAAATCATTTACAATAGTCCCTCTAAGACTTGCCTTATTTATTTGCAAAATTGAGGTAACTATACCTTTTTTAGACTAATGGGGTTGTTATGAAAAAAAGGTGCTCCATAATTATACATATTATTATACATATATGACTATGTAGTCATATGTATGGATATATATATATATATATATATGTATGTATATAGTTATAGTTATGCAAAAATGCTCAGTGCCCTGAAATGTGTTATTGGAACGTGCATTTTATTCTCAATAAAATGCCATAAAAATGAGGTATCTTGTTATTTATAAAGCACTCTATAAATGGAGGGCTTTCTTATCATTGTTAATAAAACAAAGCCAGGATTCATTTTGGAGCACAAAAGCGAGACTGCCTTCTGAGAATGTAGATTAAAAGAGGAATAGGATTTGTATTTCCTTGTGGGTAATGATCCTTCTCCTGGCAAGGAGAGGCTCCCTGTGGCTTCCAGGGCAGCCTGCTGAGCTGTCTGGGAAGGAGTGATGGGCGTTCAAGGAAGCATGTGTGCGGAAGTCTCAAGGTGCTTCTTTCTCCCAGTAGATGCTCCATTATTCCCTCCATGCTGAAGGAGAAAGGAATTCTGGTATCTAGCATTCAAAACTGAGTTTCCATATTGTGAATCTTTGAAATGTAGGCTTCTCTCACTTTAGGCCATAACCAACATGCTCAAGAGGTTTGTTTGTGTATCTTGAATTCATGCAAATCCAATCATACTTTCGATTCATTAGGGAGCTAGTGACTTAATGACGCCTTGTGGTATATTCTTTAATAACAACTCACATTTTTATTGAATGTTACAGCTTATTAACAACAACCTTTTCTAACAAAAGTCTTTTGAGATAGGTGTTTTCTAAGTATTTTAAAATATTTCTTGACTTTGAATCAGGAAAGCCTGAATTCAAATCCTAACTCAGATACTAGTAGTGTATCCCTGGCATATAACTTTTAATTTTTCTCAATCTCAGTTTCTTAATTTGTAAAGTGAAGATAATAATAACATCTGCCTCCCAGGGTTGTTGGGAAAATCCAATAAGATCACATATATAAATTGCTTAATAAACTTTAAAGCACTATGTAAATGCTTTTATAATTACTGTTTTATACTGTGATTATTATACCAAATACTATTATTATACTATTTTATAATTACTATTATCCTATTTTATTTTTGAGGATTAGAGTTGTAGGAGGTATAATGCTGGTAGCAGTAATAAAAGAAGCATAAGAGTGGGGGAACCTATTTAATCAAATCAACAAAAACACGACTTAAAATAACTACCTAACTAGGCAAGACCTTCATTACTGAATTAATCCAGGCCATCAGCCTAGATGTGAGAAGTCCTGGAGCTCTTTGGAAAGAGGAAAAGCCATTGGGTAAAATCAAGTGATGCCAGTCAGGAGATATGTTGAAGTTGTTGAGAGGCCATGTGTGCCTTAGGAGTTTTACATGGAATAACAAAGTAGTTTGGAACTGAGGATTTGAGTGTCTGAAAATCTAAAGGATAGAATAGTTCCAGTCATCCCTTGATAAGAAAAAGCTTAGGAGTAAGGTTGAGATTGGGGAGAGAGAGCAAACTTGTGGACCATCCCATGCCTTGATAAAGAAGTGAACTTTTAATGATCGGACTTCTCAGCAGCATCCTAGTAATATTCTTTGAACATTTGTAGCAGTGCCTGAATCAGGAGCTGAAGAAAAAACTAGGCATCATGAGGAAAGACAGCTTCTAAATGCTGCAGGACATATCAGCAGAAAACTAAACCATACTTAAGAGGAATATCATAGTCACCCTGAAGAAAAGGAGAAAAAGACTTTAAGATCCTGTGGGTTAACCACTTTACCACATTTGCTCTAAGTCTGAGCATACTTTTCCTTGGGTTCTGTATACATTTTTTGCAATGTACACCCCAGTTTTAGAGAGAGAGAGTCTTTTATTCCAAAGAGATCAGAAGTTATGAGTATTTAGTCTGGTTGGTTAGTTACTGTCCTTCACTCTCAAAGATGATCAAAATGATATAATATTGGAGCCAAGGTACAGTCTGTCTCATGCTGGCTGATAAGACCAGTACAAGCTTGAAAAATTCTGCTGCAGGTCGATTTGGTATGGTACCATTTATTTAAAATGTCCTTCATTTTTACCAGTCTGTGTTATACCCAGGCAATAGGAAGAAACAGTTTGAGCTTTCTGTGTGTGCCTCTGATACAGTTTTATTGATTGCATTTGCATGTGAATTGGAGGAATACACATACAGAGGTCATGATGATTCCTTGCAAGGCCACAGAGACAGGAAAGTGGGATATATGACTGAGCTCCAACCAATTTAAATGCCCATATGTACAAAATGTCAGTTTATGAAAGTTTCCTTTCTTTACAACTTTATTTTCATCTTAGTTTCAAAACAAATGTTGATTTTTACCTCGATGTGTTGTGAGTTAGAGATGTTACCAGCATCTGCTCTAGATCTTTTAGGACAGAAATGTAGAATGAGGAAGCAAGATAATGTTTTTAGACCAAATACCTAGAATGTAAACTCTTCAAGGTCAAGACTATTCCTAGTCTTCTTTGGAACCCCAGAACTTAGCCTGGTGTCTGTTACACTGTAGGTACTTCTCCAGTCTTATGTGTATCCAGAACTTAGCTTGGTAACTGGCACACAAATAGGTATTTAATAAATGCTTGTTCATTTGGTTTATTTATACTTTCTTAAAGACTAGCATTCCTTACTTTATTAGTAGCCTATCAGAATAAATTGAATTTTAATAGTGGGTTTGGCCACTTGTTTTAATGTCTCAACTACAGCCAAAATGTAAAAGAAGCAGACATTTAACAATGGGTAATGGAGGAAAGGCGTGTGTGTGTGTGTGTGTGTGTGTGTGTGTGTGTGTGTGTGTGTGTGTATGTTGGAAAAACCAAAAGCATTCTACTAAATTCTACATATTCTACAAATTATTCTACAAAAAATTAACAACTTTGGCAATTTCCCATTGTTAATTGTTTGTACAAGCTTCTTCAGTTCTCAGGCTATGTTTCAGATATATATATATATATATATATATATATATATATATATATATATATATATGTCTTCAGTTTATCCAATATTTGCTCAGTTGGGAGACTCCAGTTTACTTTCATGCCTAGTCTTAGATGTCATTAAATTAAGACTTTCTTGAGAGATCATATCTAAACTCAGGATTAAAAAGGATTATAATCCAAGATCAATTCTGGGTTCTGCATTTACCACGTCTTCTCATTATACTACTTGCAATACATCTTGGAATGATGTCATGTTGCCATGTTACATGCTTACTTCCATCCTACACCAGTTTCCTCATACACCATCACAAATTGATTGAGATAAAATATATTGCTGAAATCAGAAGTCAGGGAGACTCCAGTTCAAATTTTATCTCAGACACTTAAAAACTGTACCACCTCAGCCCTCTTTGTAGTGGCCAGAAACTGGAAACTAAGTGGATGCCCATCAATTGGAGAATGGCTGATTAAATTGTGGTATATGAATGTTATGGAATATTATTGTTCTGTAAGAAATGACCAACAGGATGATTTTCAGAAAGGCCTGGAGAGACTTACATGAACTGATGCTGAGTGAAATGAGCAAGACCAGGAGATCGTTGTATAACTGGATAACAATACTATATAATGATCAATTCTGATGGATGTGGCCATTTTCAACAATGAGATGAACCAAATGAGTTCCATTAGAGCAGTAATGAACTGAACCAGCTACACCCTATGAAAGAACTCTGGCAGTTGACTATGAACCACTACATAGAATTCCCAATCCCTCTAATTTTGTCCACCTGCATTTTGGATTTCCTTCACAGACTAATTGTACTATTTCAAAGTCCAATTCTTTTTGTACAGGAAAACAGCTGTTTGGACATGTATACGTATGTTGTATTTAATTTATACTTTAACATATTTAACATGGATTGGTCAGCCTGCCATCTGGGGGGGAGGTGTAGGAGGAGAAAAATTAGAACAAAAGGTTTGGCAATTGTCAATGTTGTAAAATTACCCATGCATATATCTGGTAAATAAAAACTATTTTAAAAAACTGTACCACCTTTGGCAAGCCATGTAGCCTCTTTCACCCTGAATTTCCTTATATGAAAAATAGGAATAACAATCAGGTTGTTGTTGAGGATTAAATAAAATAATGTATGTTTAAGCACTTTGTTAACCTAAAATTATTGTGTTAATATGTCATCATCATCATCATCACCTTTTTTTTTTCTTTTTTCTCTTCTTAAAAATTGGGAGGCTTAACACCTGTCAGTGCTGTGATAAAAATAATAGATACTCTAAAAAGAAAAGAAAAAGAAAATAAGTATTTTTAACTCCCAGATAGATACTTAACCTGTACATGAGTGTGTGTATGTGAGTGTATATATATGTTTGAATGTTGTCTCTCCTGAATACTCTCACTTATCGTTGTATTTTTTCCAGTCAAGAAGAATTTCTATTTACATTGCAAATGTGCTCCCCCATGGCCCTACAATTATTTCATCTAGGGCTTGACCCACTGTCATTTCCAAATCACTGCTCTATACAACAGCTTAAGATAGGAAGTAGAAAAGAAAAAGGCTGCCCTTTATGAACTAGAAAGTTCAGACTTGACTGGCTCATCTCTGTTGTAGCCAGAAAGAAGCTAAAGGCTTTGTGAGGGCCTATCCCTAGGCCTGAGGGCCTTGTAAAATCTTTGCTCAGTGACACTTAGTTTGGTCTTAGCTAAGTGAGCTTCCTGAGCTCTACAGCCAGCTTTTTCAATGGATTGTAGATCCTATGACCAAGCAAAAAAAAAAAATATTATTATTATTTCTCTATTGTTTAGGAGAGAAAAATGTAGCAAACCATCCTATTCTGGGAAGAAAATCCATCCAATTAGGTTTCAGATTTTTGTAATTTTCCTCCTAGCTTTTATAGGATATTCTTGCCATAATATAAAATTCAATACAGCAACAATTCATATGATAACAGTAGATTTAGGGTGAGAGAAGTTATTAGCCATCACCCAAGTCAAACTCCTCCTTTTTCAGAGAAGGAAACTGTAGCCTACAGGGTCAGAAAGATTTTTCTAAGGTCACATAAGAAGTTTGAGGAAAAGTTAACAGGTCCCGCCATTCTAGGGATCCAGTACATTTCAGAATGACACCATGCTGCTAAATTAAATCTCTCCTTCTATTCTATACCTTTCTTCCACCACCATCATCATGCTCAGATTTTATTTCTCTATTATTCACAAAACAAGAGGAGGGGATATAGGATTCCCCCTTAAGCTTATTATAGAATTGTCTTAATTCTTCCATTCAATCTGTTAAAAATAAATCATTTAATTAATAACTATTATTATTAAATAATAAGTATTGCACTTTATTAGGTACATGGCACAGTGGGATGTCCTGGATGATTTTGATATAAGCCCCAATATTATCCCTTCAGTTTTCTAGGGGAATATAATATGCAAATAAGACTTGGAACAAAATAACTGATTATCCAAGACATTGTTGGGTTGTGCAGGGAAAAGTGTCAGACAGTGATAAAAGATGAGGTGTTTTAATCTTGCACTCAATATAACCTTCTATAGCTCACAATTGCTTCACTTCTCTGAGCATTAATATTCTTATACGTAAACTGGAATAGAGGATAATAACCATTTGCATTAATATGTAATGCAGTATTTTAAGATTTGCCAAATTTACAGTTCTTAGTTATCTGATTTTGTCCTTAAGGTTTCTATATGATGTAAATTACAGTCTAATTATATGAATACCAGATGTATTAGAGGAGGGAAAAGTGTCTTATTCCTCCCCATGTGAAAGGCAGCAGGATGTAGTGTCTAGAGAGATGGCCTCAGAATGAAAAAGATGAGGGTTCAAGTCCTGCCTGTAGTACATTCAAGCTCTGTTGGGGACTTGTTTCTTAACATCTCAGTGCTTGAAGCAACTCTCTTGAACTAAAAATTTTGAAATAGACATTGACCTGCATTGGAAACAGGAGTTCCCCCTGGGACTTTGTTGTTGTACTGTCATGTCCAACTCTTTGTGACCGCATTTGGGGCTTTCTTGAAAAAGATACTAGAGTTGCTTGTCTAGTTCTTTAGGTCATTTGATGATGAAACTGAGGCAAACAGGGTTAAATGACTTGCCAGGGTCACCACACAACTATTTAGTGTCTGAGACCAGAGTTGAATTCAGGGGGATGAGTTTTCCTGACTTCAGGCACAGCACTTAACCCACTATTTAGATAAGAACAACATGATTCACTTCAATTCAGTGCCATGGCAACTCTTTATCCACTGTGTTCCTAAAGAATGAAAATAGAATGGGAGATATAACCATGCACCAATAGAAAAACATACATATGTGTGTATACACATCTATCTATCATTTATCTATCCATCTGTCTATTTAAATTATGTGACTTGGCCAGAATTTTAGTTTTATTGGTGTAGGGAATTCTCAATCTATTCCTTTTCCAAGAAATTGTTGTATCTTTTTTTTCAATTTATTGTCTTAGAATTACAGTATATAGGGAATTGCTAGAGCTCTGAGTTACAGTGATACAAATATGTATGCATACATAAAAATTCATATATATATACATATATATATATATATATGTGGAAACCCATACATGAATATTTTATAAATGCATATGTATTATACAGATATTTCACATACATGTATGTGGTCATAGCTGTATATAAAATAGATGTTACCTATTTATATGTATGTGTTTATAGAATCAGTCTATATACACATGTATGTGTGTGTGTAAAATAGGGTTTTGTTGATGCAGCTTCATCATCAGAACTTGTGCAATGTTCACTACCTGCTGTCAGATCTCATGGAAATATTTATATTCCTGTTTTTGTTATATCTTTCCAGTAAATTTCCCTTTGAAAAAGCTAATAGATGTTAATGATGACATGATGCTGAGAATTTTTCACAGGTACAGAAGAGAAAATAGATGAAAAGGGGACTAAAATCCATAATGTTAGAAAATAATTATTGCAACCCCTCAAAGATATCCCTTGAGCCCCAAGTAGAATAGCTGCCATTTTCTGAATGTTCTGACTCATCAGTGACACTTGGAGAAAGTCTATACCTTCTACTGTATGAGTTTATGGACAATTTGTATGGGCTATACATAAGTAAAATATACATTTATATATACATAGAGATAAATTAGCTATAGATATAGACCACAGGTATAGATATGAATTACACATATCTTCTGAACAACCTGCTCCTTATTAACTCATGAATTCCTCCTAACTCACAGGAGTAATGCAAGTTCCTGAGGAGAAAAGTGAGGTGAATTCTTCCCCTTTGCCCCCAGATGGCACTAAGTACCTTTCTGGATGAAGAGAATTGAATTACTTTATCAAACTTCCTACCACTCTCTCTCTCAAATTATAAGACTGCTTATACTGAGAGAACAGCAACCAGCTCTCTCTGCCTGTGAAATTACAGGGAAATAACAAAAGATACACTCAGTTTCCCCAGGGAATCTTTATTTTTTCATATTCAGGGAGATGAATAGGAATGTAACTCATGGAAGGGAGAGCAACTTTTGTCACGTTTGCCCCATGATGTCCCAGCCTGGTCCAACAAGGCTACTAATTCTCTACAGTGAAGATACTAAGGGGCATCACAGGTGACTAACTTCCCCCATAAGAGAGAGAGAGAGGTCAAAGGCTGCCCTCCATCCCCTTTCTATACAAGGATGCCTAAGGCATCCAGAAAAATGAAGACCTTGGACATTGTAAACTGTTGGGAAAGGTGGCTACCTTGATATAAATTACTCATGGGCTTTTTGGGGGTTTTTTTGAAAGAACAGTTGAGGATGAGATGTTAACAAATTAAAGGCAAACCTCAATGTATCTGCTCTCCAATAAACCACATTTATTACCTTCCCAAAGCGACATTTCACTTGATGGCAAGGCGGTAATGTTCTAAAGAAATAATTGTCCGTAACATTGTTAGTCACCGGCATGTGAAGTCATTCCCAGGCATTAAGCTCAAATGATGTCTTTGATAATCATCATCATCATAAAAAAATGAACCAAGTTGCACAATTGTGAATGTGGGGTGGGGGGGTTGGTGGATGGGGGTGAGAGGAGGAGGAGAAGGTATTTCTCATAATTCATATGTCATGTAGACTAAAGGATTTAAGTCAGAATGGAAAGATTAAGTGTGTAGGGATAATATTTTTTTTTTATCTAGGAAAGGTTTGAGAGTTTATGTATCATTTTCTTGTGGAGAAGAATCAGGATTTTGGATTTCATTAATGGGTGAATTCTCTGGGTAAAAAATTCCTGCCACGAATGCAGATCAGCAATTGGTCTGCAACCCAGTCTCTGTGGGATATCTGAAGTGCTTAGAGGTTAAAAGCTTTGTCCAAGGTACTACAATTTTTTGTTGAGTTGTTTTTCAGTAGTATCTGACTCTTTGTAATTCTATTTAATGTTTTCTTGGCAAAGAGTAGTTTTCCATTTCCTTCTCCAACCCAGTTTACAGAAAAAGAAATTGAGGCAAAAAAAGTTAAATGATTTGCTCAGGGTCACACGTTTAGTGTCTGAGGTTGGATTTGAATTCAGGAAGATGAGTCTTCCTGATTCCAGACCCAGAACTCTGTGCACCATTATGGTACCATCTAGCTGTCCTATTGCTTATAAGTGTCAAATTATCAACAGATATTTTTAGTGCTTATTAGGTACCCAAGCACATGGATACAAAAAGAGAAATGAAAATAATCTCTGGCTGAAATACATTTACATTCTATAAGGGATGGCAAAGGTTGTATGCTATAGTTGAAAGAGTTTTGCGTTTTCAATTCGAAGTCCTAGGTTTGAAACTTATCATTGTCATTTATTAGTTATGGGAATCTAGGCAAATAATTTAACTTTTCTGGGGGAATTTATCCTCAAGTGGAAAATGAAGGCATTGAAATAATTGGTTTTGGGATCCCTTCTAATTCTAAATCTATGATCCTAAATATAAAAAAATAATAAATTCCAGCTCAGTTTTGTGCAACAGATCTTGACAGCTAAATTGTTGCTGTTCATCCTTTGCTTTTGAAGAGAACCAATGATGTCTTGAATTGGGCATGAATTGAATTGAAGTGAGGCAGAGTTGGGCCTAGGGGTCAGCCTTGCTTTCTCTTTCTGAGTTATAGTCCAGCAAGAAGACAAAAGTCATGATACTTGGCAAGTGTTTCATACAGAAGCTCCCACTGAATAGCAGAGAGAAGATTTCGATGTGAGATTTTTCTGACTCAAGAACTGACCTTCAAACCAAAATGTTATATTTCTCTCTTTATGATGGAGAATTTGATGCTTAATGGCATTATCTCAACTAGCCAAGTTAATAGAATAGCAGGATGCTTCCTGTACTGTTGATCTTGACTGATGATTTAATAAAAATGTTGTATCCAAGTAGTTTTCCGGAAGGAACTTGAAGGAGAAAGTTCAGCTTTGGTCAATCAGCATCTACTTTGTGCTAAGAATGGTACTAAGAGTTGAGCATACAAAGAAAGACAAGAGATGCTTTTTGCTCTCAATAAGCCCATAATCACATAGAGTGGGCCATCTCTCCTGTCCAACATCAGAAATTTAACCTATGAGCAAGTGAGCAGAAAAGCGATCAAAGTGCAGCAAGGGTAGGTCAACATTATGGGCTTAATCCCCAGAGCTCAGAGCTATGGAGACACCCAGAGCTGATCTTAGACTCAGTCTCCAACCTAGGCCAGATGAGTTCCCCAGAGCAGTGAAGAACATGGACTCTAGATTCAGAATTATGAAGAAAGCCTGCAGCCAGAGATTTCCCAGTGGGACAGGACTATGGACTCCACATGGATAAACAAAAGGTGGGGTTTTCCACAGCAGATTATTTCCCTGTTCACTACATAAATGTCTGTGTGGAAATGTCATCTATGGAGGCTGGAACACAGCCTCAGTACCTAAAGCTCCCAGATAGGCCAACAATGCTGGGATGCCCACAACAATGTCTGAACAACAGCAAACAAAAAGCTACTCTAGGCCACAGATGCCCAAGACACAAACCCCAAAGAGTAGAATCACTCCAAAATACCTATAAGCAAAGCTGCAAAGGAACAAGAACTAGCTAAATAAATAAGTAAACAAACTTTATCCAAGAAACAGACTCTAAAAATCAGAATGGACCAAACAGAATTAGTAGATAAATGGTGTAGTGAACAGAATACCTGGCTCTGAGTTAAGAAGATCTGAGTTCAAATGTGGCCTCAGACACTTACTAGTTGTATGACTCTAGGTAGTTTACTTGATCCTGTTTGTCTTAGTTTCCCCATCTATAAAATGAGTTGGAGAAGGAAATGGCAAACCACACCAATATTTTTTATAAGAAAACTTAATTGAGGTCATGGAATGTTGGACACAAATAGAAATTTATGACTAGTAGATAAAATATATTAAACCCAAGATTGGAGGAAATAGAAGAAAATATAAAATATTGGAAAAAAAAACAAGTGAATTAGAAAACATATCAAGATAATTTAAGAATTAAGATATCATGATCCAAAAAGAATTTATACAAAGATTTCAAGAAATCTTGAAAGAAAAACTCTAGATATCTTTTGCTAGATAGGGCAAAATAAAAATAGAATTCACCAGTAATGCTATAAAAGAAACATCAAAATGAAAACTTATAGAAACATTATACCCAAAATCCAAAACTTTCAGATCAAAGATAATTTTGCAAGCAGAGAGAAAGAAATATTTCATGTATGAAGAAGACATATTCAGGAGCACACAAGTTTTAGTAACAACTACCACTAGAAAGAAGTGGAGGATATGGAATATGATCACACAAAAGGCAAAGGATATTACAAACAATAAATACCACTATTTGGTCTATATCCCAAAGAGATCATAAAAGAAGAAAGTATCCATTTTTACTTTAATATTTATATTAGTTCTTTTTGTGGTGGCCAAGAACTGGAAACTTTAGGATGTCCATCAATTGGGGAATGACTGAACAAATTGGTATAGAAATGTAGTGAAATATTATTGTTCTTTAAGAAACAATAAACAGGCCTATTCCAGAAAAACCTGGAAAGATTTGCATGAACTGATGTTGAGTAAAGTGAGTAAAGTGAGCAGAACCAGGAGAACATTGTGTGACAATGAACTATGATAGACTTATTTCTTCTCAGCAATGCAATGATCCAAGACAGTTCCAAGAGACTTGTAATGGAAAATTTTTACCACATCCAGAGAAAGAATTACAAAGTTTTAATGCAGATTGAAACATATATTTCACTTTTTTGGTTTTTCTTGTGTTTTCCCCTTTTGTTATGGGTCTTATATTTCACTATATGACTAATGTAGAAATATGTTTAACATGATTGTATATGCATATACATTACGAGATTCCTTTTACTGTCTTGAGGAGATAAAAGGGTAGGAAAAATTTGTACTTCAAAATCTTACAAAGATGAATGTTGAAAACTATCTATATAAATAGTTTTAAAAAGTAGTATTTTTAAAAAGAATAACTTATCCAGGAAAGTTTAGTGAATTCCTGTAGGGGAATCTGGATTTTTAATGAAATAGAGACCTTCAAAGCATTCCTGATGAAAAGATCAATGCTGATTGGAAACTTTGAAATATCAAGAGGTAAGTAAAGATAAACATTAAACATCGAAATCATAAGAGAAAGCATGAAGAAGGAGGAGTTGATACAAGCATTTTCTGAGAATTGCAATGTCTATAGGTATAATGGAATTTTAAAATAGAAAGTCTGTGTAAATGGAAAGTAAGAGCAGCCTTTTAAGCAGAGTTGGTGAACAGGGTTGGTCAGTTACTCTTATTTGCTCCACAACAATATTGATTTTTTGCCCTGACAGGTTTCTCTGGAAAGAGGTCTCTCTCCAGAGGAGTCTCTCCACCTCTGTCAATCTCCATCTCTCTCAGAAATGTCTATCTATGCTCATGTCCCTCTAGATTCAGGTAACTTTTTTTCAGTGCCCCCTCTGAGTTCCATGGATGCCTTCAGGAGACATCTCTTTAGATGCTACTGTATTCCTTAATTGCCCAGAAGCCTGAGTTCTGTTCAGTAAATCCTACCATTGTTTTCTTTTTTCTTCAATAACATTTTATTTTCCCAAATATACATAAAGATAGTTTTCAACATTCATTTTGAAATACGTTGTGTTCCAATTTTTTCTCCATCCTTCCTTTATCTCCCCTTTTCCCAAGACAGCAAGCTATCTGATATAGATTACACATATTTTAAATATATTTCCATCTTTGTCATATTGTGCAAGAAAAATAAGATCAAAATGGAAAAAGGGGAAAAAGCATGAGAAAAAAAAGGAAACAAACAAGCAAAAATAAAAACAGGTGAAAATTCCATACTTTGATCTACATTCAATCTTCTCTCTCTTGATGCAGATGGTACTTTCTATCTCAAGTCTACTGGAATTGTTTTGAGTCATTGCATTACTGAGAAAGATCACATCTGATCATTAAATAATCTTTCTATTACTGTGAACAATGTTCTCTTACTTCTGATCACTTCACTCAGCATCAGTTTATGTAAGTCTTTCCAAGCTTTTCTAAAATTAGTCAGCTCATTATTTCTTTTTTATTTCATCATTCATCATTTCTTATAGAACAACAAAATCCCATTACTTTCATGCTTACCATAACTTATTCAGCTATTCTTCAGCTGATGGGCATCCACTCATGATGGGCATCTAGTTCCTTGCTACTACAAAAAGAGCTGCTATATTTTTGCACATACAGATTCTTTTCCCTCTTTTACATAATTCTTTTCTAAACAACCATATATTCCACCAATATTAACACTAAGATTCTCTTAGGGTAGGCTTTGGATTCATAATTATAGCAGCAATGGCTCTTTCTTTTTTCCTTCTTATATTTCCTAGAACAATCAAGGAAATCTGGGGTTCTGGCTAAGTCAAGGTTTTTCTTTTCTTGAACTTCTCTGTTCACCCTGCCCACCTAAGCTATGTGCACTAATTCCCAGTGAAAGACAAACATCTCTGAAGTGTGGTAAAATTAGATTAACAACTATAGATCCATATCCATATGAGTAGATCATATCCATACAAGTAGACCATATCCAAGGAGTAGATTACCCATATGGATCCATATAAGTTTGAATCCTTGTTTTGTTCCTCATTTAAAATTAAATTGGCATGTATAAAGTATCTGACTATAGGCAGAACACTTTAGAATGTAGTCTCATTCTTTCCTCATAAAAACTGTGAGAATGATGTTGGCAATATTGGTATAAGCATTTACAGAGGTTGGGACTTTGGACAAATCACATAACTTCTCTGGGTCTCACTATTCTCAACTGTAAAGTGAGAGAGTTGGAGCAACTGATCTGTGTGGTGTCTCTCAGATCTAAAATTCTCTAGCTCCTTTCAAAGCATACTTCTGATGCCTTCTTCTTTAGAAGACTGTAGGATTTCACAAACATACATCTGCACACACACACTCACGTGCCCAGATATATGCACACATTACTTGAGTGTGTTCACATACACATAAACACACATACATATACACTAAGTGATGTTTTCTGTATCCTCAGAACACTTTGAACGTCCTCACTCTATATATAGTAAGTCCCTGTCTGGACACATGTTGCTTTCTCTCCAGTAAAATGTAAGCCCCATAAAAGTAGACATAGCTGATGCTGGACATAGAGGAAACATTCAATTATTTTTTTTAAATTGGATTGAATGAAATCACCATCTTCATAAAGATGAAATATGAAAGCTGATCAATTTTTGGAGAGGATTAAGAAGAGGGCAGTCAAGTCACCTGCTGCCCAACAGAAGCAAATCCTAAGGATAGCCCACCACCACCTCAGTGAGAGGCCCTGAGAAATTTGAGAATCCAAGCCAATTAAGTCAATGTAATGAGAGTGTGAACTGTACTGGTTAAAGAGATGAAAATGGCTGAACTGTAAATCAGTTTATTTAAATGCATTTTTCTTTGATAGCAGAGGATACGCATATCATTAGCTTGTAAATGTGTCTAATAAGCCTGTCTTCACTAATATGCCAAAAAGAGCCTAATTAACTTTTCCCCCTCCAGTAAGACAGCAATGTGAGGATCCCTGATCGTGTTTCCACACTATCTTTTTAGCATCAGCAAAGAGGCACTAAAACAGCCTCTGTGACATCTATAAAAATGCTGGTTTATAATTAGGATGATCTTGGCTTGAACAATAATGTTGCAATTTGTAGTGATGGCTTCTGTTTCTCTTTAATTTTAATGTATTAGCCAACATTCCTCTGGAGATCTATAGGCTGCCTTTTCCTGTTTCTATTCCCCAAATTGCTAATATTAGAGATTTTAGGTGAAAGCAAGAACAGCTGCCATTCTGTACTTTCTCAGAAAATGAATGCAAAGGTAGTGAGTGTGCAGGCAAGAGGATGGCACTAAGCCTATATCTCTTGTCTCTGCCATCTCTACACCAACCCACTGGATGAAGGTGAGAAACCCAGTTATGCAGACAATGCAGATGACCAATGAGATCCAAAAACTATTCCCAAAGAAGAGGATCATAAAATATATATATGTATATATACATATATATCTTCCATCTGTCTTCTAGTCCAGGGATTATTGAGCAATGGAGTCTTAAGTGGTCTGAAGAAGGCTATAGAGAGCTCTTTCAAAGACTATCCAGGAATGGTGGCCATTTTCCTTTTTTCTCCTCAGTTTTGCTGGAGAAGAAAAATAATCTGAAAAGAAATTCCACCTTCCATGTAGTAGAATTTAGGCCATAAGAGATATATTGTTTTTCTAATAACTAGTATTCCCAAAAATGTGTGAGAATTCAATAAGGCTTTCAGGTCCTTTTTTCTCCCAGAAGTATCTCTATTTTATCTATGTCCTCTCCAATGCTGCTAAAGTCACTCCCATGAATTCTAACTCATTAATGCAAGTCCACAATATAATCCCATAAGTGATTCTCTTTTGTTGGTATCCTTTGCCCCATACCCATATAAAAGGCAGATGCACATTCTGGGGTCCTTAGGGCAGAGCTAAGGCCTCAGCTTTTAGCATCTCCCATGTGGCAGTTCTGTGTATTTTTCAGGAAGAGCCATAGGTGATTGGAGGCTGTGAAATGGCATCAGTTGCTCTCCATCCTGGCCAATACAGTCATGGCAAGTCAACATGGCAGCCCAATGCCAATGCTCTGAGGTAGAAAAGAATGTCACAGAACTCTTTCCCTAAGGCTCTTCATCTATCTTAGACTAGAGCAGAGGTCCACTTCCACCTTCAGCCTTCCATTCAAAGAGATCGTCTACCTTCCTTATATCTTGACAAGGGCCAGGAAGAAAATGCATAGTTTGTAGAACTGGTTCCAATTTTATTCTGCTGCAAATTCCCCTTGGAGTCTTGGAGATCCTCCAGTGTGGACTCTGGGGTCATATGAAATTGATGTCATATACTGTTACTGCTTCTGATGCTATGCTCTCCTATTGTTTCTTCCTGGCTTGGTGCTGGGTTGCTGTTGAAGAAGATGAGGGGAAATCTGCTTTCCCATCTTGCCTTCATCAACTTGGTCACTAGAGTTTACCCTGTTCCAGGATTTATTGTTCTTTGGCAGCTATGGAGTTAAGAAAATCCATTTATGAAAAACTCTATCAGATCTCCAATTCTGAAAAAGAAGTTAACCTACAACTTCCCCACTCTGCTACAACCTCTCAACTTTCTTGACTTCCCCAACAAGTCCTGTGCATTTTCTTTATCTATAGCTTTATGATTCTTCTGGGACTTTATTTTGCTATTGAAGCAACTATGCAAAAGAAGGTTCTGAGGGACATCTGCACAGTCCCTAAGGCAATTGAAAATCTCTGTTGCCTACTATTTGAGGTCCAAATCTGTCTTATTTCCAAAGCTTCCTCAAATCTAATACTAGATGATCTTCCTAATACCATGTCTTATTCTTTCAGTATAAATCCTCCACTCTAACTCATTTTGTCTTCCCCTCTCTTAAGTATCCTATGAGGAAGGAAGGAAGGAAGGAAGGAAGGAAGGAAGGAAGGAAGGAAGGAAGGAAGGAAGGAAGGAAGGAAGGAAGGAAGGAAGGAAGGAAGGAAGGAAGGAAAGAAAGAAGGGTGGAGGGAAGGAAGAAAAGGTGGAGGGAAGGAAGAAAAGGTGGAGGAAAGGAAGAAAGGGTGGAGGGAAGGAGGGGAAAAGGAGGGAAGGAGGGAAGGAGGGAAGAAAGGGAGGGAGGAACAAAAGAAGGAAGGAAGAAAAGAAGGAAGGAAGGAAGGAAGGAAGAAAAGAAGGAAGGAAGGAAGGAAGGAAAGAAGGAAGGAAGGAAGAAAGAAAGGAAGGAAGGAAGGAAGAAAAGAAGGAAGGAAGGAAGGAAAGAAAGAAGGAAAGAAGGAAGGAAGGAAGAGAGGAAGGAAGGGAGGAACTGAGAAAAAAGATTTTATAAATATGAAACCAATCTCTATCTAGTATCCCATTCCCTAGTGCATGCAAGCACTCTCATGTCTTCCCATTTTAAAAATCTCTCACTTGATTCTACCATCCTAATTCTTCCTCCCATTTTGGCTAAATTTTAAGAACATTATAGCATTTCCTAAAGTGCTAGTCTAACCATGTCTCCCTTTTATTCAGTAAGCACAAATGGCTCCCTATAACCTTCTAGTATCAAATTTAAAACAGTTTATTTAGCACTTTAAATCTTTTACAACCTGAGGTTTTCCTAGTTTTCCAAATTTTTATACTTTACCCTTTTCCATACAGTCTTTATTCCTGCTATTCCTGCTATAGTTTCTTGAATGCTAATTTTCCATCTCCAAACTCCATGTCCCTCAAACCTTAACTGTTCTTTCTCCTCATTTCTACCTCTTAATTTTCTCTCTTCCTCTACAAATCCTAGATTCTTCAGGAGGACTTCCTAGTTTTTCTAATGTACTTTCCTCTATGAGAGTAACTTGCCTTTACTCTATTTATTTTGCATGTACCCAGTTATCAGAATGTGCCCTCTCTTTATTATATGAACTTTTTGAAGGCAGTGATTATTTTTATTTTTCATTTTATCCCCATAATAATCAACTAATAAATGTACCTTGACTGATTGACTAATCAGAAAATTGAGGGCTTTGCAGTAGCTGAGCTCTGACAATCCAACAGAAAATGAGATTATCATTGCAGATTTAAGGTAGACTTAACCTTCCTGGCATCAGAGATATGTGTCAGGTTTATCAAGAAGGTAGGAGAGAGAGTCCTTTTCTAGTATTAGGAAAATGTCCAGGGAGACCAAAGGGATTAGGATCTTCCTACTAGACTCCTGTCTATGGATGATGTGGCCACCCCCATCTTTGTATCCCTCCTATCGGTATGATGAGAACAATGTTCAAGGTTCAGCTAATCTCCTTTACTGGTTTACTATGACTATAGTTGCCTGTAGGAAGGTATGGTGTGCATAATACGAAAATTAAACACAAATAGGATAGTAACCACTGACAATTGAATACATTTAAATAAATTTGAATAAATTCATATGGTTGCTTTCTTATCATCTTGAACTCATTTATGCTGCAAGTTGCTGAAGGCTGCTATTTTTGTGACCTTCAGATAGCTTATTTGAACCATTGAAATCTCTGGTATCTAAGAGAAACCCAGAAGTTTTCATCTTTTCAGCAGAAATCCATCTTCTGGCTTGGTTCCAATCTGCACATACAATCATTGGTGTTGGAAATGGAAGGGAATACCTAGGCTTCTGGTTCTAGAACTAAGTTCCCACAACTGTCAATCATCAAATGGTATAGAAATGACTAAATAATAATATAGTCAAAGTTCCAAAATCCATCATTTTAATTTTCACCTGTTGCAAAAGTCAGAATCTTTCCTCGGTAATTACTGTGCCTAATTAATTCTTTCCTATAGAAACAAAATTGGATTGACACTCTAACCCTTGTATATAAGTAGCTCATTTGAGATGTTTCTCAATTGACTAATGGATTGATCTTTCTAGGAGAGGTGATGGGCTTGTAAAGAGTCAACCACATTCTTTTCATTTGGTCTTCCCTGTGAAGAATAAAGTGCATGTACTGAATAGCTTGATGGAATTTAAGGACTACCCTATTGTAGCGAGCTGTTGTCTCTAGAAGCTGCTGGATCACTCTCTGGGAAGAGATCTGCTGTGTCTTCTACTCAAATCTCTCCGACAGATTCTTCTTCCTGTAACGAACCGTTGTCTCCAGGCAGTTGCCGTTAACTCTTGTCCAAAGAAGTGACTTCCCTTCCTGCAGAGAGCCCCGTCAAGCCTGATGCAATTCAGAGTCTTCTTTTCGTCTCTGGGAGTCCTCTCTTTTATTCTCCCAGAGAATGGGCGTGGGATAATGCAAGGGCTTCTGGGAAGAACCACTTCAGCCAATGGGCTTGCTCCTTCTATCAAGTCAACCTGAGTTCTCACCTTGTAATTGTCCAGAAAACCTGAATTCTCACCTTGTCACTGTCCAGACAACCTCAGTTCTCACTTAGTAATCCTAACATCTCCCCCTTTCTTTTGATTTAGAACATAGGACAGTCATGACCTTGAAACATAAATCCATCAATATGGGAAGTATTACAGATAATTACATAAATGACCTTGAAACATAAATCCATCAATATGGGAAGTATTACAGATAATTACATAAATTACATAAGCATATAGTAACATAGTAACATAACGCATGCTAGAAGTATATAACATAATCAAATAATCATAAATAATCATAAATAAATAAATCTGAGGGTCCAGGGTTCAAGTCCCTGTTCAGGCGCCAAATTGCGAAGGTCTGGTCTAGCTCTTCTTGTCAGGATAAGCAAATGTCCTTGCCCCACGTTGGGCGCCAATTGTAGCGAGCTGTTGTCTCTAGAAGCTGCCGGATCACTCTCTGGGAAGAGATCTGCTGTGTCTTCTACTCAAATCTCTCCGACAGATTCTTCTTCCTGTAACGAACCGTTGTCTCCAGGCAGTTGCCGTTAACTCTTGTCCAAAGAAGTGACTTCCCTTCCTGCAGAGAGCCCCGTCAAGCCTGATGCAATTCAGAGTCTTCTTTTCGTCTCTGGGAGTCCTCTCTTTTATTCTCCCAGAGAATGGGCGTGGGATAATGCAAGGGCTTCTGGGAAGAACCACTTCAGCCAATGGGCTTGCTCCTTCTATCAAGTCAACCTGAGTTCTCACCTTGTAATTGTCCAGAAAACCTGAATTCTCACCTTGTCACTGTCCAGACAACCTCAGTTCTCACTTAGTAATCCTAACACCCTATAACGATGGAGCAAAACAAGATAAAAGACATAAACATATTTTGCCTTAAAACAAGGAGGAACTTTATAATGAGATGATGATGATGATGATGAAGAGGAAGATGATGATGATATCATTATATAGATATCATTTTAAAACTGGCAAAGCATTTTACAATCTTGATTTAAAAACAAACAAAACTTTCCACTCTGATTTGCCATAAAAATAAAGACATGTAACTCAGCAAATGGCCTTCAATAGTTGCTGCTGTGGGTAAAAATTAATCCACTACAGTTAATTTAGTATTTATTTTCTCTAAATATATTCAGTTAATAGAATAAATCTGTCAGTGGATCCATTTTTGGAGACTTCCAACATGGTAGGACTCATTTGAACTTGTGTTCCATTGGTATTGGTATGGCCTTCAAGAATCCAGGGTTACCTCTTACTTATGATAATGCTTCCAAGGAGGATTATAGGAGAGGACTGTTAAGATACCTGTGTATATCTGACATGATAGAGGCAGGCAGAGGGTATTTATGGCATAGGGAAAATAAAGAAAGGAAAGAAGCATTTATTAAGCACTTTGCAAATGCTAGGTTCCATACTAAAGACTTTACAAACATCATTTCATTTGATTGTGCCAACAATTAAATTATTGATCAAAATGTTTTTTTTTCTTTTTCTTAAATCTATACAACAAAAAATAAATTATGCCCTAATTTGTAGTGTTTTTAATTTTAGAGGTGCTCACACTGAAAACTTAATAATTTACTTTCAATAACCAGTCAGATTTGGCTCCAGGACACCCTGACTTAATGTGATAAACACAAATTGGAAGGAGGGCAATGAATGTATCCAGGAAGATTTGACCAACCTTAGCAGCATTTCTATTCTTATTCTTTCTATATATTTTTTTCTCTTTTCAACAATAGACATAACTCTTATACTATAGTAATGGTAATCATTATGTCTCAATCACCATGTTCCCATATTGATCTTAATATAAACTGTACTCTTAAAATGCACACACACACACACACACACACACACACACACACACTAATCTGACTCACAGAAAACCCAAGTAAACTTAGCAAAATAATGATAATGAAAGAGATAAAGATATAGAGACAGTGACAGTAAAAATTGATAAAACACCTTCATTTGAATTGAATAAGTTAAAATAACTTTTCATAATTGATCATTTTAAATAACAATTTAGAATAATTTTTCAGTATATATATTTATATATATATTTTTTCAGTATACACACACATACACACATACATAAGTGCATTGTATGTATGCATATGTAAGCATTTTCTTTGCTCTCTCTTTCAATTGCTCTCATTTTAGGGGTGCAACCTATATTGAGACCAATACGGTAATTGCCATGGTGCTGATGGGACAGCTCAGGAATAGCAGTAGTCTTTTTCTCTTTTTTCTCAGAGGTATTTGCTATGGACCACCCCTCCCCCCTTTTCTCGCCCCCTAACTGTCCCTGGCTGCCACCTGATAATAGAGGAGATACCAAGAAGAATAATCCTGCCCTGTTATCTCTGGACACGCAGCATTTTATTGGGCAATTGCAGCCTGCTATCTGACTCCAAGGCTTTGGATCTTCATAGAACTAGTGACAGAGACAGAACTGATTCCTTTAAAAGGCTGCTCAGGCAACCTATAAAATTAATTTTAAAACATTTTTCTCTGGCAACTGTGTGCCTTCAATACCATATGTTATCTCTGCTGCTTTTGCCATCTCCCTCCTTATTCTCAGTATTAATAATAATATAAAAAATCATGTTACTTGGAAAAGCAGCGCAATTTTGTTTTGTTCTTTTTTTTCCCCTCAACTCATAAATAGCAGATTGGTCCAGGGAGTCAGGTGGTCTGGTCATCAGTCCTGTCTGCATTATTCACTTTACCTATTGCATGACTTTGAACAAATCAACTTTCTCAGGGACTATAAAAAGGAAACAGATGCCTTATCATCTGGTGGTTTTGTGAAGACTATCTAAAATGAAAATATAATACCTCAGCCTCAGAGGCTGAGTCAGAATATCTTCAATAACTAGGCAAGTAAAGGCTGCCTGGAACAGTAGCTGCAGTGCTGCTTACCTGGGCTCAAATAATGACTTTGATCCTAAGTAGCTATGTGACTATTGGCAAGGCACTTAATCTTTCTGACTCTTAACTTCTTCATCTGTAAAATGGGGGTATTAATTATGCCTATAATATCTACCTTGCATGATTATTGTTAGGCAAAAATGATATACTGCATGTAAAAGCACTTTGCAAATTTTAAAATGCTATATAAATGTCAATTATTATCATTAAGCAACACTATGCAATAAAAAGCCATTAGATTGTTCCAGCCGCTCTCCTATAGTCTCATAGACTCTAAGAGCTGGGAGGAAACAGAGCAAACATTAAGTTCAAACCCCTTATTTTACAGATGAAGCAATCGAGGCCTAAAAAGGTGAAATGATTTTCTCAAGATCCCTCAGCTTTTTAATGTGCATTTTATCCATAAATCCACTAATCTAGGAATAATTATTCACTGGGAGAGAATAATAAAATTATACATTTATAGAATGTAAGGACTGGAAAGAAATTTAGACAATCAACCCCATAATTTTACAGATGAAGAAATGGAAATACAGATAAGTAAAATTGCCTGCTGAAATGCACAGTGCCAGTCTTTGGGAGAGCAGAGACTAGATCCTGAGTCCTAAAATCCCAGTGTAATGATTTTTGCCATTGTTTCACATTTATTTAATTTTATTTGGGAGAATTTAAGGCAATGTGATTCCTGATCATCAGGACATGAAGCTTCCAAGCCAGATAATTCTATGAATTTCTGATTTGTTTTTGTCCAGTTCTGATAGTTTAGGAAAATGGAATAGGGAAAGAACAATAGCAACTTATCTACAATCCAATCTAAGTCTAAAACATTTGTTAAACATCTACTGTGTGCCAGGCTGAATCACAAAATATCAGAATCGGAAGGCATCTTCTTAGGTACTCTTCAATACACTTGACATTTGGCATGGGAACTTTAAAGAGTAGTGTCATAGATGACTCCAAGAAAAGATGAAGCCTTAATTGATCCTTAAAAATACGGAGTGATTCATTAACAGCAAGATTATGTAATGATCAACTGTAACAGACTTAACTCTTCTCAGCAACACACTGATCACAGACAATTCCAAAAGATTTGGTATAGAAAATGTCATCCACATCCAGAGAGAAAACTATGGAGACTGAATGTGGATTGAAGCATACTATTTTCACCTTTTATTTCTTTGCTTGTTTTTTTTTCCTCATGGTTTTTCCCTTTTGTTCTGATTTTGCTTTAAGAGCATAACTAATATGGAAACATATTTAAATGATTGTACATATATAAATTACATCAGATTGTTTGCAATCTTGGGGAAGAAGGAGGTAAGGGAGGGAGGGAGAAAACAATTTGGAACTCAAAATCTTATTTAAAATGAATGTTAATGGAAATTGAATGGATGCTCATCAATTGGAGAATGGTTGGGTAAATTGTGGTATATGAATGTTATGGAATATTATTGCTCTGTAAGAAATGACCAGCAGGAGGAATACAGAGAGTCTTAGAAAGACTTACATGAACTGATGCTGAGTGAAATGAGCAGAACCAGGAGATCATTATACACTTCAACAACAATACTGTATGAGGATGTATTCTGATGGAACTGGATATCTTCAACAAAGAGAAGATCTAATTCAGTTCCAATTGATCAATGACAGACAGAATCAGCTACACCAAAGAAGGAACACTGGGAAATAAATGTGGACTACTTGCATTTTTGTTTTTCTTCCCATGTTATTTTTACCTTCTGAATCCAATTTTTCTTGTGCAACAAGAGAACTGTATGGATATGTACACATATATTATATCTAAGATATACTTTAACATGTTTAACATGTATAAGACTGCCTGCCATCTAGGGTAGGGGGTGGAGGGAGGGAAAGGAAAAGTTGGAACTGAAGTGAGTGCAAGGGACAATGTAAAAAAATTACCCAGGCATATGTTCTGTCAATAAAAAGCTATAAATAAATAAATAAATAAATAAATAAAATGAATGTTAAACACTGTCTTTACATATTAGAAAATCAAATACTTTTTAAAATTAAGTTAAAAGTAAAATTATTAAAATTTTAAAAATAAAATATGAATTCATTTCAAATGATAGAAATGGTTAAAGATTGAAGATGAGGAGATGAGTAGGGGAAGGAGGGGAGATAGGTACTTATTAAGAAATTGAGCACATTTTCTGGCTACATTCTTTAAAAAAAACTTACTTAGAATAAGAATAAAAGAAGGAGTCTAATGTATTAAATATAGAAATCTTTAGAGTGGGGCTGGATGACCTCCTTTTTGGTTATGATGTTGAAGACATTCTTATTTGTTTCAGGTAGGACTAGACACATAGTGAGGTCCCTTCCAATTCTGAGATTTTGCAGAATTCTGGGATTCTGCAGCAGGTTGCTGTGGAGATGCCTGTGATGTCTCAAGCAAAAGACTGAATTCCACAGAGCAAATGAGCCTAGGGAGTGGATACACCAGGAAACCACAACAATTTTCCTCCTAATGTGGTTTAATGAAGGAAGGAAGATACAATACAAATGAATGAAAATGGGGGTGACAGATCTTCTCTAGATAATGGCTTCCACCATTTTAGAGGCTCTTTAACAAACACCATCAGCCTGGCGGAGGGAACAGCAGCAGTTAGTGCCACTCAGCCTTAATTACAGCTAAATGTAAATTTCAAGCCATCATGTTCAGACAAGTCATTTTGAATAACACCTTATACTGTGTGGTTGAAATCCATATTTGTCACCATCTAATTGATTTGTGGCCATTTAGGCTTTTTGTTTACTTCTGTCCTTCATTTCCTTGGATTGGTAGGAACAGACTTAGCTGTAGAGATTTATTTCTTTAGTTGGGGAGATTTTAGCTTGCTAGAGCCCCTCAAATCACTGCCTGCCCCCCTTCCCACTCAGACAATGCTTTTGCAAAATGTCAATAACCAATTTATAATCAGCTTATTTTCTAACAATCACATAACAAAATAGGTTAACCATGTAGTTATCCTAATCAATCATGAACTTCTTCAAAATCTAGGCTCAACACCAGCCTCCCTCAGAAAGCCTTTACAGACTGTCCTCAAAGCCAGTGGCAAGAAGTCAAGAGAATCGGGTTCAAGGTCAAATTGCTTGGGTTAAGGTCTCAGATCTAATACATCCAAGCTATTTGACCATAAGGAAGTTATTTAACCTGAGTTTCAATTTCCTCATCTATAAAATTAGTACTTAAACCATTGACTTCACAGAAGAGTTATGAGGAAAACAATAGAATAATCCTAATATACTATTTTTAGTTATTCTCACAGTTGGTAATCCTGTTAGCATGGAAAGGAAGTACCTCACAGAGACCATGTATAAGCAAGAATATGCATAACTGATTCCAGTAAGCTAACCATATAATGAAGGGGAGACTCTCTGATTGACCTCAGAAATACTCAAAGGAACGGCCAGAATCAGTTACTTTTTCTTTGCTTTTCCTCTTCGTTCAATGATTTCTTTTCTAGTGCATCTAATGAAGGTTATGATCACACCTCCATTACATTTTTAAAAGTCTTTGATTCAGTTTTACAAAAAACTTCTTTAAAGTCTCTTTTCTTTTTTTCTTTTTAAGAGTATTTTATTTTCCCAAATACATGCAAAGATAGTTTTCAACATTCACTTTTGTAAAACTTTGTGTTCCAAAATTTTCTCCCTCTCTCCCTCTCTCCCCTCCCCCAAGATAGCAAGCAATGTGATACAGGTTAAACATGGCAATTCTTCTTAGCATATTTCCATCTTAGTCATGCTGCGCAAGAGAAATCAGATTAAGAGAAAAAAAAAAAGAAAAAAAAACAAGCAAACAAACAATAGTAGTAAAAAAAGATGAAAATACTATGCTTTGATTCACATTCAGTTTTCATTGTTCTCTCTTTGAATACAGTTGGCACTTACCATTACAAGATAAAAACCTCTCTACTATCAAAGTGAATGGTATAATATATAAAATCAGCTAAGATTCCGTTTGGTTTTGTAACATTAATTAACATTAAGAAAGGCAACAAAACAGGCACACTATTCTCCAATTGATAAATGGTCAAAAGATATGAACAGATAATTTTCAGATAAAGAAATTGCAACTATTTCTAGTCATATGAAAAAGTGCTCCATCACAATTGATCAGAAAAATGCAAATTAAAACAACTCTGAGATACCAGTACATACCTGTCAGATTAGCTAAGATGACAGGAAAAAATAATAATGAATGTTGGAGGGGATGGGAAGACTGGGACACTTATACATTGTTTGGTGGAACTGTGAATGGATTCAACCATTCTGGAGAGCAATTTGAAACTATGCTCAAAAAGTTATAAAACTGCGCATATCCTTTGATCCAGCAGTGTTTCTACTGGGCTTATATCCCAAAGAGATCTTAAAGAAGGGACAGAGACTAGTAGGTGCCAAAATGTTTGTGGCAGCCCTCTTTGTAGTGGCTAGAAACTGGAAATTGAATGGATGCCCATCAATTGGAGAATGGCTGAATACATTGTGGTATATGAATATTATGGAATATTATTTTTCTGTAAGAAATGACCATAAGGATGAGTTCAGAGAAGTCTAGAGAAACTTACATGAACTGATGCTGAGTGAAATGAGCAGAACCAGGAGATCATTATACATGGCAACAACAAATCTATACAATGACCAATTATGATGGATGTGGCTCTCTTCAACAATGAGATGCTTCAAACCAGTTCCAATTGTTCAGTCATGAAAAGAGACAACTACATCCAGAGAATAGACTGTGGGAACTGAGTGTGGATTCATAGAATAAAATTTTCACTCTTTCTTTTTTTTACTAGTTTGATTTGATTTTTCTCGTACAGCACATAATTGTATAAATATGTAAACATATATTGGATTTAACATATTTTTCTACCATGTTTAACATGTATTGGACTACTTGCCATCTGGGGAGGGCATTGGGAAAGGGAGGGTTGGAGCACAAGGTTTTGTAAGGGTTAACATTGAAGAATTATCTATGCATAGGTTTTGAAAAATCAAAAAACTTTAATAAAAAAAAGGGTCACATGGGCTTGACAAAGTTTACAAACATGAAAGATGCTCAGTTTGGAGTCTAAATGAAACACTCTTCTTCTAGATGGGCAAGTTTTATAGATTCTCTTCTTTCAAGGTGATATTGTACTAATTGTATCAAGGGGCATCACAGTACAATAGAAAGAGCTCTAGCTTTAGAGTTCAAAGTTTACCTTTGGCATTGGACCGTTTTGTTCTTGGAAAAGTCACTTATTTTCTCTTCTGTTTCTTCATCTGTAAGATGAGGGAATTGAACTAGATTATCTCTAGAGTGTTCCCAGCTCTAAATCTATACCCATAGTAGAACTTACTAAGTGAGATCCATATTCATTTAAGTGGATAAAGAATGCTGATTGCTGAGACTATGGCATGCAGTCCTAGGAATGCCCATGGAATTTGTCTTTTGGTGCATACCAGGTCTAGAATTGAATACGAGAATAAAGTGAGTTGTTATTGAGAGACTACAATGTTTTTAAATGACACTAAGCTTTTCTGAAATACTCTTTTTAAAAAATTACATTGGTGGGCTTCTAGCAATGCTATGTGACGGCAATCTCTGAAGCACCAAAATTATGGGTCATCCAAAGGCAATAGAACACATGTGGCAGATGTAATTAGACTTTAGCATATGGCTAGTAAAGTTTAGCACAGAAGAAAAAACATAAAAGTTACTATCAAATAGATGCATGACTAGAGAAAGGGGCCAATTGGTCACATAGAGAACATAAAGGAACATAGATTCATTGCTAGAAGAGCCTACAAAGGTCACCTCATTCTGTGTTCTCAGGTTAAAGATGAAGAAAATGAAGCCAAGTTAGTTTAAGCAACTACTCAAAGTTCCACCAGATTAAATGTCAGGTCACATTTTGAAATTGAACTTTTGGCCTCCCAATTCAGTGATCTTTCTATTGGATCATGATAATGACAGAGACAAGCCACATAATCTATGGATATTCACAATGTGAAGAAACCCAAAGGAATGCCCTATAGAACAACAGATGAAACCCTGTGTAAGATTTATAGGAAGGGAGCAGCTAGGTGGTCTAGTGGATAAAGTATCAGCTCTGAAGTCAGGAGGATCTGAGTTCAAATGTGGCCTCAGATACTTAACACTTCCTGGCTGTGTGATCCTGGGCAAGTCACTTAACCCCAATTGCCTCAGGAAAAAAAGAAGATATGAAAAGGAGCTACATAGGATGAGGTTTGACTATGTTGTTATATGGACTATTAGCAGAATAATTTCTGTTGTTCTGACAGTTCAGCCATGTCCAACTCTTTGTGACCCTCTTTGGAATTTGCTTGCTAAAAATGCTGGAGTGTAAAAATATAAAATGTAAAAATGCTATTTGCTTCTCCAGCTCACTTTTCAGATAAGGAAACTGAGGCACACTGAGTTAAGAGACTTGCCTAGGGTCATGCAGTTAGTATAACACATTGGTATAAGTCTGTCCACTAAACCACCTAGCTGCCCCCCGTAGAATAACCTGCTTATAAAATCACAGAGCCATTGAGATATCTGAGCATCAAATTGAATGTTCCAAAGTAATTCTTCACATATGGATATCTCTCCATGTGTACATATGTCCTTTTGTCTTTTCAACTTCCAGGAACACAGGTTGAATTCTTTTTGATGTGTATCTCCTCAATACTATATTTAAATATTTCAGAAGAGATCCTTATTCAAAAATGTTCAGCCTAGCACACATATATACAACACCCCCTACTCTTCTTCCCATTTACACTTGTTCATTGTATGTCCCTTTCACTTGAAGCAATACCTCTTTCTCCAAGGGTAGCACATGACAACATATTAAATAGAAAAAATAACATTTGCTTATGTGTTCATACAACCCCTGTGTCAGAGGCTTCCTCCTGATTCTAAGGATTTCAGCACACTTTGACCCACTCTCATTGATTTAGCTCATTGATCCTGCTCAAATATCTGGGATCATAAGTTTTGGTCACTCCCCAAAGGTAACCATGTACTACCTTTATTGTCTTGCAGGCTCACAAATCTCCAAACATGAACAGTTTTGTTTCCAAATCGATGAAAGCAGATTTAAGTTCCATTGGGCTATGTAGAAATTATAATACCCCTGAGAAACATAGCTCTAAAAATTTGCATCTCTTTATTATCCTGCCCTCAGCATTCTGGGCCTAGAATGCCTAGGAATTCTAAGTCTATTCCGCACCAGTGCTTCCCTTCTCAGGCTGATAATCTCTTTAGATTTCCTCTGCACCTAATGGGTATTATCTGTTGCTGCTCCTTATCAAGTCTTCTCCATCCTCTGTCCTTTACTATCCTGCTACAGTTTTCCTTCACTTTCATAGCTGATTATCATCCATACATTGTCTCTGTCCTCTACAACTCCTGAATAGTATTATTAAATCCTTTGCTGTTCTCTACAGCTCCCCTCTTCTCCAGCAAGTGCCTTCTGCTTTCTGTAGGTCACTATAATCAGTTCCATCCAATTCTTGTCCAGCAGATGGCACTCATCCCCTTTCCCAGAGGACCAGTTCATTAAACTGGCCTACATGACAAGTCTATGAGGGTATTTTTATGCAGCTCAAAAAAAAAAAAAAAAAAAAAAAAAAAAGGACCTTAATGTTCTTAAAACTTCTATTGCACATAATTCCTATGGCTCTAAGACTCACATGATTTATGAGAAGAAGAAGGTTTGGGAGAGTTGAAAAGTTCATGAGAACTTCCTTCTCCTGATGAAATAGGTCTCTCTCTCCAAACCCACGTCAACTTAGAGATAAGTTACTACTTCTTGCCTCTTCTTTCAACCAGCTGGCTGTCCCTAGTACAGGTGCCTATGCCAGGGAAAGCCAAATTTATATGCTCACTGCAGGAGCTAACTAATATGTTGTCCTTTCTTGGTAACAAAAGCCTAACAACATTCTCTCTGAGAAGGAAATGGTAAGAATTTCAGTCGCAATAGTCAGATAGTAAGAGATCATCATACCAAACATTCATATAACTTTATAAAGTTATATCTCCATCAACATGTTGCCCAATGATATGCATATAAGAATCACTAAGCCACTGCTTAGTAAGTGATTTAAAGTTGTTTCTCCTTTTAACCTTACAGCGACTCCTTCAGGTAAGCAATATAAAGATTATATTATGTAATTATGTTAAGATTATGCAAGGTCCCTGAAGACAAGGATTCTTTCTTTTTTTTTTTTTTTTTCTACCCATGGATATAGTAGATTCTTAATAAATGCTCATTGATTGGCCTCCCATTTTAATGATCAATTAACTGAAGCATGAGGCAATATATCACAGTAACTAAATATAAACAACTTTATTGTTATTATTTTTGGAGAATATTTCTACACTGAGAGTTCTTTGTCCTAATGAAATCAGATTCAGACCAAAAATAAAGACAAACACCCAGAAACAACGAGAGGTTACAAGACTTGAATACCAATGCACGTCTTCTGTCTCTAAGTCTAGAATCATTTCCATTATGTCAGTTGCCCATCAATTATTTTGTTGTTGTCAGTATAGTTAAAGAGAACTTTGGTCACCCACGCAATCCTCATCATCAGCTGCCATCTTTCTTGGAGGTTGGCTCCAGCAGTGATTTTGTGATAGTGTGATGATGATGAATACAGATTCCCAGGAAGTGAATCCCTAGGGCTTGTAACCTTCATCCCACCTGGCCAAAGACACTCTCCAAACCTCCATGAGAGGCAAATGGAAGTGTTACATAGATAGATAGGGTTTGAAGAAGCAGTTGGTCTCAGGAATAATAGTGCAAGGCAATGGATGGAGATCTTTGCCTAATATACACAAGATCCTTTTCTCTGCTTTCCAGGATGACTCCAAGACTTTACTGAAGCCAGTCATACTAGCTCTTGGGAACTGATTGTTAAATTTTCATTGTGAGCTTTTATATCTTGGAAACTGGCAAATGCTACAAATCAGATTTTGATTTATTGTTTTGTGCATTGTCTAGGCTTAAGAAAGTGATAGGGAAAGTGTTAATAATGAAAATTAAAATTAAAAGGACAGGATGCATATATTTTTTCAGAGAGCTTATTAAATATTTATCAGAACACCCCTGTCTCTTCCTATTTCTGCCTTTGTATCTTCTACTTCATTCATTTTCACACACTGACATTATATAAACACTTCAAAGTTCATTTTAGCCAATATGTAGCAGAAAGAACAGTAAGTTGCTACTTAGTTCCTGAGCAATCCAGAGTAAGTGTTTTTTTTTTTTTGTTTTTGTTTTTTACTTTATATTTCTGTCTTCTAAAAGGAAGCCATGTCAAAAAGTTATCAAACTGTGCATACCCTTTGACCCAGCAGCGCTACTACTGGGCTTATATCCCAAAGAAATACTAAAGAGCGGAAAGGGACCTGTATGTGCCAAAATGTTTGTGGCAGCCCTTTTTGTAGTGGCTAGAAACTGGAAGATGAATGGATGTCCATCAGTTGGAGAATAGTTGGGTAAATTATGGTATATGAAGGTTATGGAATATTATTGCTCTGTAAGAAATGACCAGCAGGAGGAATACAGAGAGGCTTGGAGAGACTTACATCAACTGATGCAGAGTGAAATGAGCAGAACCAGAAGATCACCATAAACTTCAACAACAATACTGTATGAGGATGTATTCTGATGGAAGTGGAAATCTTCAACATAAAGAAAATCCAACTCACTTCCAGTTGATCAATGATGGACAGAGGTAGCTACACCCAGAGAAGGAACACTGGGAAGTGAATGTAAATTGTTAGCACTAATATCTGTCTGCCCAGGTTACATGTACCTTCGGAATCTAATGCTTATTGTGCAACAAGAAAATGGTATTTACACACATGTATTGTATCTAGGTTATATTGTAACACATGTAAAATGTATGGGATTGCCTGTCATCGGGGGGAGGGAGTAGAGGGAGGAGGGGATAATTTGGAAAAATGAACACAAGGGATAATATTATAAAAAAATATATAATAAATAAATAAATAAATAAAAAGCATAATTACTTTAGAAATAAAAACAAATAAAATAAAAGGAAGCCATGTAATCATGACCTTGTATTTTAAGTCCATGAATCTTTGAATTATATGAGCCTAGATGTTACTTCTTTCATGAGGACATCTTTAATTCTACTAGGTTTCCTCCTTTTATTTCAGGGCCTTGTATTCCTCTTTAATACTTATTATTTTCAAATTTACATTATTTTTATTACTGTTGATGTTTAAAATCCCTACTAAACTACTGGTACCTAGAGAGCAGGTACCATGCTTAATTTTTCTTTTTTCCTTTTTTTTCTCTTCTCCAAGCTAATACTAGAATAATGCACAGAGTTCAATTATAGAAGAGCTGAAAAGCAATTTAAAAGATAACTTAGTCCAACTGTCATGGGCCAAGGCCATGCACTGAAGTTAGTGCCCTAGTCAAGACTAGAAACAAGGCCTGTTATCTGTCAGATGAGAAGTAACTAGATAGTGCCATAGATAGACTACTGGACCTGGAGTCAAAACATGTATTCAAATCTAGTCTCAGACACTTACTAGCTATATGACCCTAAGTAAATGACTTAATCTCTTTCTGCCTCAGTTTCCTAATCTGTAAAATAGGGATAATGGCAGTACCCAATTTTCAAAGTAATTGTGAGAATCAAAAGAAATAATAATTGTAAGTAGCTTTGGAAACCTTAAAACTCTCTATAAATTCTAGGTTATCATCATCATATTGCTGTTGTTCTACTCAGTATTATTGATGCACTTAATATATATGTGCTGAATGCTGAATGAGTCACCTTTACTACAATCCCTTTTGTATTTCTTTCCTTTCTAGGGCTGACCCCTCATTATCGTGTCCCCTTTACACGTCTTCTCTAGGCAGGCTCATACCCAGCTGTGTGTGGATGGAAGCAGACGTGGCCGCCAAAGAGCCAAAGGGGATGGCGCTCACCCATCACTGTAGGGACAGACACCGGTGCTTCAGCAGTTGACAATATGTTTGTAACAGATCACTGGGCAATTTTCCAGTCTGATACTTTCACTCTGTCTGTGTCCTCCAAAGCACAAGGTATCTGGCAAGTTGGCAGTCCAGTGTGATGAAGGCTTTGGAACAGAGCCCCCTGCTGCCAGCCACAGGCTGGAATGGGTCCAACACACAACGCACCACTGGATTCATTTGCAAGTCTCTTAGTCCCAGGTTAATTGTGCCAAACAATGGCCCTGACCTATCTGTATAAAAAGAAGGATGGCAGGTGTGCATTCATTTGCTCATTCAGTCCACCCATCCAGATTTGTAGACACCCTTCACACTTCCCTCCTAAGTTATGAATACATGCATACACATGCAAAATTTTCACACATATATGCACACATAACTATACATAAATATAATATGCATATGTATACCCATGAATACATATGTATAGATATGTATACACTGCATATCTATATTTATGGATAGATGGATAGAAAAACAAATATACATCTTTGTACTTGGGCCAGAATCTCTACTGAGCCCAATCCTAGAAGAAATCCAATGCAACCTTTCTCTTTCAGTTTACCCCGAGTTGACAGTTCTGTCCTTCAAAAACTCAAAGAAAGGAAAAAAATTTGGGTACTAGAGGCAAGAGAATCTATTTTTTTCTACTCAGCATAGCCTTGATACTTTTCTCTGAATGCCAGATAAGTTCTACTCCAAGCCAGGGAACAGAAGGTCTCATCAGCTCAGCCCAGCCATCTGACCTGTGTCCAAGCACTGTGGGTAACTGGATGAGTCATTCTTCCTCTAAAGTAAAGGGACAGAGCCTAGTCTCTTAACTTTCTAGCCCTGCCAGCATCCCTCTCTACACAATCTCTATTGGCTCAGTTGTTATAAGCCTGGGCACTGACCCCATTCCATGGCTGTACCATAGTCCAGTTCTATATCCCCTCCTGCCACTCCTGATACAGACCCAGACTGGCAATACCTCCACAGATGGGTTTAGTAATGTTGCCAAATGTCTATTTAGCACACACCTGAGATCTCACACACTGTAGTGGGTCACTTCAAGTTTGAGTCAGTTCCTGGGGGCTCAGGGACCCAGATTGCTTGCAAAGTTGGCTTGTTTCCTTTTGCAGGCTCCTTGCAATCCAGCAGCAGTAGAAGTTCCAACTGGGAACTTAAGAATTCAATTCTGTTCATCTGGAGGAGATCTGATGATTTACTTGTGATTGCCTTGTCTTCTTAGGACAGGCAGGAGCTTATGTAAATATGTATGCATAAAGCACTGCAACTCCAAAGTGAAGTTGTTCTCATCTCCATTGGCTTGCAATCAAAGTCCCAGGAGAAACCTCAAAATGAATAAACTATACACCTAAGTCACAAGCCTTTTTAATTGAGAGTTTAAAAGATCATAGGTTCTTAGATTTAGAGTTTGAAGAGACCATATTAGAAGTCATTTAGTGGAAGTCCCTCATTTTTACAGGTGAGAAAAACAAGACCCTAAAGAGCTAAGTTACATATTCAAGTCACAGAAGTAGTAGTAGTAGAGCAAGGGTTTTCTGGTTCTAGAGATAAACTTCTTATCATAGAGATTCATTTTCTCTAAGTTTTTTTTACCAGAATCTGACCATCCAGTAATACCTACATCAACAGGTTGTTATTATGGTATTCTTGAAATCACATAAAGAAATATCATAAGTTCATAGGTCCAGAGTTGAAAGAGATCTAAGAGAGCCTCTAATTATACCAATGAAGGACCAGAGTAAAAAATGAAGTGTCTAGGGGACAAGGAATGGGAAAATTGGACAAGAGAAGAGAGGTATCAAACAAAGGAAAGAACTAGACCTTAATCATTAAAGGATGAGAATGAGGGGTTTGTTTGTTTGCTTGAGGGGGATAGAAGTGATGCTGGAGTTTTGCGTATACTGGTCTTCAGGAGAAAGGGAAGAAGTTGGATGGAAATCAGTGATAGTTTTTCAGAGAAATAGCCTTTGGTTTTGGTATACTCCAAAACCTCTCTGCCTCCCTCCCTATTTGGTGTATGAGATATCTGGATTCTTCATCTTTCCCATATCAGGGCATCTTGATGAAGCAGGTAAGGGTGATGGCTTTTAAAAAGGAGTGAACTCTCAATCATACACATTTGTTTGGTTTCCCACCTTTGATGGCAAGCCAGGGAAAGGCTAAGGGCAAGCTGATGCTTCAAATAGACAAAATATGGAACACAATGATAGTATTGGTTAATTCTTAGACTACTGGTCTCAAAGACAGGAAAACCTGGTAGTCTGTATGACTCTATGTGGATTATCTCACCTTCATCCCCTCCCAAGACAAATCTCTAAATCTGTAAATTGCAAGATTGGTGCTGATTTACATAGGTAGAGGAAGTTCCTCATTGGTAGCTCCCTACATCAAATAAATTACAGAAAAAAGAGTCATTTTCATAACATAGACTCCCTAGCATAAGTAATTCTCATAGGTCCCTCTGATAGTCTCCCATCATCCCCAAAAATGGATTCCAAGACACCACATAGGCTTTTTTTTTCACAACACAGCTTTGAAATACTACATTTTGTCAAATCAAGTATCATAAGAATTTCATGACAGGAGTCATTGAGAGTGCAAATCTACCTACAACTTTATGAATGCAGTGTAGGAATAATCTCCTTAGTGTCATTAATTGGTTCTGTGAAAACATGATATTATGTGAAACAACTTCATAGGGGGCAGTTAGTTCCATAAAATTTATGTCACTAATGGAATGGAAGAAATTATATTTCAGTAACATCAGAGATCTATAATTTTGTCAGCATGAGAACCCATTCCTTGACTGGCAGAGGTTATAGTCTTTCTATTATTTAATAAAAGATAATAATAATGGTATTTATATAATGCTTTGAAGTTTGCAAAGCACTTTGAAAATATCTAATTTGACCTCCCAACAACCCAATAAGATAAGTGCTATATTAATCCCATTTTACAGATGAGGAAACTGAAGGATACAGATGTTTTAAGCTCATACAACTAAGAAATCTCCAAAATAGAATTTTAACTCAGATTTTTCTTGCCTCTATTAAGCACTCTGACCACTACACAGTCTACCTCTCTATTATCTCATTTGATCCTCACTAAAGCCCTGGGAAGTAGATACTTTTGTTATCCCCATTTTTGAGATGAAGAAACAGAGGTAGATAGAAATTAAATGTTTTTTCCCAGGGCTGCATAGCTAGTAAGTGTGTGAAGATGTTTTGAATTTAGGTATTCCTGATTTCAAGCCCAGTGGTATATCATCTAAATTATCACCTAAACTATCATCTAAACATCACCTAAAACTTTTATGAACTTTGAGAGTTTTTATGGCCAAAATAATTCAGCACCCTTTGTCCAATACATAGAATTATAGAATTTGGGAGTTTGAAAGGACCTCGTGAGTCCTTCTGAGATTAACTAAATTGATGCTCAGAAGACAGATATACATACATACACACATACACATATACACATAGATACATTAAACACATGCTAAAACCAGATCATTACTGATCACCATACTTCAAGCCTTTCCAGAGTTGACAGGACCTGTTGGAACTTGTATTCCATAGTTGTACCTTTCCAGAATTGAAGATTACATGTATGTCATAATAAAACATTAGAATGGAAATTTAGAGGAACATATCTAAATATTCTTTACTATGTAAAAATTTGAAAATCTTTTATATCATAAAAAGGAAAGAAATATAAATAAATAAATATTATAGAAAGGTCATTTGGGGAAATTCTCCTTAATAACTATATATGATTGAAAAATAAAAACCTGAAATCCAAAATCTATGAAGCTTTGACACAAATTTTAAAACAAAAGTAATCCATTCCCCAGTGAATAAACAATCAAAATTGACAAATTCAACAAACATTTATTGAGCACTATCTGCATAGAAATCAGATGCAAATAGGAATAAATAGAAACTGTTAGGAATCACTTGAAAAATTATTTAAAGTTGCTAATATTAATAGGAATGAAAATCAGCAAAAATATGAGATACTATTCTGTAACCAATGAATTGCCAAAGATAGCTTAAAATAATAATTTTCTGCGGTGGTGGAACTGTGGAGAGAATGACATACTTTTTCACTGAGTTTTGGAAATGTACAATCTTTTAAAAAAGTAATTACAAGATACAGAAAAAAAATCTACAAAACTTCATATTGTTTGACCCATATAACCCTCCTCTGCAGTGCTTCTTAACCTTTTTATGTATCATTGACCTCTTTGGCACAATAGTGAAGTCTGAGGACTCTTAGAATAATATTTTTAAATGCAGAATATGAAATTCCCAGAATGCAAAGGAAACCCATTAAATTGATTTTTTTAAAAAAGAAAACAAGTTCATAAAGTCTTAAGAATCTTTTGTAGGAATATAAGGGTAATACTAAAAATGAAAAAAAAAAAGACTCATCTGTTATCCATAAGAGCCCCAAACAAAAACTAAGATCAATTTCCAAAACCTAATAAGTTTGTGATGCTTAAACAAACTTGTATGTGGAAGCAGTAGGATTTTATTTTAACTTCCTTCTAGGATCTAGGATGTTATCAACGGGTATATTTCCTTCATTGTCACATCTTATAAGTCAACCATACTTTTCACCTTATGTTATTCTTATTCATGTTTTCTCATAAATCCTTCCCAAGATATACATATATATATGTTTATATATATATATATTACCCATATTTTGCCAAATGACCATCTCACTTCCACTTCCATTCATATATTTCCTTGATAATATAACTTTTATGCCACTTCTTAAACATATGTTGCTACTAATTTATTTCAGTCTATTTGGGACTGTCATGCACCTCTCCATTGACTAATGTGTTATGTACCATTTGGATAATGTGGGATTCCAAGATTCCCACTCATACACTATCACAGAGAAAACATTTGCTTTATGAAATATCAGCTTTTGCAATAAGAGGAGTGATGAAAATGAATAATATGGGAATACATATGATGACACAAAATGAAGAAATAAGAATGAAAACAAAGAAAAAATACATTGATTATGTCTGTAAAATCAGAACAAAAACAGATAGCAAATGCAAACCTAAAACATACAAACAGATCAGAAAGGGTATGGAAAATATGTTTTTGTTATTTCTTTGTTAAAGTATATATACATGTTTTACCAATATAGTTCAGAATTTATGGTTGTATGCGTCTCTTGATAATGAGGAACATTCTCTCCTAATTAATTTCTGTACCATCTTGGCAATTGACAGTCTTAAAGAGTTGCCTGTTATACTGACTGAGCTGGTGACTTACACAGAGAGTCACAATTATGACATAGGCAGGTCTTAAACTAAAGTCTTCCTGATTCTGAAATCATCTCTTTTTGTAGCTTTTCATGCTTCATGCTCATTGAATTTATTTAGGTGTTTATTTTTGTCACTGATTTTTCTTCTTAGAATTTAACAGTATTTTAATTTTTAAATGTAATAATGAATAATCTATTAAAAGGATTTAAATTCAGAACATTAGAGGTTGTTGATAATTTATTAGTATAATTTTTGCAAATAATCAGAGGATGTTGGTCAAGACATAACTAATTGAGGTATACTAAGATCAAACACTGAAAAGTTGCATATTAAGTTGAGTTTTACTTTTCAACTGACACATAATAATTTGTGGACTATGCCATCTTCACCATTTTAATTGACTTTTAATTGACTGAGATTTACTACTTCCATATTTAGTTTATCTATTTTCTAATTCTTAAGATGAGGCCCTTGCCAACTATGATGGTAATAAAAACTAACTAAATAAAGTGGCATGTAGGTGATTCAATCTGGCCTCAAACTTACTAGCTGTATGATCCTGGGCAAGTCACTTAACCCTGTGTTCCTCAATGTCCTCATCTGTAAAATGAGCTGAAAAAGGAAATGAAAAATTACTGCAGCATCTTTGTCAAATAAACCCCTAACAGAGTTGGACATGACTGCAAAGAAATTAAAATTATCTCCCTCAAAGCCTAATACAACATTCATGTTAAAAAGGAGAAAGAATAGCAAAGTAAGAATAGAAAGAATACCAACTCAGGTGATAGATGACAAGGATGGTGAGAACCCCTAGAAACTATGGTAACTATGAAGCCCTGGTAAAAATTCTGAAATGCTGGACAAATAGATGCAGACAATACCACTAATGGAGATAGCATCCTAAGAAGCATGATGAAACTGCGACTCAGAATCTAAGAATAAACCAAATGGCTTAAGAGTTACAGACTAGCACTTGCTGAAACTGTAGTGATGATGCTCCTTCCTGTTATGAAACATAGGAAGACTCTTGTGAGCTGATCCAAGCATAAATATTATCACCTTTCTTGCTGAAAATGCTTTAAGCTAAATAGTGCTGACCACTAAGACACTTAATAAATGTTTATTGACTGACACATTAATTATATGAACAAACCATGTGTGCACATGAAATGGACTAAAGACCCATTCACCGTGACCATGATAATTTCCACTATTCTCCAATACTATGGTGTGACAAATTGGGAATTGCTCTCACTGATTATAGACAAGGACCTCATACAATAATGTATTTAAATTAATTCAAAGTGCTTTTAAAATAAATAAATTATTTTTTCCTTAATCTAGATGAAAAGAAATGAGATGAAATTATGGTTAAATTTTGAAGAAGAAAAAGTTGAAGCATCAGATCTTTGAAAAATTTTACATAGTGCAGATTCTATAAATGTCATCTAATAATGAACCATGTCAGAAATCACTCTAGGGTTCAAACAATTCTAAAAAGGAGATGGAAACACTTAGGCTGGAATTCTAAAAGGCTCTATTGGAGTTTTGTTGCATGAATCTTACTTATAGTCCAATTATAATAAAACAACTAATCAAAAACAATATATCTGCTATAATAATTTGGAATGATTGCAGTCTCCTAAAATATTTGGCAAAAATGTAGACATTTCACTTCTTGCACAGCACAGTATATATAGTCAGTAAGGGTATTATTTCTGTTCCTCCAAAACACCCAAGTCCTTCATAACTAAATTATACATAGTCAGGCAGATGCAGAGAGGTTTTTCACTTCCCAAAGTGATCAAATTTTGAGCTATCTTGTATGGTCAATTGAAGGGAGGTAGATAGGTCATCTCTATCACCCTAGAATCCTGTGGTATAGAAAACTATAGCAACTCTTTTAAGTCACTATCCCTTCAAACTTGGATACCCTCTAGTGCAATTCATACTGTTCACAAGAGATTCAAGTCACCCCTGGGAATTGGCACATTTGAAGGAAAGTGTCAAGAATTAATGAAAAAGTATTATAGAAATAATCCAGGAAGAAAAAGTATAAATGCCATCTTCCCCAAAACTACTTTGCAAATAAATTTACATTTTCAAAATCAGGTTGGGAAAATATCATGGCATAATAAAAATAAGCCATGGTATAAGACTCAGAAAACTTGAATTCTAGTCAAGTTCAGTTGCCTTTTACAAGTATGATTATGGTAGTCACTTAATTACTTTTAACCTTGGTTCACTCATCTGAAAAATAGGAATCATGGGAATCATAGCAATACTTGCTCTGTTTACTTCACAAGATTTTTCTGAGGATCAAATAAGATGTTTGTGCACCCACTGGGAAAAAAAACATATCTATATCTGTTATGGAAATTAAGAGCAGAGGAAGAGAAGAAAGAGGAGGAGGAGAAGGATTAGAGTACAGAGTAAGTAATTCAGATGTTAAATGGTTATAGAAACTAACTCGATTTTAAGGACATCAGAGTAAGGGAATATTTAACGAGAGATCTGGATACAGATAGACCTGGATTCAAATCCCATCAGACATCACTGGCCATGTGACCTAGATTATCACTGAATCTCACTAAGTCTCATTTTCCCCATTTGTAAAACCAGAATAGTATTAGCATCTACCTCTCAGAGTTACTATAAAGATCAAATGAGACGATTTATATAAAGTGCTTGCTAAATTTCAGTGTCTTAACCATGAGTTATTATTGTTCTTATTATTCTACATGGCACCTTGTAGAGTACTGGATACACACTAGGCAATAAATCAGTTAGTCAATGAGCATTTATCAAGTGGCCACTAATGTGCCAGCCACTGTACTAAGCACACAATACTATTTGATTAACTGTAACTAGACCAATATCATAGGGTAGGAGACACTTCCCTTCTGGTTGCCTCCATATTGTCCATGCCTGTCTTTCATGGGTCCCCTTTGTGTAGTTGTACAAGGTTCCAACTTGGAAAGAGACACCAGAAATTGTGTGGTGGCATCCAGTTCACTGGCTAGGCATGCAGGCATGCCAAATTATACATCAGGCAGGAATCAGGACACCTGTTTTGAACAAAAGATGTCTATTCAGGGATTTGAGTGGTGTCTAATGCCAGAAGTAAGTAAGAGAAGGCTGGATTTCAGTGGTGACTACCTGTCCAATGCTGTTTGGTATCATGCCCATAACTGAGACAATATAGATTAGGGAAATAATTAATCATAGCATATAATTTGCATTTATCCATATGATCATAGGATTTAGAGTTGGAAGCAATGTTAGGGGTCATTTAATCCAATCAGCTCATATTATGGATGAAAAAAGTCAAACTCAGAGAAGAGTAGCAAAGTATTCAAGGTCACAAAGTTAACATATGGCAGAGATGGCCATGAAAGCCATACCATAGTCATTGTCTTTTATATGTTACTTATCTCCTCTAAACTAAAATTAAATTCTAATTAAATACCAATATATCTTCTCTTTTTTTCAAGAGTAGAATTTATTTATTTTATTTTTTGAAACAAATTGATTTGGTTTTCTTATTTTTATTTTCAAAACATATGCAAGGATAATTTTTTAACATTGACCCTTGAAAAACTTTGTGTTCCAATTTTTCCCCCTCTTCTCCCCACCCCTTCCCCTAAGATGGCAAGTAATCCAATATATGTTAAATATGGTAAATATATATATATATATATATATATATATATATATATATGTAAATAAAACATAGGCATACATATTTATACAATTATCTTGCTGCACAAGAAAAATCAAATCAAAAAGGAAAAAATGAAAAAGTAAAATTCAAGCAAACAACAACAAAAGAAGTGAAAATGCTTTGTTTGTGATCCACACTCAGTTCTCACAGTCCTCTCTCTTTGAATGTAGATGGCTATACATACATCACAAGATCATTGGAACTGGTGTGAATCATCTCATTGTTGAAAAGAGCCACATCCATCAGAATTGATCATAGTATAGTCTTGCTGTTGCTGTGTACAATGATCTCCTGGTTCTGCTCATTTCACTTAGTATCAGTGTATGTAAGTATCTCCAGGCCTCTCTGAAATCATCCTGCTGATTGTTTCTTATAGAACAATAATAGTCCATAACATTCATATATCACAATTTATTCAGCCATTGTCCAACCAATGAGCAACCACCAAGTTTCCAGTTTCTTGCTATTACAAAAAGAGCTGCCACAAAGCCTAATATATCTTCTTGCCTCTCTTTGTCCCTCTAAAATACATCCTGCACACCACTGCAAATTTTTATGTATAAATTTTTGAGTCTATCAGTTCTCTGCCCAAAAGTCCATACTGGTTCCTTACTGCTTACCAAATATTTACTTCAAATTCCTTTCCCTGGTATTCATGGACTGTCTCAGTAATATTCTATCAGAGTTTTCTACTCTGGTCACTAATTATCCTGCTTCTTTTATAATTCTGTGCTCCATTCAAACTGTAACACTCACCATTTTTCACACTTCAGAATTCTGTCCCTCCTTTGGTTTTCTAATGCTATTCTTTAATTGTTTAATATCTTCTCAAAGATGCTCTTTGCCTATCCACTTCTTATTCATCCTCACAGAATGGAACATCAAAAGTGATATAGTTCAATCTTAGCATGAGCAGAAATGTCCTCTATAAAATTCTTGATAAACATTCATTCACTCATACTCAAAAACTTTCAGTAATAGAAAAAATACTCCTTCAAGGAGTAGCTAATCCATTTTTTTGATAAGAGGTTTTTTTTATGCCCTTACATCAAGTCAATCAACCATTATTAAGCACCTACTATATGGCAGATAATGTGCTTAGTACTAGAGGTAGAAAAAATAGGCAAAAGATAGCCTTTCTCTTCAAGGAGTTTAAAATGTAGTGGATTGTAATGTAAAGTCAAAATAGATTTCTTTGCAACTTCTAACCATTGATCCTAGTTCTGTCCTTTTAGATCAAGCAGAACAAATGTCCAAATGTTAGTCTTTCAACCACTTGAAGATAGCTATGTTCTCCCCCTCTCAAATCTCCCCTGAATTAAAATTTTCTAGTCCCTTAAATGTAATTTCACAAAATATGTTTCCCAGTCATCTCACTGAATTTCTCTATGTCAATATCCTTCCTAAAGTATGTCACCCTGAATTGAACATAATACTCCTTATGTAGTCTGAACAAGCACACATGTGTAATATAAACATAAGTATACACATACATATGCATACATGTAAAACCTCACTCATTCTTAACACTTTAACTGTACATGCACATGTGTATATCCACAATCATTTGTGTAGATGTATACAAATATACTGATATACACACTGATTTTATGCACATATAATACATATACATAATACACAGGTATGTATATTTATATAGACATACATGTATATATGCACACACATATTGTGAGATCATTCCTAAAGATTAAATGAACTTTTCTAACATGTCTTCTTTCAAATCACATTGAATGCAGTCTTCTAAAACCCTCAGATATTCATAGACTTTTGCCAGCTATAAGTTCTGATTGTTATAATTCATCTTTACAACAAAAATGCAGGACTTTATAGTTATCCCTAATTAAATTTCATTTCAGGTTGACCTATAGAATGATCCTATTAAGATCGTTGTGGATTCTGGTTCAGTTGACCAATGTGTTCACAAGATCACCTAGTATTGTGTTACCTGCCAACTTGATAAGTTTACCAATTATCCCTCTTCTAACTCATCAATAAAGTGAATTAATAGCACAGACAATTGCCCCTTTCCCCATGCCACATCTCCAGCTTGGCATAGACCTAGTAATTATTATCTTTCAGTCTGATCCTTACTAAATAGAAATCTCCCAACTGCAACTCTATATTTTTTCTCTTAACCATGAGGATCTTAGTAAAGAATTAGTTAAATGTTTTACTTAAATCCAATGTCTATAGCATTCTCTTAATATAGCAACGTAGTAGCCCTAGTAGAAAATTAAATGACTAATTCTGGCATCATTTATTATTGTTGAAGGCATGTAAGCTTATGTTGATCTTTTTATTTTATCATTTAGATAAAACAAACCATTCTATTTTTTTCATAAATCAAAGTTAGCCTTACCAACATACAATTTGAGAATTTCAACTTTTCTCTCTCCTTTTTAGAAACTAGCAAATTTGCACCTTTACTACAGGAACTCTCCTATTTTCCTTAATTTCTGAACTCTGCAATCATATTTGCCATTTCTTAAGGTAGTTGTTTCCCCATCCCTCAAATATACATGCTACTTTCCCTCATAAATTAAAACCTTCTCGAAGACAGGGATTTTTTTTATTTCAATTTTTGCTTTGTATTATGTCTATTATGGTGCCTAGTCAATAATAGGCTCATAATATTGTTCATTGATCAGTTGATTGATCATACAAGCTGAGACATAATCCTATCCTTTCTATGTTCTTCCTTTCACCCCCTTTATAGCTTTTAAAAAAGAAACTAAAAAGCCTTCTTATTTGTGGGCAATTAACGGCCATTCTCAAATTCTACACAAAATTTTAGCACTTTGACAGCATTTTTTTTTCTCACAGGTCCAAGCTACTCATTTTCATTTATCTGCCCTGGTCATCTTTTTTCTTCAGGTCTCTAAAAAACAATTTATCTTCTGCTTCTTTAGAATAATTTGTATTTTTGCATTCAGAATTTTATTTTTGAGAACCTTCCATTCTTATTGTGATAACTTACCTTATAAAAGATTAGTTCATGGGATCTTACCTATACTTTCTCTAATTTCTAAAAAGTCACTCTCCCTAAATCCAGGCTGTATTTCAGACATGCTCATCCATCCTCTCCTTATCAGGTGCTCACTCCAAGATGATATCTTCTCTTCCTTTCAAAGTACCTATCACCTTATTTTTCTCCCCAAAGAACCAATTACTTTTGTGGTAACCAGGTAAAGAATAGTAACATCCTTCATCACTTCCTCAGTCTTTTAAATAATAAACATAACATTAAGGCAAGTGGCTCTTGGAAGGTCAAATCAATGACCAAAGATACTAGGAATAATCTTTGTTCAATTCTGACATAGCTATGCCAATTTTTTTTTCAATGTAAACAAAGTTCAGATCAAAGTAAATAAAAGCAAAACTAATATAGCTAATTCACTCTGACAGTGAGTGTATCATGGAAATTATTTAAATGGTACATGCAAATTAGGTCAGATTTGAGTCAATTCGTGTCAAATCTTAATGCACTTATGATCTAAGACTATTGCCATAAGTTGTCATATACTTATGACACAGATGTATTTTGTTGTTATTTCATTTGAGCATGAAGTTCTTAAAATTAAAGTTAAATAGAATCTCTTTGAAAGTTAAAAGCACCGTAATACCTATTATATTTCATAACATCATTTTAATAAAGAAAATGCACTAAACTGTTTTTCCAAACAATGATATTTTAATGAAATATCGAGAATGATTATAGGCATCATTTGAAAATTTCAACAGTAAAGTTTAAATATAAAAATCTTTATTTTTATCATTTACAATTTTTAAGTGAAGTTCTATTTGTACATGATAGTTCCCTTCCTAAGTTTATGGACAGCCATTTTCCTGTTATAACCATTCCTGCTGTTACTGCCTCCGTCACTGATTCAGGATCCAAGTCAATCTTTAAAAGACCATTTCCAATGAAACTGAGTTTGATCAATTAATTGGGAAAATAAAAATTTCTTGTTTTACATTTCAAATAGATAAAGCAACAAATGTAGTTAGAGGGACTCATTTAGTTACATATATATGAAAAGCTTTGAAATTTGAGGTGAGATATCCAGGAAAAGAATTATGATGACAATGTAGATCAAAGCATAATATTTCCACTTTTTTATCCTTCTTCATGGTTTTTCTCTTTTGTTACAATTTTTCTTTCACAAAATGACTAATATGGAAATGTTTAACATGATTATTGTAAAAGTGTTACCTACATCAGATTACTTACTGTTTTGGGGAGAGAAAGGGAAGAAGGGAAGGAGAAAAATTTAGAACTCAAAATCTTACAAAAATGAATGTTGAAAACTATCTTTGCTTGTAAGTGGAAAAATGAAATACTTTTAGATGGGAGCAGGGAAGAATGCCAGTGTTACAAAAAAATCATTACTTTGTAAACTTATTAATGGCAATATGACATCATAAATGTTTTCTTTATTTTTTCCATTTTATTTATTTAATATTTTCTCCAATTATATTCAAAACAAAAAAAGTTATATTTGTTTTTAAAATTTTTGAGTTCTAGGTTCTCTCCTTTATTCCCACTCATAATTAAAAACCACACATGTAAGTTTATGCAATACATTTCCATAAAAGTCAAATCATGAAAGAAAACATAAATCTCCCATTCTAATAAAAACAAAAACCCTTAGGAAAAATTAGGTTAAAAAGAAAGACAGAAAGATAGAGAGGAAAGAAAATATTTCAGTCTGTATTCAGACAGAATCAGTTCCTTCTGTGGGTATGGAGAGGATTTTTCATCACAAGTCTTTGTGAAATATTTTCAAAATAATAAAAGGAATTTTAAGGGAAAATAACTTAATGTGAAGGAGGCATTACCCTCTATGGTCATGCTATTTATTTGATTCTGGAGGCAAGGGGAGGGAAGCTAATTTATACCCATTATATTGACAAGGAAACAGGGTCAGAGAAGTTAAATGACTGATTCAAGAAAGGTCTTTTATTCATTAATAAACTTGATGAATGGCTCTTTTGATTTCTTGTGCAAGGTTCTTTTCATTAGACAATGCTGAATCAGAGATTTCATGAAGGAAGCAGCATTTGAGTCACAAAAGAATAGGTAGACTTTCAAAACAGAGGTGGAGTGGGAAAGGATTTCATAAGAAAGGAAAGATATGAAGAAAGAAAGCAGGAACTATCTCCAAAAACTGTTTAATAGTCTAGTTTGACCCTAGAGTAGACAACCTGTGTTAAGCTTTTAGGAACTAAAAATGGAGTGCCTTATGCCATTCTATAAGACTATAAACTACAGTGAAGGGACTAATCTATATAGGCAAAAGAAGGTTCTTCCATGGAAAGTTACTAATTAAACTACAGATCCAGTCTGTGTCCCTCTTTTGTCTTGAAGGAGCTTACAATCTAATTGTGATAAATTAGGCGTGAGATTCTGAGATTATATATTTCTTTTCCTCAAAATATTCAATGGTTCAAAATTCATAAAGTCTTCATAATTCATAAAGGCGAAATTCCTTAACCTGGCAATCAAAACACACATTTGACTCAAACCTAGATTTCCCACCTTATTTCCTGATATCTTTTGATGCATTATATACCTCATAGTAAACTAAATTGTTGTTTGCAATCTTGAAATACTGGCCTCTTTGTGATTTCTTGAATAAAGAACTTTTTCCAACTCCTGTCATTTTCCCTGGCTATCCCCATGCCCTGAACTCTCTTCTTCATCTCTGCCTCCTCATTTCCATGGTTTCCTTCAAATCCCAGCTAAAGACTTACCTTTTCCAAAAAGGTTTTCCCAATCTTTTGGAATGTTAATGCCTTCCCTGCATTGATTATCTTCAATGTAGCCTGTACATCTATTATTTGTACATAGTTGTTTGCATGATGTTTGTAACTTTTGACTATGAGTTTTTTGAGAGCAAGGATTGTCTTTTTTTTTCCTTCTTTCTTTCTACTCCCAACACTTAGCACAGTACTTAGCACATAATAGGACTTTAATAAATTCCTGTTGACTGATTTTTCCTAAAAATTATTCTTAATTCCCGCATTTATCTTTGGTCATACGATTTCCTATAGGTGGAAGATGCTCTTGTCAACTTCTCAGTCTCACAAAGACTGAAATCCTTCTATACTTTGTTCAAGGCCAGCATCTCTATCAATCTTTTCTAATTCTCCAAAACATGTTACTTCTCAAATGCTTGACTCTTTTAACAGCATGTTGCATTTTGCAATACATGTATAATATTCTAGGTTATATTGTAGTTATTTATTTGTATGTCTTCTCTTCATCAAGAAACTGTAATGATCTTGAGGGCAGCCATATAATAGTCACTTTTCTAAGAGCTGTGGAATCTAACACAGTTCTGTGAACATAATTAAGAATATATGTTCACAGAAGTATATATGCACTTCATTCAGTAATTTGAAGATCTTTGAAGTGGTAAACATGTATACAATACACAATATTTGGCCAATGAATATATTTACAAAAGTAAATTTTATCTGAATGAAAGCTTACTGAATTTTCAATTACAATACTTTAGTAAATCAGTAATGTCGTCAATGTGAGTATTCCCTTAATAATAATAAAGATTACAATCCAACACTTCCTGCCTATCCTGTCTTACTCTGATTTATGTTCCCATAGGGTCTACCCCATATACTGGTTACTTTCCTCATGTTTTCTTGCCATCACAAAAATGTCAATGGAACTCATAAGCTATCAATCATCCCTCATTCTTACCACGTTTTCTTTTTGAAAAGTACTTTATATGAAGTCCTTTTTAATGTTTTTCTTGTATACCAACACTGATCTGAGGATGCACATTCTTGATTCAGAGAAGGAATGAGGGAGAGAATGTGAATGAATCATCATTATCACAAGTAAAATAATGCAAATACTCACACTGTATACGATATTGATAGGGAAGGTTGTTATCTCTGTGTGTGTGTGTGTGTGTGTGTGTGTGTGTGTGTGTGTGTGTGTGTGTGTGTTTTGAGAGAGAGAGAGAGAGACAGAGAGAGAGGGAGAGAGGGAGAGAGAGAGAGAGGGAGAGAGAGAGGGAGAGAGAGAGGGAGAGAGAGAGAGAGAGACAGAGAGTTTCCCATCATTAAACATATGCTTGGATGGAGCATATTGTCTCTAAGGTCCCTTTGATATTCTGTGACCTTGTAGTGGAAGAGTGTATTTGATAAACAAAATTTATACTGGCTAAGTTGGCAACAGCCTGCCCTGAAATCAGCTGCTCACACAGATATTAACAAAGGGAGGGAGCAGAGCCAAGATTGTGTGGGAAAGACAGAGATTTCCCTGAAATTTTCCCCAAAGTCCTCCAAATTCCTTTAAATAATGACTCTGAACAAATTTTAGAATGTCAAAACTCACAAAAAGATGTAGTAGAACAATTTTTCCAGCTGAAGACAATTTAGAAAGTCAACTGGAATGGCCTGTTGCCCCAAGGAAGGAGCCCAATACAATCCTAGAGTGCCATGCCAGCACATCTCCAGGTATCAATAAAGAAGGAACAGGAATTGAGGCCTCTGAATCAGTAGCATTACTCTCAGCTCAAAGACCCCAAAGATGACTTGGAAAATTGGCAGGACAGATTTGTCTCAGTAGGGTGAGAAGGACTTGGGAAACCAGCAAACCAAAACAGGACAGTGGCGATAGTGGTGGTGGTAGCTTCTAAAAGCCTCAGCATACAGGCGGTCCCTTTACTAGCACTGAGAAAGTACTCTGTTACTTTAGCACAACAGAAGTTACAGCCACAGTAGAGTGGGGACCCTCCTCACATTCCAGAAAAGATGTGTGATCAGGTCTTTAGAAGGATCTTTGAAAAGAACTGTACAAAATCCTGAAGCTTGGGACACTGCACCCTCCAACCTGGAAACAGGTCCCTACTTTAACAAAGGTTAAAAGCCAGGTAATAGCTGGGAAAATGAGCAAACAACAGAAAAATATTCCAACCATAGAAAGTTATTATGATGACATGGAAGATCAAAACACACACTGAGAAGAAGATAACAAAGTCACAGCTACCATATTCAAACCTTTCAGGAAAAATAAAAATTGTTCTGAGGCCATGGAAGAGCTCAAAATGGATTTTAAAAATCAAGAAAAAGAGACAGAGGAAAAATTGGGAAAAGAAATGAGAGTGATGCCAAAGGAAATACAAAAAGCTAACGAGGAAAAGAATGCCTTAAAAGGCAAAATTGGCTAAATGGGAAAGGATATGCAAAAGCTTACTAAGGAAAATAATTCCTTTAAAATTAGATTTGAAATGTGGATAGGGAAAGAGAAAATTTACAACACATGGTTTTTCAAAGCTGAATAATGAAAACTATCTTCATTTGTATTTTGAATAATAAAAAAAACTATTATTATAAAAAATAAAATAACAAAAAAGTGTAAAAAATTAGAATTGAGCAAAGGAAGTTAATGACTGTGAGAAATCAAGAAACAATCAAATAAATCCAAAGAATGAAAAAAATATATAAAATATCCCATTAAAATTTGATCTAGAAAAGGCATGCAGGAGAGGTAACTTAGAAAAATTTGGTCAAACTGAAAGTCATGATCAAAAAAGAGGATAGATATCATCTTTCAAGAAATTATGAAGAAAAAGTGTCCTACTATTCTATAATCAGAGAGTAAAATAGAAATTGAAAGAATCCATTGATCACATCCTGAAAGAGATTCCAAGATGAAAGCTCACAGAAATATTATAGCCAAATACCAGAACTCTCAGATCAAGGAGAAAATATTGCAAATATCCAGAAAGAAATAATTCAAGTATAGTGGAACTATAGTCAGGATAACACAAGATCTAGCAGTTTCTACATTAACCAATCAGAGGGTTTGGGATATGATATTCCAGAGAGCAATGGAGCTAGGATTACAACCAAGAATCACCTACTCAGAAAAATTGAGTATAATCCTTCAGGTGAAAAGGTGAGCATTGAAATAGAATTTCAAGCATTACTGATAAAGACCAGATCTGAATACAAAATTTTATTTTCAAATACAGGATTCTGGAGAAGCTTAAGGATATAATCAGGAAAGATAAATCATAAGAGATTTAATAAACTATCTGTTTATCTTCCTACATGGAAGGATTACATGTGTAACTCATAAGAACTTTCTCATCATGGCAAATTAGGAGTATATATAAACAGCCTATATATAGATACAAGCATGAGTTAAAGATTAAAGGATAATATCTTTAAAAAATTAAGGTATAAGAAAGGAATGAATATACTGGGAGAAAGGGACAAGGGAGCATGACAAAATTATCTGCCATAAAAACAAGCAAGAAAAAAGCTCTTATAGTGAATGGAAAGAAGGGAATGGAAGGGGAAATGAGTGAACCTTACTCTAGTCAGAAACTGGTTCAAAGAGGAAAATAACATGCACACTCAATATGGATATAGCGAGCTATCTTACCCTGTAGGAAAAGTAGGAGGGGAAGGGGATATAGAAAGAGAAAGAGGATAGAATAGAGGATATATTGGAGAAGGCAATGGTCAGAAGCAAAAACACTTTTTGTGGAGGTCCAGGGTGAAAAAGAGAGAACAGAATAAATGGGTAAGCAATAAGCAATAGTAATTATAAATTGAATTGTGAAAAGTATTTGAAGCTGTTTTCTCTAATGAAGGCCTCTTTTTTTCAAATGTATAGGGAAACTGAATCAAATTTATAAAAAAAAAAAAAAAAAAAAAAAAAAAAAAAAAAGATGCATTCTCCAGTTGATAAATGATCAAAAGATATGAACTATGCCCAAAGGCTACACAATCATGCATATTCTTTTACCTAACAACACCACCACTAGGCATGAATTCCAAAAGAGATTTTTTAAAGGAAAAGGACCTATATGCATTAAAATAATTTTAGCAACTCTTTTCTCAGAGAAAAGAATTGGAAAATGAGGTGATATGCCTCACTTGGGGAAGGGGAGAATAAATTGTGGTATGTGATTATGATGGAATACTATTTTTCTATAAGAAATGATGACAGGATGCTTCTAAAAAAACCTGGAAAGTCCTTCATGAGCTCATGCAAAATGAAATGTACTGTGTAGAAAATAATAGCAATGTTGTGTGATTATCAACTATGAATGACTTTGCTGTTCTCGCTAATACAATGATTTAAGATTACTCAGAAATGAAAAATGCTATCAAAACCCAGAGAAAGAACTGATTGCATCTAAATGCAAATTGAAGAATTTTTTTTTATTTTGTTTTTTTCTTAAGATTTTTCTTTGGGAGGAGAGATCTATGTTTTCTTTTGCAACAAGACTTTTGCATAATTTCATATGTTCTTTCTCAATGGGAGGAGTGGAGAGGGAAGAAGGGAAAGAATATGGAACTTAAAGTGTTTTAAAAAAAAAACATTAAAAATTTGTTTTGCATGTAAATGGAAAAATATGTGTGTATTTTGTGTGTGTGTGTGTGTGTGTATGTGTATACTCACATAAAAAAAGAAATGAGCAAAAGCCCTGCTGGGGCCAATTCCAATCTGAAATATATATATACACATATATATAATATGCATATATATATATACACATACATGTGTATACACATGTTTATACATATTTGATTTGTATGTATATACATAAACACATACATATTGTTTATATGCATATTCATTTATATTTATATAGAATGCTACTGCTTTTTGAAGAATTAAAATTGAGCATACCCAAAAGGCAATAGAGAAGTACATAGTGAGTGTGAGCAACATACAGCATAGTACAGTCATGAAATTACAAAAGAGAAACAGAACAAGATATATCAAGAAAGAAATGTGAATGAAAAAAGAAAGGTTCAGTTGCATGGCAAGTGTGAAGCATTCATAAACCAATGAATAGATCATGTGCTCTGCAGTAAAAAGAAAATTTTGAATGGATTTCCTATTGCAAGCATATGGGAAGATACAGATAAGGGTCACACAACATAAGTGTGGATGGGGAATGGATAGATTATGATTTGCAGAATTGGAGAGATCACATCAAAGAGCTCATAATTTTGTTGAAAAATTGCCTTGTGTACCTGTACATAGGCATATTTGTTTATGTATAATATATTCTATATCTACACAAATATATACTATAAGAGAAATTCTTTTGTATTTTGAATAAATATAACACCAACTGGTCTTCTCCTTTTCTCAAGTAAATATCACCCCCCAAAAAACTAAGAAAATCATTTTTTCTTCCTTTACAATCTTCCCAGTCACTATCTTCCCAACCAAGTGTACAATGGATTTATCAGTTATCTTTTGCTTTCTTCTCTTTCCCAGGAAAATAAAAGGTAAAAATGTGTCATGCAAATAAGTGCTGTATTTTCCCCACAATAGGAAAATATTTCATTGATGCATAAAGAATAATTTTCAGATATAGGACTGAAGAGGCTATATTCTTATAGCTCTTTCTCTGAGGTATAAGAGAAGGGAACTAAAGAGATCAATATCTGATGATGAGATTCCATGTATTATTTCATATATGTTATACAAAACCAGAATGCAACAAGGTGAGAAAAACATTGGAAGATAGGAAATCTGTGTTCTAGTTTTGACTCTAAGTAGTTATGGGTGTGACTTGACCAAGTCAACAGATATTCTAAGCCTTGGCTCATCTGTAAAAATAGAGTAGTTATTCCAAGTGATCTCAAAGGGCCCTTCTAGTTCTAACATTTTAACATGCTCGTGATTCAAATACTTTGCTAATCATACTAGTTCATCAACTCATCTGTCTGCCTAATGGAGAAAGAAGTAGGGAAGGATGATAGAAAAAGAGGAAGAAAACATAAATGTGAAATAGACAATGAGTACCAAATTCACTTTAAGGCTTTTCATAGGATACAATACAAACAGATGTGTCTGAGGCAGAATAAAAGATTGCATATTTTAATAATAAAAAAGGCCACATGTTGAAGGTGAATTGATTCTTCTTTCCTCCACCCCATTTTATGCATGCAAATGAACTGGAAGCTTATTAACAAGATGAGAGGCTGGAGTCTAATTAGCAACAGGACTGGGGAAGCCTATATTAGCTGATTCAGCAAACTCACCAGATAATTACTGTAGCTGGACTTTGGCAGCTTCTAGGAAACCTTATTAATTGAACTCTCAAAAAGTGCTTCCACCACAGCCTTCCAAGCCCAGATCAGGCACAGCTTATAGTCATTCTGCACAAAGAACTGTGCTCTTCCATCAACCAGTCTTTTGGGGCAAGGTTGCAATGGAAAGTATCTTCTGCTGGAGTAATGCTCCATCAACAGGGTGACCAGAGAGGGAGGGGGGCGGCTGCTGCTGCTGTTGCTCCTGCTGCTCCTGCTGCTGACCCAACCTCTTCTTGAGCCAGGTCTTTGGGCTTTGGTATGGAGAAGTGCACTGATGGGTACTTATCACCTCTGGTATTTATTCAGCTTAAGTGGGTTTGCTAGCTTGATCCAGAAACAATTAAAGGGAAAGGCACAAAACTAGGGATTATCATTAGAAATTGAGTTTTAACACACACACACACTCAAACAGAACATTTTTGGATGTTTTTTATAAATATTAAATACTTTTAGTTTTTTCCCCTTCTCCCACTATGTGTGTGCTCATATATTTGTGTGGGATGATAAAAGAAAACTATTTTTTCCCAATATCTGAGAATCATAGAAATTTAAAGTTGGAATGGATTTCATCTTCAGAGTCTAATCTATTCCTGAAAGGAATCTTACTATATAACACATCCCATTAAAAATTTTAATGGGATTACTATATAGGTGATATAGTGGATAGAACACTAAGCTTGAAATCATAAAGATTCATCTTCATGAGTTTAAATATAGTCTCAAATATTTACTGGTTGTGGGATTCTAGAATAGTTACTTAATTCGGTTTGCCTTAGTTTCTTCATCTATAGAATAAGATGAAGAGCAAAAAGAAAACTATTCTAGTATATCTAATAAAAACTTCAATTGGGGTCATAGAAAGTTGAAAAAGACTGAAAAAATGACTAAAAGTGCTAATATTGGAGTTAAACACTAGGATTAGAAAAAGGTGTAAAAGATGATCCTTATTCTCAAAGTTTCACAGCATGTTGGGAGAGACAACATGCCAAAATAAATAAACCGAAAAACAAGCTATTTATGGGATAAGTTGGAAATCATTATTCTGATCTTAGCTTGAAAACCTTCAATGAGGGGGAACCTACCCATCCCAAAGCTTTTTACTACATATATGTATAAATGCATATATATGTGACATTATAACCTAAATCTCTTTGCCTGCCTCTGTAACCTGAACCCTACTTCGCTTAGCTAACTTTTTTGTTTCTAAAAAGTTGTCCTCTCTGTCTTGATCAGGCCTTTTTCCTCACTGTCTCATGAGTGCTAGTTGCCTCTGTACTTTCAATTACCTTGTTCTTCTACTTGAATTGCTTTCTTGTACCCATTATATTTATCAAAAGTCTATAATTAAAAATCTACCACATCTCCTTTAAGCCTTCCCCTATCCAATCCAAACCTCCAATAGAGTCCAGTTGAGCCTAACAATCATTTATCAAGTGTCCAATTTGTGCAAAACACCATACTAGTTTGGGGGCATTAAAAAAAAAAGACAAATTGACCCTACATCAAGGAATTAATATTTTGTTGAGTAAATAAAATGTGTAAACAGGCATATACATGGTAATGTGAGTATCAGAGAGTGCATCAGGGAAATCTCCCTATGTTGGTAACCTCTGAGCTGAGCCTTGAAGGAAGTTAGGACTAGTAAGAAAGAGAGATGAAGAGGAAATACATTCCAGGTATAGGGGACAACATTCTATTACTCTGACTCTGATGAGCTTCATTGATTTCTCCCAGTCTCCTAAAATGATATAGCTCTTATAAGCTGTCCTAGTACGTTTTAACACTTCATTCTCTGTTCCCTTTTATTATGGCCATAAAAAACTAGAACAGGAACTAGGACACTAGTTCTAGTTCCTAGGAATTAAGTCTACAAAGTATTAAAACAGTTCATCAGAAGATAAATTAATTCACAGGGGTGGATCCAGGTTTTAGGAATATTTTTGTCTTGGGTCCAAGGCATTTTGGAAATCAAAACCTTTTACAAATATCAGTTATTACAAATTACATATGTGTATTAATATATATATATATATATATACATATATATATATACATGCATATATATATACATGTACCTCAAGCATATGTGTGCACATATGCCTATATATCATACTTAGAATCATGGTGAGTTAACCTTAGATTTTACTTAACAGAAACAGTTGAAAGTGAGTAATTGATGAACACAACTGGGACTGTTTCCCTTGGAAAATATGAAGAACAGAAGTACAGACTTCTTGGACATCCATATGTGTTCACTCAATGCTCAGGGACTTAAGCATTTTGGAAAAATGAAGCAACCTCTTATCAATCCATTTGCTCTATGAAGGGATGAATGGAGCAGTACAGTTTAAACAGAAGGGTGAGCCAGACTTGCTCTTTTCCTTCAACTCCTAAACTAGCATAAGAGTTGGGAAAGAGTCAGTCAGTCCTTCTCTACCATAGAAGCACATCAAAAATAGTCTCCACATGGCAGCAAAAACAGGGAGTTCAGCTAAGTGAATTTGAGCCTCAGCTTTTAGAACACAGCTTTTCCTTTCTATTTCTTTGGTGATTATAAATGACCACACAGTATTCCCCAGATAGATGTGTACAGCCTTGGAGACAATCTCATGAGTTTGAGAAGTCCTGGCTTCCATGCCTACGTTTCTTATTTGGAGCTGACTGTTAGCAAGGGGAATATCTACATTAGAGAGGCTGACTACCGATGGAGTAGGGACTTAACTCTTGAGTTGATTTACCAAAAGGCCTTGAGTGTCAGTACAGAGCTGAGGTGAAACATGAAATTCCTATTCCGCAGTCTTACAAAGTCTTTCACATTCTGATGTTTGAGGTTCATCCTCTTGGGGGGAGTATAACAACAGTTAAATGCTGCTGTATCCTGTTTTCAGTTTTTGTTAATGCTTGCTTCTGAAAGGCTTTTGTGTTTACTCTTGAGTTTATATGGAAGAAATAAGTACTAATCCTATAATCTATTCCTCTGGTAAAATGGATACTTTTCAACCCCTTTTGGGGGAGATCCTAGACGTAAGCCAAGTGTGAACTTTTAGTAAATTTCCTAGGGTTGCAAGGTGAGGATTTAAAGAATCATTATGTGTTGGAACCAATTCTAACCAGCTGGAGGGAGCCTATTGTTAAATTTTCATTGTAAAATTTTACATTTAGGATTTACCCAGGGATTACCCCTTGCAATAGTCAGAGAGACAAAAGGGCCTGGCACAAGTTTTACATGGTCAAATTGCCAAGTCCAAACCTTGGAACCATTAGTGTGAGTCTAGTAAGAAAGGTATCTAAGAGAAAACAACATAGTGGCCCAGCTGCTTGGGCCCAGGAGTGGTAATACTTTTATACAAACATTTCTTGAATGTCTCCTTTTTCTAAAGACTACACTAAGCCCCTTGGGGATCTCAAAAAAAAAAAAAAAAACTAAACAAACATGAAATTGGCTTTTTTTTCCTTAATGAACTTACAATCTAGTTGGGGAGAAAAAAAAAGAACAAAACATCCACATGAAACAAGTACAGGGCTATGTTAGATATTTAATAAATGACAGATGAATTAAATGTTAAATGGAAATGTTCACTCCATAAATTTTGACAAAGCATCAATGAATTTCTGCAACAGAAACACTAGTTTTATTTCTGAAATAGGCTCATAAGCCTTTCATCTAGGGACCCCAAAAAGACCTTGAAGAAGATAGTGTCTGTTTTTGTCAATACATAATCTTGCTGTAATTACTTCATTTTGATCCTTCATGTTATCTTTGAGAAGAATGGGTGTGATTCTTTTGATTCAGTGAGGAAACAGTGAGGAAAACACGTGCAATATTTTTAGTTAATTGAAACAAAGTTATCATTAGTAATCTAGATTGTGTATTCATTTGTTCATTGTTACAATACATATTTATTCATTTATCAAATATGTGTATTGCCTACTTTACTGCAGTAAGATTAATCAACAAAACACCAGTAAAATTTGTGCTGATCACTAGAGCAACAGAGTTTATCAAGAAGCACCTAATAGCATAATTATCAATTATTCCAAAGTTGTTTACTTTTAAAAATATTTTATTATTTCAACTAAATTAAATTTATCTTCTCCCTCTCCTAACCAACTCAACTCTCTGCTCTGGGAAAAAGAAAAAGAAAAAAAAGCCTTTGTAACAGATATGCATGTTTTAAAAAATGTCCATATTGGTCATATTCAAAAATATATCCCATTCTTTACCCAGAATCCACTACCTTTCTGTCAGAAGGTGAGCAACAAACATCAGAAAGCTTCAAATTGTGATTCATCATTGCACTGATCACAGTTCTTTAATCTTTTAAAGTTATTCATCTTTATAACATTATTACCGTATAGATGGTTCTTCTGGTTCTGCTTACTCCACACTGCATTATTTCATCCAAGTCTTCTAGGTTTCTCTGGGACTGTCCCTTTCATTATTTCATCATTTCATACAATAATACATTGATATACCCACATATGTTCAGCCACATCCCAAACAACATGTGCTCCATTAAGTCTCAGTTCTTTTCTACTACAAAAAAGGATATGTTATAAATATTTTTGGACTTAATAGTTTTTCCCTCATGTATCTATTTCTTTGGGCTTAGTCTTAAGAATGATATTGTTGGATCAAAGAGAACAATGGGGCAGACACATTGCTGGTTGTGGGCACTTATAGGACCGAGTTCTAATTTCAGTTCCAGACAAGAAAAGAGAACTGAAGGAGGACCTGAGGCCAGAGACATCATCCTCCACATCCTAAGATTAGAGGTGATTACATTAATAATTACCTACAAATAATTTTTAATGAGCAATTAGTAATTGTTGGGTTGGGGGAAGGAAGCTGTTCCAAATTGTTTCCAAGAGTGATCAGCATTCCTTTTCAGGTGGCTGGAGGGTAATGAGCAGTCACTATTAATTCAGGTTTGCAATTCAGAGGGTCTTATTTTTACTAATCTAACCTCCAAGCAGCCCAAAGAACAAACTATGGATAAACTAACTAGGGGGAAGACATTTTTGTTAGATCACTTTAAATATGTCCTAATTATCCTATCTCTGCTTTTTACTACTTGTGAGACTTTGGATAAGTCATTTAATTTTTCTAGGCCTGAGTTTCCTAAGCAATAAGAGGTTTTCTTAGGTGATCTCTATGACTTCTTTTATTTCCAACTTCTGTGATCCTAGACCCCAAATACTATAAAGAAAGAAGCCTTCTTTCAGGACTTATACTTTCTTCCTCAGCACTTTGGTCAAGAAGCATCTTCTCTGTACTTTTTTTTTTTCTCCATGGGGGGCTTCAAGCCAGACAACCATGTCCTTCTGCTTTCTTCCTCTCTTTAGAATTGAGTTGGAGTTGTCATAATAATGTCATATGTAAGTAGTTTTACAAAAGAATATCACTCCAAGACCATTTGGTTTTGCATGTATATGCGCACACACACACACACACACACACACACACACACACACTAGAACTTTATTTTTATTGCAGATTTTTATTTTCAAAACATATATATGCAAGGATAATTTTTCAACATTGACCCTTGAAAAATCTTGTGTTGCATTGTCCCTCTTTCTTTCCCCCGTCCCCTTCCCTAGATGACAAGCAACCCAATATTGTTAAACATGGTAAAAATATGTTAAATCCAATATAGGCATACATATTTATACAATTATCTTGCCACACAAGAAAAAAATCAGATCAAAAAGGAAAAAAACCTAAGAAAGAAAATAAAAAGTCAAGCAAACAACAATAAAACTAGTGAAAATACTATGTTGTGATTCACCCTCAGTTCCCACAGTTCTCTCTCGGGATGTAGATGGCCATGAAATTCATAATCACAAGATCAATGGAAATGGCCTGAATCATCTCACTGTTGAAGAGAGCCATGTCCATCAGAATTGATAATCTTGCTATTTCTGTATACAATGATCTCCTTGTTCTGCTCATTTTCACTCAGCATCGGTTCATGTAAGTCTCTCCAAGCCTCTCTAAAATCATCCTACTGATCATTTCTTATAGACAGTAATATTCCATAACATTCATATATCATAACTTATTCAGCCATTCTCCAACTGATGGGCATCCATTCATTTTCCAGTTTCTTAGCACTACAAAAAAGGGCTGCCACAAATATTTTGCACTTATGGGTTCCTTTGCCTCTTTTAAGACCTCTTTGGGATGTAAGACCAGTAGAAATATTGCTGGATCAAAGGGTATATACACAGTTTGATAACCCTTTAGTAATAGTTCTAAATTGCTCTCCAAAATGATTGAATCAGTTCACAATTCCACCAACAATATATTAGTGCCCCAGTTTTCCCATATCCCCTCCAATATTCGTCATTGTTGTATCCTGTTTTCTGGAGCCCCCCAGTTGGGGTGACAAAACATACTGTTGCTTTCTAGAACCCCCACACCAAGGTGATTAAAATATACCTTCCTAGTGGAGAAATGATGAGACGGGACTCCTGAGAATGGTGGGAAAATGGAGTCCATTTATTTCAAGGGCTTTCCCCTTCTTACAATGTAACAAAAACAACTCTGAGCATGTAGGACCACATAAACAACTTGTTATGTTGTTTGCCACCTGGTATCACTCTTCCACCTGGTATCACTGCTTCAATCTCAACACAGGTTGTCACAGCCCCCTGACTTCTCAGGAAGGCCAAGAGCCCTTAGGGGAGGTGGGGAGCTGAATCAGATATTGTTAGCAGGTTCCCTCTGGGCTGAAGGGTCTTATACCTTCCTTACCCAGAGTTTCCCCACTGACTGTGACCCTCTACAAGTCTTTATCTTTTCCTGTCATTTTAGCCAAGAGGTATGTAGTATTACCTCAGAGTTGTCTTTAATTTGCATTTATCTGATCAATAGTGATTTGGAGCACCTTTTCATATGACTAGAAATGGTTTCAATTTCTTCATCTGAAAATTGTTTGTTCATATCCTTTGAACAGGTCTTCATTTTAAAAATAATCTTGATGGTTATTTTTTAAAATATCCAATTTACTAAAGGTAATTCATTTTATTCTCTCCTCTTATTCAATTCTGAACCTAGTTCATTTTGATGATCTTTCACAAGATCTATATACTTTAGGATGAGCTCTAGGAGACCTTCCAACCACATATCATACTCTGGATGGATGTCCATTTCTAGTTTTCCTATGTGAATGATTAAGTCAAACTCTTTTTTAGATTTCATTTAGATGTCATTTAGGAGATTTTGAATTGGGGGGGGGATGACAACCCCTCTTCATTAGAACATAAGCCCCCAAAAAACAAGAACATTACAAAAAAAAACAAAAAACCAAGTCAACCAACTGGAAAAAGAGATTCAGAATTTTAAGGAAGAAAATGACTCCTTAAAAATTAAAATTGGGAAAGGGAAATTAGTATAGTTATGAGACTAAGAAATAACAAAACAAAATGTAAAAAATGAAAAAAGTTCATAGATTATGAGATAGAGATATATCATAAGAAAAACAACTAATCTGGAAACCAGATCAAGAAGAAAAAACAAGAATAATCAGACTACCTGAAAGCTACATGTAAAAAAAAAAAAAAAAGAACTTGATTCAATAACTTAAGAAATAGTTAAAGAAAACTGTCCTGAAGTATTAGAACAAGAAGGGAAAGTAGAAATGGAAATAATCTACCAATCATCACCTGAGACCTATGGGAATATCATAGCTAATTTCTGAAACTCCCAGAGCAAAGAGAAAGTTTATCAGCAACAAGAATTCTAATATGGTGGGACCACAATTAGAATCACACAAGACCTCACAATGACTACCTTGAAAGACTACAATTCTTGGAATACTATTGAAAAACAAAAGAAAGAGAGGAAAAATGGGGCCTATAACTGAAAATACCATACCCAGCAAATTAAATATAACACTGAACAACAGCAACAAAAGGATATCAACAAGTTGCCAGACATTCAGTATTTTGCTGCAAAAAGACTTGAACTTAATATAAAATTTGACATACAAGATCAAAGAGAAGCATAAGATAAGCATCATAGACTAATATAAGGAACTAAAAAAGGAAAAACTTTATATTTTATATGTGGAAATGTAAACTATATGTCTAAAATTGTCATTAGTAATTGAGTAATTCTAAAGAAAGACTGGAGTAGAGCTAAGTATGATGTGCTTCTAAAAATCAAAACTGAGGAGGAAAAGGTAAAAAAGAGTAATTATCTTATTCAAATGAAGTGTGAAAAGAAAAACTGACACAGAGGAATTAGATGGGGGAAGAGAGCTTATAGTTCTGGAACTCTACTATTGTTGGAAATCTGTTAAAGAGGGAGCAATACATGTAACTTTATGAGTATAAAAGTCTTCAAAATTAAGAAAGAAATAAAATGGTAAAGGGATAGGGAGAGAGGAGAGGATCAGGGAGGTATTTTTTAGAGGGAATCATACTTGTATCAAATCAAGTTAAAGAGAGAACAACATAGACATTTAGAAGACAATAAAAGTTTTTTTTTAATTTATAAAGAAATAAGAGGAAGATGGAATAGCATAATGGGGATGGCAATTAGAAAGATATATAAATTAATATGAATGAACCAAACTGTGTAAATTAATGGAGGAGAGGATAAGAAAGGGATCCTGGGAGGGGACCAGGCAAAGTAATAGCAATGCAAGGTAACAGGTAGAAGTAAAGTAGAAGAGTTAGGAGGTTTAGGAAATAAGAGATATACACAAATATAATAATAAGGGTGAGGAGTAGAATTTATTATGTAAGAAAAAGTAGGGGTAGTAATTATTGATCTCAGAGAAAGTTAAAGCTAAAATAGATGTAATCAAAAGACAAAAAATGGGAAACTACACTACATGACAATCACATAAATCAATATTGTTTTATACTATTTAAAATAACTCAAGGCAGTATAAGGTTGTAATATTACTGGATATAAGAAGTGATGAGTTGGTGGAGTTCTAAAAATATAGAATGATTTAGAATTATGAAGGAAGACGTCATCCACCTTCAGAGAAATAGAGGACATATCTGCATAGGAATGCACATATATGTATATGATTATAGATGTCTAGGCATATGTATTTATATATGTATCTCTCTATATATATACTTATCTACACATATTGTTGTGTACATATGGGTATGTATATATGTGTGTATTATGTAGCTTTCTTTTTTCTTCTTTCCCCTAGAGATATTAAACATTAAACAAAATATTTGTGTGTGTATGTGTTTGGTGTAAATTTTACATATACTTCTATTTATTAAGATGCAGATACCATCTTCCTTCATAGGTCCTTTGGAGTTAATTTGGATAATTATAATTATCAAAAAAAAGTTGCTCAATTGTTTTTAAAACAATATCATTTTGGGAGCAGCTAGGTGGCGCAGTAAATAAGAGCACCAGGAGCTGACCTCAGACACTTAATACTTCCTAGATGTATGATCCTGGGCAAGTCACTTAATCTCAATTGCCTCATCAAAAACAAACAAAAACAATATCACTGTTACTGTATTCAATGTTCTCTTGGTTCTGCTCATTTCACTCTTCATTATTTTATACAAGTCTATCCATTTAAAAAACAGTATTGAGCTCAGCTTTTCTTATAGCATAGTAGTATTCCATCACAATCATATACCATAACATGTTTAGCTATTCCCTGATTGATGGGCATTCCCACAATTTCTAATTCTTTGCCATCACAAAGGGATCTGCTATAAATATTTTAGAACATATAGATCCTTTTCCTTTTGTCTAATCATTTTTGGGAATGCACCTAGTGTGTTATTGCTGGATCAAAGTGTAGTTTAATAACTCTTTGGGGGTTATTTCAGATTGCTTTTCAAAATGGTAGCATTCATAATTCCACCAAAAGTGAATTACTGTTTTTCCCACATCTCCTGTAATATTTGTCACTTACACTTTCAATCATTTTGGCCAATAAGATAGATATTAAATGATATTTCAAGGTTGTCTTAATTTGCATTTCTCTAATCAATAATGTTTTAGAATATTTTTTCACATGACTTCAATTTTCCCTTTCTTTAGAGTAAACTCAGCTGATATAGGTAATCAAGTTGATGACAAACTGGATATGGCTTCACAATTTCATTATTGCTTGCCTACTTCATTCTGACAATGAATACAAGCATGTCCCCAATCGAACCTGACAAATATCCATGAAAGCTCCACTCATAACACAATCACAACAATTGTGAGAGTGAGAAATTACAAGATGGACCTCAACTCTTGCCAAACAATATCCTCTCCACTGTAACTACATTATGAGATATACATCAGATCACCTTATTAGCACTCAACAAGCATTTATGGAGTCCTTGCTGGGTACCATATACTATGCCATCTGCTGGGGTCACCAAATTAAAAATGAAACAATCTCTGACCTTAGGGAGCTTCCTTTTGCTCAAAAGAGATAGACCATTCATTTGCATAAACAAAATAAACACATGGGAATGGTGGGGAATGCCCTAGCAGATAGGGAAATCAGGAAAAATCTCATTTAGCAGGTGACTCTTTACTAAGCTTTGAAGAAAACTAGGGATGCTAAGTGAGGAGAGAGTGCATTCTGAGCAGAGGAGTCCTACTACTCAGCACCCCTATAGATTCCAGTAGAAAGCTTGTTGTCACACATGGGAATGGTGGGGAATGCCCTAGCAGATAGGGAAATCAGGAAAAATCTCATTTAGCAGGTGACTCTTTACTAAGCTTTGAAGAAAACTAGGGATGCTAAGTGAGGAGAGAGTCCATTCTGAGCAGAGGAGTCCTACTACTCAGCACCCCTATAGATTCCAGTAGAAAGCTTGTTGTCATTAGTTCTTCTGCATTTCAGCTGATCCCAGGTGAGGGAGAACTTTGGACAGGATTCTTCTCTGGCATCGGGCACACTAAATTCATTTTCCCTCTCCTGGTCTTGTGGTGCCCCATTGCCCAAACTGTAATAACATGTTTAGGCACATGTCAAAGAATCACTGAACTTGAGTTTTGGCAAGGACATCAGCCAACCAATCCATTTCCTGAACAAAGAAATCCCCACTATAACATACCTGGCAAGTGGTTATCCACCACTGCCTGAATACTAGCTTTATTCTGCAGACTATAAGCTTCTCAGAGACAGAGATCATGTTATTTATCTTGGTTATCCATATGGCATCTGGTAGAGAATTTTGACCATTTTCAAATGCCTGATAATTAACTACTTTAAGTAGACCCAGCAGATTTACCAATCATCAATATTTTAAAAATCTATTCTGGAATCTTTCCAGACTATTCTTCTGCTTAGATCTGAGGTTTGCTTCTTGCATTTTTTCCTAAGAACACAGCAAAGGGATGGGGGTGGGAAGATAAAGAGCTACTTTGCTTGAATAAAAAAAGGCCACTCTAAACCTACCTTATTCTGGCTTCTGATCATTTCTGTTCCACAGCATGCCTGCCAAAACCAAAAAGAAATCAAAAGCAAAGGACCCAGGATGCTTTGGGGTACTAAAACGTGGTAAGAAGATACATTTGCATCCTAAATAACAGATTCTTTCATCTCTTTCTCTGTCTATCCAACATGCACTCTACTTCAAAAGTCTTATTTAAAAATCTTGACAACCCATTCCTTCTTTCAGGAGAGATACTTTTAATCTGGACTCAGTGGACCACAGATTTTTAGCAAAGTCTGTGAACTGAAATAGGAAAAATATTTATGTATTTATTTTCATCAAACTCTAACTGAAATTTACTATTTACTTCCATCATTTTAAAACATTATTTTGAGGAAAGCATGGGCTTCACTAGACCGCCAAACGAATCCATGACACAAAAAAATGAAGGAACCAGTGCTGAGTATTGACTGTTCAGGTAAGATTGTTGAAACTGATGGACAAATAGGTAATCCTTCATTACTCATGCTGTCTAATCTTTTCATTACTTTTTCTTAAGGGATGTCCTTATCAGATTTGGTTTAAAGAGTCAGCATATGGACATAGTAGTTGGGGGAGTAGGAGACAGCATCAGGGTGAGATAAAGGGAAAAATAGCTGAAGGAGATTGCAGAGTTGAGTAGAAATCAGTAATATCTAATTTGGTGATATGGTTCTCACCTCTAACTGAGAAGAGTATGCTATTGTTTGGGGGAGAAACAGGCCAGATTTGAAGATCTAGAGGTTTGGGGGAGGAAAAGTATGACGTGAATTTTTCAAATTGCTTAATTACAAACTTTGCTTTAAATAACCTCAAGCTTGATCCTATAAAAACTCATGAATAAAAAAGTTCAGTCCTTAATAATGGTCACTGAAAAATTATCAGTATAATGTCTACTCCAAAAGCATTATTTTCTTCATTCCTTCCACTGTGGATAAGTCAGTTTGTGCATCTCACTGAGAAAGAAAGAGTGAACAACAAAGATGTAATAAGATTAAAGCAAAAGAGTTTAATAATGATTCCAAGCTCTTAGGAACATGTTCTTTGTCCGGGGCAAAGCTAATAGGTAACATAGTAGAAAATGACAGTATATTGAAATGTAAAGTTAAAAAAAAAAAACACTAGCTATTCATTATGTAGACATCTGACATAAATGGTGGAAATGGCATCTGGATGCGGGAGAGAGGGCCGCCAGCTTATACCCTGGAGCATCACCAGGAAGCAGGGTATTAGCTCAGCCCATAATTGAACAAACCAGGCATTGCAAGAAACCACAGACCTCCTTCACAGCACTGTAGATGGTTAGCTCTCCACAGTGGGGTGTGAGCATCCAGATTCTTGGATGCTCATCAAGACCAGATTGAGTCTTTGGGGTTTTACCCATCACCAAGCAGAAGGATGTTTTGTTATTTATTCCAGTCATGCATGTCACTGAAGATTAAGATCTCCTAGTCAAAGTCTCACCCCTAGGTAATTGTTTGGGAGAACACTGTCTATTGACGCAGAAGAGTGGGTTAGATTGAGGATTGCACCAGATTTCTTCTTCTAAGAGTAACTAACCATTCATGTTCTTCATATTTTGTGGGGTCTTAGCACTTGCTGAAAACAAAGCAGCCTCTGAAGTGTCCAGCAGGGTTTTGTAACCTTTTCTGTGTCATTGGCCTCTAAGGAAATCTGGGGAAATTTGTGGATCCCTTTTCAGAATAATGGTTTTAAATGTATAAAATAAAATATGTAGAATTACAAAGGAAGTCAATTAAATTGAAAAATAGTTATCAATTAAAAAATATAAGTTCATAGAATCCCAGTTAAGTAACCTACACCACAGAAGGTTCTGATTAAGAAATAAAATTTGAATTTAACTTTTGATTCAAATATCCTTGCCTATGTGAGGCTGTAGGGGAAGCTATTTGGCATGGTGGATGGAGTGACAGACCTGAAATCAGGAAGGCTTATTTTCCTGAGCTCAAATCTGGCTTCAGACACTTACTAGCTGTGTGACCCTGAGCAAGTCACTTAATCCTATTTATCTGTTTCCTATCTGTCAAATGAGTTGGAAAAGGCAAATTGCAGTCCATTTCATTATCTTTGCCAAGAAAACCCTAAACTGAATCATAAAGAATCAGACACAACTAGAAAATGCCTAAATGTGGGACTGTGCAGCCTTCAGACAGTCATGGAAAAGTAATTTCATGCATTTTTGCCAAACATGTATTAAAGATGCAAAGTTTTGGTGAGATACAAAGTTAAGATAGTCTCTTGCTTTATAGGAATTAAATTATAATACTGTTATACTAGTCTAGTGATGAACTTCAGTCAGGATTTGAACCCTGCCTCATATTCTTACTAGCAATTTGACTCTGATCTTCTCTATTCACTATTCACACTCATTTTCATCATTGATAAAATGGGGATATTAATAATCATCATGCATACTTTCCTGGGCTGTCATAAGAATCAAACAAGACAATCTAAGCAAATGTTTTACAAACCTTGATAGCTCCAGATTATACTAGAACCAAATTTGTGCCTTCAAAATAGATAATTGTTCTAAATTCGGCCTTAATGCATTGTTTTGTTGATGGTCTTGATTTAACAAAGTGATGGAAAAAACAGTAATGATGCAGATTAAAAGTAAAATAATATCATGAGTACTTTTTTTGTTGTTTTGGAGAGCATATTGTTAAACATTTACTAACCGTTCTGAAATCACTAAATAAGTGAGGGATGAGATAAATATAGATATCTATGATTGAAAATCACAATGTCAAAGGATATTGAGCTAGAAGGGATCTGGAAAGTCAATCCAATTATCTCATTTTACAGTCAATGAAGTTGAGATCCAAAGAAGAAAGTTAAGTGTCTGTAAGTGGCAATATTAAATGATAGTGTACCAGAGGAGTGCAAAGTATAATAGGAAGGTAGAAAATCATTATAGATATAGAAAGGTGGATTGGGATTGGTTTCAAAGAACAAGTGCCATTTGATTTGGTCTTTTAAATATCAATAAGAACTCAACTTGCAAAATCAGCAAAAAGGAGGACATTCCAAAAAGAAGGGGAGAATTTCAGCAAAAGCATGGGAGTGGAGAAGTCCATGGGTTATTTGAGAAATAACATGTGATTCACTTTAGCTAATGTGTAGATTATGGGGGGGGGGGAGAAAATAATATGAAATAGGCCTGGAATTAGAGAAACAATTAAAAACCTTCAGGAGCTCCAATATAGAATAATAATAATATAAGAGTTAGCATTTACATGACACTTACTATGTGCCAGATGCTGTCTTAAGCACTACAGAAATATTATTCAATACTCACACTAACCTTGGGAGGTAGATGGTGCTGTTATTATCCCCATTTTACAGAAGAGGCAACTGAGGCAGAGATTAAGTGACAGATTAAGTGACTTGTTCAGAGTCATACAACCAATCAGGGTCAGAGACTATTTGAATTCAAGCCTTCCTTACTCCAGGCCCAATGCTCTATTCACTGTACCACATTGCAAATGCTATTAGATTGTTTATATGAAAGTTTTGTTATACAGGACACTGACTAATTTTCATTTAGATATCTGGGTAATGCAGTGAATTGGAATTCTGTCCTAGAATTGGGTTTGCCTCAGTTTCCTCAACTATGAAATGAGAATGATAATAGCATCTACTTCCCAGGAGTGGTGTGAGGATCAAACTAGATATTTGCGAAGTGCTTACCACAGGGCCTGGTACATAGTAGGCACTTAATGAATACTAGTTATTTCTCCTTTTCTCCTCCTTTTATTCCTAATGCTCAGAACATTGCCTGGCACATAGTAGGTACTCATACTTGTTCCTTCCTCTTCCCTTTATACAGGAAAGTTTATTTCTTTGGAGATGGAAAGGGAGTATAGTACAGAATATGTAATCAATAAAGAAGACATTATTGAAACATTTATAAAAAGAAATAAAGAAGTGAATAGACAGGACAGGGTTAAATTTAGCTTTTGAGTTTCTCATTCCATTTCCAACTATGTGGACTTCATTAAGCTCATTGGTCTTTAGAATTTCTGTCTGCAATTAGGGGGCCTGTTAGTCATCTCACATTAGGATATTAGAATGGACCTGTGCAGTTATGATAACTTTCCCCCTCTAAAATAAATTCAATGTGTTTTACAAGGTCAATACATCAAGCAAATCTCAATTTAAAAAAAAAGTCTATGGTACTCTATCTTCCTCCCATCAATGTCCATTTCAGCAGGATAAGCTTCCACAAGACCATCTGTCATGGATTTGTACACAATTAAAATGAGGAGGAATCTGAGAGAGCTTCTGGTCCAATTTCTACATTTTACAGATGAGGAAACTGAGACACACAGAATTTACCCACAATTACTGACCTAGTTATCTGAGTCCAGATTCCAAAATCTATGCCTTTCACAGCAATTCATTGCCTCTCCAAATATTTTTTTCTCACAATAATTCTGAAAGATAAGCAGAACATAAATTATAATTCTGAGGTACACATGAGGAACCTAAAGTATAGAAAGAAGAAATTACTTGCCCAGGGTCAGAAAGCTCATAAATAGATACCTAGGGATTCAAATTCATATATTTTAGTTCATGCTCAATATTCCCACTCCCTTACCTTTCATGCATTCCTGTAGTGTGTGGATTTTTGGGCTAGAGTTTAGGAGAACTGGATTCAAATCTTAGTACTTCAACTAATTAGCTGTGGGCCTTTACTCAAATCAATTAATCTCGTTGGGCTTTGCTTTCTCTGCCATAAAGGGAGGTAGTTGGAAGATGACCTCCAAAATCCTTCCAGCTCTAAGATTCTTTAATTCTATACTATGATTGGCATTGTTTTAGGTGGGTTGCCAGTAAGAGACCTCATATGGAAATCATGAATCGATGCCAGGGAATGAAAGTGCTGTATAGACATCATTTTTGACATACAATATTGCAAGAGACCAGGCTAAGAACCATCTGGAGGACCCTTAATAGTCCACCAACCATAGCCAGAGAATTATTGTATCCCAGCCTTGCCCCTCCCATTCTCACCCACTTCCCCTTTCCAATTAACACTGAAAAAGGCTCCAGCAAGGAGAAGTTAGCTGTCTTGTTGTAATGCCTCACAAGACAGTTTCAGAGACTGAGCCTCTATTCACCATCACCACATGGGGTAGGGAAGACCAAATATGAGTTTGCCCATCCTCAGAAAACAGATGGTTCTTGGGGCTTTGGCAAAAGTGACAAAAAGTAATTGCCCACTAACGACTGTTAAAGCACTTTCAGTGTAATATAACAAGAATAAGGAGACTATGGATGCCAGAGGTGGCAGAGTTAATTGGATGGCAGAGCTGGTAGCCATTTTATCCCCCTTCCACTCCCACCTCCTACCCCCCCATCCCCTACCCTGCCTGCTTCAGAAGGTAGTTAGGAAATTCATCTTGTAACCAAAGGCAGCTTCTCTGCCAATGAGTCCCTGGTAATTTGTGCCTTTAGAAAGATTGAACAGGACTTATGACTTGAGGTTTCATTCTTAATTTGCAATTTTAATTAGATGAGATCTCAAAGGGTCTTGAAGTCTTTGGGGGTTTTGCCTTTTTTTTTTCTTTTTCTTTTTTTTTTTTTCCTTTTTTGGAGAAGGTTTGTTAGTTGGCAATTAGAGCACATGAGAAATGGGTTGCCAAGAAGTAAATGTCAACTCTGAGATAAAGTATTGTCACCCCTGAAAAACTAAGTTGAGATCTGACCATTAATTTTCAAATGAAAGCACTTTGTAGAGGATAGCAATCTCCTCTTTAAAAAAGCATGAGATAGTTGGACTAGAAGAAGGAATGTTCAGATCAAAAAAGTCTCTCTAAAAAGATGGAATTGTCTTTCTCCAGAATAAATTCTCTCTCTTTTCTCTGAATCTGTCTCTATCTCTTTTTTTTCTCTCTCTCTATATGTATACATGCATGTATATATGTATGTTTATGTATGTCTATATGTTGTGTCTATTCACACACATATTTTCATGTAATCAGTTTCCTTTGTAAGCTAGTGTATCATTTTATTCATTTAAAAACATTATTTTGACAAGGGGAACATAGGCTTCACTAAGTTTCCAAAGAGATCCAGAATACACAGAAAAAAGTTTATAAATACCTGCCATAGCTGTTTCCTCCAGATCTCTCAAATTGTACCCCAAACTATTTAACCTTCACTTTGAGGAAAGTTTAATTTTCATTTTAGTGTTTGATTAGAATCCCCACATGGCTCAAAGACCAAATCCCCAATGTAAGAGTAGAATTAAATCACTAGACAAATAATTTATTCGTCTGCAATTATTTTCCTAGAATCTTTTGTCTTCCTTCAAAGCACAGCTAAAGTGCCATCTCCTACAGGAGGCCTTTCAGGATTCACCCTACTGTTGTTTAATTTCTTCTCCTAGAAATTTCTTTATAATTATTTATCAGAAGGACTGCAGATTTTTTAGAACCAGGCCTTTCATTTTTTTTTCCTCTAGGAGCCTAATGGAAATGCTTAATAAATGTTGGTTGAATGGAAATGGAAGAATAAACTGGTCAGTTATCACCGTGGGATTTTAAAGAATCATAAAGAAGTCATTTAGGACAGCCCCTTGCCTGTAAGCAAGACCACCCCCAAAGCAGTGCAAGCAGATAAGAATCTATACTGTTTTTAAGGGTCCCTTGAGAAAGGGAGGTTTTCATCTCTCTTACTTAAGCTCCCCTCTTCCAGGGATCAACTGCACCTTTCAGGGAACTTCATCCTTGTCTGTAACCTCACTTTAAATACAGTTTCTGGATCTGTCTTTTGCTGAGATGGAGAACAGCTGGTCACCATCCTGTAGAGGTGAGCTTTTTATAGACTCCAAGACGGTGCCTGTCTTCCGTCTTCTTGTGACAGGAAAGAAACTAGGGCTGCCAACTAAGATAACAATAATAATTTTCACTTAGAGATGGAATTGTTATTGCTATGGTTACTGGTAGGTTTTTTTTTTCCAAAGGAAAAATCACCATTTATTCAGCACTCTTCTTCCAAGGAGAACAAAGTGCTCATAAAAAACCCTCCCTGGCTAGACTGTCTTGTTGACTGCTCAAAAGCATCAAATGGAAACTGGTCAAATCATCCTGCTTTCCAACTGAACTCTGTGAGTTTGATGAAACCCAGTCCTTCTTTAAATTATTGAGCTGGAAAAATTCAAGGCTTAAGTCCAAACTTTAAGCACAGAGAATGTTGGAGGGTCTCAAATTTGAGTAATTCTTCTACTGGACTCTGGATAGTAAGGGATCAGGAGCTTATGATTTAGAATGCAGCCTTCTACAATAATTTGGGGAAGAGATAGATAATATTATTTTTAACTCTATCAAGTTAGGACATATCTGACTTCGAGGACAGAAAGACACTCATGCGAGCTTTTCAAGGAAATGATCTGTGTCTTTCACCATTCTTTCTCTTCTCAGTGGTTAGCACAGTGGCACATAGTAGGTACTTAATTAATGATTGTATGATGGATATAATTTTAAAGAATCTAGCATATTCTCCTTATCTATATGTATTTCTTTCTCCATTCTTCTGGCAGTGTTAGAAAACCTTTCCCCCCATATATAATCCAAACATTTAGACTTTGAAGGCCAAAATACAACTATTACAGGAAGATAAAACACCTAGGCATTAATAATCATGCACAAATTAGCATTAAATTTTCTTATTAGAACAAATTCAGTTTCCTCTTTTGTGCAACAGAATTAATAATAGTTGCCATGTTTGCCTCCTAGGATTGGGAGTATCATATAATTTATGTGAAACACTCTATAAATGTAAAATACCATATTTAAGTCTGTTCAAACATGGGAGTACCACTATAGTGGATTCAATAGCCAAGGGAACTTGTAGTCAAGAAAAAACTGGGTTCCAGTCTTGTTGCTTATACATCCTAGATGTGTGATAATGTTCAAATCAATCAACCTGAATCTCAGCTTTCTCATATGTAAAGTGGAGAGGACAATGCAGTGGAAAGAGTAATGGATTTTTGGAATCAGGAGAATATGGGCTCAAATCTCACTTTTCTTATCATTTGCATGATTGTAGGCAAATCACTTAATCACCCCATGCCTCAGTTTCCTCATCGTTAAAATGAGACAGTAATATCAGATTGCTTCTGAAATCCTTTCTCAGTCTAATACCTGTATCTTATGTATGAAGTCTCAATCTTCACAACTAAGACCTATTGTTGTGAGGCTCATGGATATAATGCTCTCATTGTCTCTCTGCCACTGTGAGGCTCCAGGGAAGAAATTTCGTGGGACATTATTATTATCCTAAGTGCCAGGTGCTGTTATTATTATCATTAGCCCTGGAAGAGATCAGAGGTCTGACAGAATGGGCACAGTACCATTAAATTTTACTGGAGAGGAGAAAAAAGGTGAAAAACATGGGGTACATCTTGGCTGATGGACACTACTGAAGAGTAATCTGAAAACCTTTGGTGCCTTAAGGGAGGGTATCTCAAAATGAAGAGGACATAGAAAGAAAGTTGTAGGTAGAATTGCAAACACCCTCTCCCTGCTTCATGATTTTGCCCAGGGCTGTCCCTGAATATTAAGTATTAAATGTATTCGTGAAAAGTGCTGGATAAATAGTTTTTGGTGACTTGCATTGTAAAGTATTTCAAATGCATGAGGAGAGCTCATTATTTAGGGAAATCTCAATGGTAAATCTTCTACCCTGTTGAAGATCAAACTCAGACTTCTCAGACTAGTTTCTGTGCTCAGGTCTTTTTTTGGTTCAGAATATCTTTATAGTATTGTTACAGAGCAGTATAGCTAAAATTACCTCACATAAAAGTTACACACAGCATAGTTATCTCACTTCTATATTGTTTCCAGGTATTACTGCTGGTTCTTCATGTTTGTGAGGCTTCCATTGTCCTCTTTGTTCCACCCCGGCCATTATAAACATGAAGTGAATGCTGCCCAACACCACAGGATACTATAAGTACCAGTCACAACTGGACTGTTCATCTTATAGGTAGTGTCAGGTTTATAATCTACCTAGGTCTTTGAAATTTGGTGTTTCACCAATCCAATCATTTGGTTTGACCCCACTCCTCCTACATTCTTAGTCACTCTCATTTACCCTTTACATCACCTCACTGAATCACCACAAACAGGGTCAACTTTTCAGAGTATATAAAAAAGTTAAAAACAAACACAAATGGCAGCCCTCTTTGTAGTGGCCAGAAACTGGAAACCCATCAATTGGAGAATGACTGAATAAATTGTGGTATATGAATGTTATGAAATATTATTGTTCTGTAAGAAATGACCAACAGGATGATTTCAGAGAAGTCTGGAGAGACTTACATGAACTGATGCTGAGTGAAATGAGCAGGACCAGGAGATCATTATATACTTCAACAACAATACTACGTAATGATAAATTCTGATGGATGTGGCCATTTTCAACAATGAGATGAATCAAATTAATTCCAATAGAGCAGTAATGAATTGAACCAGCTACACCCAGTGAAAGAACTCTGGGAGACGACCATGAACCACTACATAGAATTCCTAATCCCTCTATTTTTGTCCACCTGCATTTTTTATTTCCTTCACAGGATAATTGTACACTATTTCAAAGTCCAATTCTTTTTTACAGCAAAATAACTGTTTGGACATGTATACACATATTGTATTTAATTTATACTTTAACATATTTAACATGTATTGGTCAACCTGCCATCTGGGGGAGGGGATGGGGAGAAGGAGGGGAAAAATTGGAACAAAAGGTTTGGCAATTGTCAATGCTGTAAAATTACCCGTGCATATATCTGGTAAATAAAAAGCCATATTTTTTTTAAAATACCATTCAAAATAAAAAAAAAAAACACAACAACTTTTCCCACTCCTCATGATCTCTCTAATCATTCTAAAATAAGAATTATGCTTAAGAGATGAATCACTTTCAGTCATCTTCATGGCCTGATGAACTAAGAGTGGAGGAGAAAAAATGCTAAAGCTACTTACTCAGAAACTCTTCCCTCATAGCCCACCAACTGGATTGGCTGAACCAGCTGACCTGTGGATTTGTAATAGATCTCAAGTCTACCTTAGCTTTCTTCCAGCTCCTGAGAAAATGAAAAGGCCAAAGCTTTCCCTGGTTATGACAGTAGTATAGAAGAACTTCATGTTGCAACAGAGTTCAGCAAGAAAAATTGAGGAACAGAGAGCAATGGGACACTATACCTGAATGTGTTGTGTAGTAGTCCACTCATACCTGAGGAAATGAGTCCAGAATTGTTGTGATCAATTTTATCACAATTTGAAGTTAGTTAGGGGTAGAGAGTGAGACGAGCAAAGTATTATTTTCCAATTGGGAAAAAGGCTGGAATAGCTTTGAAGACCAAACATTAGAAAACCCACCATCAAAAGAGAAGGAGATGGGAGATAAGCAATAATGAAAATGAGAGGAGAGTTAGAAATTATCAATGGTTTTAAGAAGAAAATTCATGTAAAGTTCTACAACATAAGTAAATAAACCAGCAAGGAAGATGTTAATAATAACTATGACACTATAAATTAGCATTATAAGACAAAGCAAAATGAATTAATACCTGGTGAGGCAGAAAAACTTAGGGATTCCCAAGAGAGCATGAAATGGTTACTGTATGGTATACTTTAAAAGAGAATTAAAATTTGTGAAAGCAGAATTTATGACCTGCACAATAGAGATGAATGACAGAATACAAACAACAATAACAAAAATATGAATGTATAATGGCAAGGTACACGAAATTAACAAAAGAGAGAAACTGATTAAGAACACAAATACAAATAAGTAGAGAACAATCTGGAAAAAGAAAAGCAAATAATAATAATAATTAACCCCCCACAGTCTTTGTACAAAGAAAATATAATGATCTTGATTACATAATGTATAGGTAAGTATTATAAACCTCTTAGAGACACATGAGAATCCAAAAATCTGAAAAATACAAGAATATATAAGAAAACTATTCATAATTTTTGAATCCCTCCAAAAATTGCCATTTGAAAGAATCAAAAAACAACCTAAAAATGATACTGCAAACTCCCAGATACATAATGATTAATTTTGATAGTTTCAATGACAAAAATCAAGTTCTGCAAGTGCCTAAGAGAAAGACCTTTGAAACAAAAGTAAAAAATTCAAATAACATAAGAAAATTCATAAGACTATTCAGAATCCACAAGAGGAATTATGAGGTCTAAAGAACAAAGGATCTTATCCCAAGGTACTTATATCTTGCAAATCTGAGCCCAACTATTAATGAAAAAAATGATGGTGTTCAATAAAAAACAGATATTTGAAACATGCTTAGGAGAAAATAATTTCTTCTCAGATACACCAGACAGTAAAAATATAAGAAAGATTAACAAATAAAGCAAACAAAGCCAACAAAAAAGCAACAAACCATTTAGAAATTCCTTTCCAAAATTATGCAAAGAGGAAAGCAGTAGTCAAACAAAAGTGATGGACAAAATTGATATGCAGCATCATGATTTTCACCTCACAATACTTACGTAAAGATGAATCAATAATTTTAATGAACTAAATTACAAAAAGAGAAAGCATATAAAATATGAGAATGGAAAAAATATAGAGGAGAATATGTGAGATACTTTAATCAAGTCAGATTCTAATAATGAAGAAAATACAACTCTTGTGATCTAGGAATAAGAAAATGTTCAGGAGAATAGAAAAAGATTCAAAAGACTAGGAATTTGAAATAGTCAACAAGCATTTATTAGGTGCCTACTATGTTCCTGGCACTAAGCTAAACAAAGGAGATAAAAATGGAATCACATATTTCTAGCTATCAAGAAATTCATTTAATAAAAAGACTTTATGAAAACAACCGTGTAGGAACAAATTATACACAAAATAAATTCAATGTAGTCGTGAAGGGATTAGAATTAAGAAGAGGCAGAGAAGGCTTTCTATAGAACTATTATGGCACTATTTTAGCTGGATTTTAAGGGAAACCAGAGAAGCCAGGAGAAAGAAATGAGGTGATAGAGCATTTTAGGTATGGGGGTTAACTAGTGGAAATGTCTGAAATTAGGAAATGGAGTACTTTCTTCAAAGAAGGAGGCCAAAGTCACTGAATTGAAGTGTGCATTGTAGGGTATAAAGTATAAGAAAATGGGAAAATTAAGAAGCCAGGAAAATCATTTTGACAGTTTAGTGTGTGATAGACTCGAGTGGGGAGAGATTTTTGCCAAACAGAGAAACTAACAGGCTACTGTAATAGTCAAGACAAGATGAGAGCTTGTACCAGCGTGGTATCATGTTAGAGAAGAATGAGATAAATACAAGATATATTACACATGTAAAATGAATAGGCCTTAAAAGGAAGATAAACATGGTGTAGGGAGTTGGAGGAGAGTCAAGAATTTTGGCTGACACCTAGGTTGTGAGGTTGGGTTACTGGCAGAATCATGGTGCCCTCAGTGGTAACAGAAAAGTAAGGAATGATTGGTGGTGGGGAGATCATGAGTTGTTTTGAATATGTTGGATTCAAGCTATCTATGGTATATCCAATCTGAAATCTTCAATAGGCAATCAGAGATGTGTGACATTTGGAGTCCAAATAGAACTGCATAAGTAGATTTGAGAATCATCAGCATAGGGACAACTAAATCCATAATAGCTATGAGATCAATACATGAATCAAGGGCAAAGAAAAGAGTGGTCATAATTTAATGGTGAGAGGACATACCACTGATGGATAAGTCCATAAGGAAAGAGAGGTATGCAATAAAGGGAGCTAAGGGCCTTAAAATGGGTATGATCTGTAGGGATTATACTCATTCTTTCCTAGAAATAATAAAATCAGAGATGCAGGGGAAAACATATCCAGAAGAATAGGACATGGATCCTGGAATATTACATGGCAAATGGTGAGAGGAATAAACATGGATGGATAAAGGTTAATAATGAATTGCACAATTACAGATATAGGAAAATACCTATCATTGATACTATCCTCTTTATTCCTTGTGGAATCTGATATTTCCAAGAATACAAAAGACCGAAAAGAAAAAGAGGACAAAAAAAAAGAGAAGATATAGAAGGTAAAATCCAAAAGACAATGATTTAGAAAGTTAGGTACTTTAACAGAGGAATCAAATGTGCAATTGAACCAAATTAAAATGAAATTTGGAAATGCATAATAAAATACATTTTTAAAAATACAATACAACTAGACAATGTTAATTTGCATTTTTCTAAGTCAATCTATAGCCAGCAGGCATCTATTTCTACTTTGGGAGCTTTAATTTCATGAAGCACTCAAAGAATGGATGTCTGAAATGAAAAGGAAAAAGACTTAAATAATGAGAATCAGAAAAAATAAATTTTGGAAAAGGGACCAGAAAATGAAATGTCTAAATAATGAGCAAAAGGTTGAAGGGAAGTACAGAAAGGGAAATTTGGGATGATAAACAGAGGGAAAATATAACACATATGAAATAGTAACACAAAAGGAAGACAGAAAACAAAATTAATATATTAAACAAAACAAGGGAAATAGATTAAGAAATAGGGAGTAAGAAATAGAGAGTGGAAAGGGCAAGGGAAAGAGAATTGGTGGAAACAAGCTTGCAATAAGATAGATTAATTTAAAATAATTGTAGGCAAAATATTGTGCTTACATAGGCTAGAGATGAATACCTATTTGGAAAAAATATTCACAAGAAATGGAGGAAAATATAAACTTAACTCTCATAACCTAAATGTGAATGGTTTAGACAATCCAATAAAATGAAAAAGAGTGACAAAATGGTCAAGTAAACAAAACCACACAATTGCTTGCTTATAAGGTAGATTAATAAATGATAGGTAGATAGATACATAGATACATAAATCGATAGATACATAGATAGATAGATAGATAGATAGATAGATAGATAGATAGATAGATGGATAAATGGATGGTCAGGTGGGTAGGTAGTTATAAGTGATATACAAATAATAAAAAGAAGAGGCTGAAAAAATTTATTAAGCATTGGCAAGTTGGTGTCCCAGTTGGAGGTGGACTGGCTACTTATCTTCCCAGGATTCTAAAGGCAATCTTAAGGGATTGGAGCAGATAAATTTTCTAAAATTAAATCACCAATACCCTCACTGGTATATTCCTCCTACTAATATCAATTAACAAGCCAGACTTAAGTAACTGTTAAAAACCAGTATTTACTATAGTGATGTATTAAGGACAGTTTGCATAAAAAATCTTTCCCCAATTTCTCCTACAAGTGCCTATAGAGTCAAAGAAAAGAAAGTTTGCTCAATCTTTGAAAGCCCATATTAAAAAGAAGTAAATGCTAGCTTGTAAATGCCAAAAGTTCTTTTTTTTTTCTCTTTGTGGAGTCCTCATTAAATTCTCTTTAGGTCTAGTGTATGTTTCTCCTAAGACCTTGAAGAATCTTTATTCTGCCTTTCTGCTATACAATTTCTTCCTGGCTCTTGAAACAATGCTACCATCAGCCATTGCTATCACAGGAATACAACAAGGATGCCAACAAAAGATTCATTTTTTTTCAATATTTTGAATTTTTAAAGTTTGTATTCTTTTCAAGGAGAAAGGGAGGAAGACAGGACATTGTTGACTACTGGAAAAAGCAGAGAGTTGAGATTTAGATGACCAAATTTGGAATTTTGACTCTATTTCTAAGCAAATGACATCACTCCCTTTGCATTCATTTACTATTTTTTAGGGCTGTAAAAGCACCAATGTCTATATTCCACATCTTAGAAAAAGAAACTGTTCTCTGTCCATTAATCCCAGCCCAGTGATTCCCTTTCAAATGATTGGCTGGACTGCTCTCTCATTTAGACTGGTCTGCCACTTGTATTCTCAGTTTCCAAATTGTATTTTCATTTCAAATAATATCCTAAGAGCATGACTATGTTTTCTTAACTAATCTCAATACATTTCCTGTATAGTATCATTTAATTTCATCCAATGACTTCCACTTCATCTAAATTGATTAATAATTTTCATATCTAGTTTAATGTCTGATTGATTGATTCAAGAGCAATATTCTTTCTTGATTAAGGTAGTTACTTAAACTGTAGTATGTTGATTGATTGATTCAATTGTTCCTTAGCATTTCAGTTCTATTGCCTATCTCTGGATGACAATGCTGTCAATTTGTATCAGGTTAGCCAGCATAATATAGCAACCAATTAAAACTGTGGCCGGTTAGCCTAATCCTAATTGATTGCTCAAGCTCCTAGTGACATATATTGAAATAGAAATGGTAATATCACGTCTTTTCATCATTATTCTTTCATCTTGCTCTTCTGGACCTGTAATTTCATCTATGTGGAAAATTATTTTGTGGAAATTTCCCTCATTACTTTAGAGCAGCAATTTGTGTGTAATTTTAGGTCTTAGAGAATCCCTAGAGGGGAACTGAGACTTAAAAGATTTGCATTAAGTGATTTGTCCATGGTCATATGGCTAATTTTTATCAGTGACAGGATTTAAACTCAGGTGTTCTTTACATTGATAAAATATAAGCTCAATGGCAACTAGGCAGCACCATAGCACATAGATTACTAGGCCTAGAGTCAGAAGGACCTGAGTTCAAATCTGTCATTAAACACTTACTAGTTATGTAACCCTTGACAAGTCATTTAACTGATTGCCTCCAAAATAAAAAACAAAAGAGCCACACATACAATATGGATGTGTATATATTATATAGGTGTGTGTATATGTATATATAATACATATATTATATGCACATATATCCATGTATGTGTACAAACTCCCATATGTATGTGCATGTACATATATAGACACACATGTGTGTCTATATGTACACTTATATGACAAAGAACATATTCATTTTTTAAACATTTTTTTATTTTACTTTTAAAAAATTAATAGCATTTTGCTTTTTACAAATACATGCAATGATAGGTTCAACATTCATCTTTGAAAAAAAGTTGTGTCCCAATTTTTTCTCCCTCTCTTCCATCTTCTCCCCTCCCCAAGATATCAAGCAATCTGATGTAGATTACATAATTGAATCAATCAGTTTTTTAAAACATATTTCCATATTCATCATGCTGTGAAAAAAAATCATATCCAAAGAGAGAAAAATCATGAGAAAGGAGAAAAAGACAAGCAAACAAACAAACAACAAAAAGGTGAAAATACTGTTTTGATCCACAGTCAGTCTTCATAGTTCTCTCTCTGGATGTAGATGGCGTTTTCCAATACAAATCTACTGGAATTACTTCAAATTATCACATTGTTGAGAAGAGCCAAGTCTATCACAGTTGATCACATAATCTTGTTTTTACTCTGTACAATATTCTCTTGAATCTGCTCACTTCACTTAACTTCAGTTCACATAAGTTCCAGAGTTTTCTGAAAGCAGCTGCTCATCACTTCTTATAGAAATATAATATTCCGTTACATTCACATACCATAACTTATTCAGTCATTCCTCAACTGAGGTACATCTACTCAATTTCCTGTTCCTTGACCATACAAAAATGGTTGCTACAGATATTTTTACAGATGTGGGTCCTTTTCTCTTATGATTTTTTGAGGTACAACTCCAGTACAGATATTACTGGATCAAAGGGTATGCACAGTTTTATAGCCCCTTGGGCATAGTTCCAAAGTGTTCTCCAGAATGGTTAGATCATTTCATAACTCCAACAACAGTGCATTAGTATCTCAGTTTTCCCACGTTCTCTCCAACATTTTCCTGTCATCTTAGCCAAACTCAAAGTTGTAAAGTACAACTTCAGAGTTTTCTTAATTTGCATTTTTCTAATCAATAGTGATTTAAAGAATTTTTTTTCACATGACTAGAAATCACTTTAATTTCTCCACCTGAAAATTGCCTGTTTATTTCCTTTGATCATTTATCAATTTGGGTGTGGCTTGAATTCTTATAAATTTGAGTCAATTGTCAATTGAGTCAAATGAAGCCTTTATCAGAAACACTGAATATAAAAACATTTTTCCCAGCTTTATGCTTCCCTTTTAATCTTGGCTGCATTGATTTTGTTTTTCCAAAAACTTATTAGTTTAATGTAATCAAAATTATCCATTTTGCATTTCATAAGAACATTTTCATTTTTGCTTTTGAATTCCTAGGGCTTCAGTATGTAACATCTTAGGCACCTAATTAATTCTTGCTATTTTGAATTGTGCAACCTCTTTGTACCATGCAACCCTGATGTGATCCAAGTGATCTAATGTTGGAGTCCAGCTCCTGTAGTGAAATGAAGGGTGTGACTTTACTGGGGCCAGGCAAAGAGGATTATGAACTCTTCAAAGTTTATTGATCAGAGAGACAAATCTACATATATATATATACCTCAAATGCTCATAGACTTGATACAAAGTATACTCTTTGAAGTTCCTGTAGTTTTCTCTAGCAAACAAGATTTACTGAGATGTAAATAAATGATTAAACCCCCTATCTTGGTTAATTAGACAGAGCTGCAAATAGTTGAGACACACATCAGGGTAAAGTTTATCATACCATTATCTCAAGTATCTTTCCCAAATGCCTTTAGTCTCTATTATGGGCTCTTTTTCCTATCCTAAATTCTAAGGTTTGCCTTTAATTCAAAGAGTAGTATTTGCATTTTTGCTTCAGTTGCTAGATTATTAATTTATTATATTGACAAGCAGTCTCTGCTATATCAATAAGGGAGTTTTGGTGAGCCAAATTACTTTAAGATTCAAGATCTGGAATCTCCTGGCCCTCTACAACCTAAGATAATTCCAGTAGACTTGGGAAAGAAAATGCCATCTACATCCAGAGAGTATTACAGAAACTGACTGTGGATCAAAGCATACTATTTGCAATATTGGTTTGCCTTTTCTTTCCTGTATTTTAAAATGTTTTCCTGATTTTTCTTTCACAACACTACTAATATGGAAATGTGTTTAGAAGGATTGTACATGTTTAAATTATATCAGATTAATTGCTGTTTTGAGAAGGAAGGAAGGAAGGAAGGAAGGAAGGAAGGAAGGAAGGAAGGAAGGAAGGAAGGAAGGAAGGAAGGAAGGAAGGAAGGAAGGAAGGAAGGAAGGAAGGAAGGAAGGAAGGAGAAAAAATTTTGAAACTCAAAATCTTACAAAAATGAATGTGGAAAATTATCTTTACATGTAATTGAAGAAATAAAATATTATTTAAATGAGGGGGGAAAGAAAGAGTAGAAGTCTGTAATTCAGCTAGGTTTAAATTCTGTCTATAACAGTTACTGGCTATAAGAAGCCAATAATACGACCTCCTTTGCATTCACTAACAATTCCCCAAGATTTGAAATGCTCCAACCTCTATTTTCCACTTCTTGATTTCTGCTTCCTTCAAAACTCAACTTGAAAACCCATCCTTTATAGCAAGCCTCTCTGAATCAGTCCTAATACCTTCCCTTCCAGCTTTTCTTCCATCTGCTCTTTACCATGTACCTAGAGAGTCACAGGTTCTCATCTCCCCTAATTGCTATGTATGTTCTTTCAGAGCAAGGGTTAATTCTTTGTTTTGTCTTTCTTTTTATCATTAGCCCTTAGCACAATGTTGGCACTTAGTAAGCTTACTAAATGCTTGTGGAGTGGCTATAGAGAGGTTAATAAATTCCCCGTCTAGTGATTCCTGACTCTAAAAAAATTACTTTGAATTTATTATGCATATATTTTGCATATATATTTCTCTGATAGAAAGAAAGCTCTTAGAAGGCAGAGACTTATGTCATTATTGTCTTGTTATCTCTATTAGCTAACAGAGCTTGGTATATAGTAGGTTCTTAATAGGTGTTTGTCAATTATTGATTAAATGATAATCCTTGGAAAGCTCTCTAAAAGAAAACTTTAGGAAATTGCTTAATTCCTATAAATTAATCTGAAAACAAAATGTCTCCTTTTCCTCCTGAACAAAAAAAATAAAAAATAAAAAACCCAAAAGCCAGAGGCTTGTGCAGTGGCCCCAGAGTTTGAATGTAACCTAACCAGAGGCACAAAAGGGAATGACCAAAGGGAATAACAGGAAGGTTAGAACAGTGATGGTGGGAGGGGTCAAGTTCTCTGGAGGAATGCAGTATTTTCTTAATGTCAGTTCCATTGCCTGCAAACTGCCAGCAATAAAAAGGAAGAAGACACCAACTCACCTTGGGACGTGCAGATACATCTGAATTTATGATAAAGGACATCTGTGGAGCATTAAAAAAATGCATTAAAAGACAGGTTGTGGGATCTGTTGTAGGTGTACTCTGAGCTGCATGTTGAGACTTCAGCTAACTCGCTATGGAATCAAGAGGCTCAGGTTGTTTTTTTCAAATTCTTCATCCTTTACCCAGAGTCCTAAATCTGCCCCTGTGTTTATAATTATAATCTAAAACTCAGGAAGGGGAGAAAAGGATTCAATCAGAGGATCTCTGAAGTCCCTTCCAGCTATGATCCTGTTGTTGTAGTTTCTGTCATTACTGTTTAAAAAAAAAACTGGAAAGAACTTGAGTTCAGTGCTCTCATGTTATTCATCAGGATACTGAAGACCCAAATCATGAATGAACTCTCCAGGTTCATCCAGCTTATTAGTAATGGATCCAGATCTAAATCATTGTTGTTCCAGCTCCAAGTTCAAGGCTCCGCTACTGAGCCATGTGTCCTACCCCCATGGTGATCACTTAAATTATTGCTGGCACATTAGAACTACTTCTTACACTGCTATGAGAAAAAAAAAATCACTGGTCTAAAAATCAGGAAGTCTCAGTACTGGCTTTGCCATCAACTTGCTGTGAAATAAATAGGTCTCCAAGGTCTCTTCCAAATTTTTCATTCTCTTACTCTGTAAATCTTTCTTCCTTTCATCTATTTGTATACATCTAATCAATTTCAAGATATTTTCACCGGAATGTCTTTTAACTCATCATGAAGAAGATAGGATATCTCCTATAAGAACTCTTCATTCTTTCATCTATATTGGCAATATAATCTCTAATTATCTTTGAGGCCCTTTGGAATATGAACTATTGTATTTTACATTTATAATGGCAACAACAACAACACTAATAATTAACAATGAAAAGCATTCATATTGATTTTTTTAAAAATTTGTATCTAAATCCTATAGCTTTTTCCACATAGCTGTTCCAATTTGCAAATCCCAATCCAAACATGGGAGCCTTTTTATTAGCATCTTCTATTCCTTCCATAGTATTTACTACCATTTTAGCAGAGGCTATGCTGTCTAAAAATCATTACTGGGATATCTGAAATTTTTATAAAAAAAAAAAAAGCCAAGAATCTTAGAGGCTCCAAGTATTTAAGAGGAGATGAAATAACTTCAAATCTACCTTTTGACAAATTTCCACAAATTTAATTGACTTCTTAATGAGATGAATAGATTGGAGCAATGATGTCAATCTCAAATAGAAATGGGGCCATTTATCCATACATAAAGATCCCTGTGGTCCAGGTATTCTTATTTCTAAAATGAAGCATTATTGAATGAAGGTTTGTTGTATTTCTATTTATTTTGTTTAAAATTTCCTAATTCCATTTTGGAGTATTGCTGTGACACTTCCTAACAGAGCATTCATCAACATTTGCATTTCTTTTTCCTCTTTCTTTGTTCTTTCCAAGGAATTAACATTGGCTATGATTATGAGACATGAATTTTTGTATAGATAATAGCCCCTCTGTGCTGGTCAGATCACCCCTGAATATTGCATTCTCTTCTGGACACTGACTTTTACAAAGAATAGTAAATGACATGAGAATGTCCAGAGGAAGTTAACCAGAATCATAAATCCTGTCTCAGACTTCACTAGGTGACCCTAAGCAAATTGCTCAACTTTTCAGTTTCAGTTTCCTCATTTGTAAAAGTAAAGATAATAATAACATCTATCTCACAGGGTTGTTGTGAACTTCAAATTAGATAATATGTGAAGTACTTTGCAATCCATAAGACACTATGTAAAATTTAGCTATTCTTTTTTGTCTCCCCAATTAAAACATGGGCAGGAATTGGTTTTGTTTTTTATAGTATCCCCAGCCTGTTGCAAAGGCCTGGGTGTGAAGGATTAATAGGAATACATGACATATAAAGAGTTTTTGAAGGAACTAGGAAAGCTTCATTTAGAAAGGAGAAGACCCACACAGAATATGATAAATTTCTTTGAGTGTTCAAGCACCACTATTTTGAAGAAGTATTAGAACTATTCTACTGTTTCCCAGTATGTAGAAGGAAGAATAGTGTTTTAAAGTTTCAAAGAGGCCAATTTAGACTTGAAGGTCAGGAGCGAAAAAAAAAATATCCCTAACAATTAGAACAGTCTAAAATAGAATGGACTGAGTCAGGAGATCACAAATTCCACCTTCTTGGAGGAATACAGATTCATCTTCTCTTCCTGAAATTTCTTCTCTAGAGCTGCTCTAGTTCCTCTGCTTATTCCAGTAAATTCACTGGTTTTATTCAAACCCCAGAAGGCATGACTAAATTCCTTGGCCAATCCAAACAGATGCCTCCTCAATGAAAGTGTCTGAGCCTTGCTCATAACTATTGAGCTACTGTTATATGTTCTCATTTGAAGGGATGACAGATTATCACTGTCTTTATAGAGGATGAAGGAATTGTCTATTCTGATCCACACTTTTAAAACTGACAGCAGATTGTTGTTCAGTTCTTACTTTGCTCCTTTTTTCTCTACCAAAGAGGATGACTTTGGGACTGGAAAAAAAAATGATAAAAGTGGATAATAGAGAGTTAATATTTAAAATAAGTAAGAAGATAGTTAAAGAATAACTAGCTGCTCTTGATGAGTTCATGATACCTGGTGAAGATATAAAATCACAGAAATTTCTTCACTCTAAAATCTTACTCAATTCCTAGATTCTTTTTCACTTTGGAAGAATACTTTTGCTCTGTCACCTCTCCCTCTGAATGGCTAATCCCTTCAAAAATCCTGGCCAAGGATCTATTTATGTTCCCTAAGCAACTGCTGACTCATTTGCACAAGATTTTCCCTCTCATTTTCCCTTTCTACTCCACCTCTTTTTCTTTTCAGTCTTGTCCTCCCCCAATAGCTCCTTGAGAGCAAAAATCATTTTTTCCTGCCTGCATATTAATTCCCAACATAGAATAGTACCTAGCAGATAGTTAGCATTTAATGTTTGCTGATTTGACTCCTAGCTAGACTCCTTCACCTAAAACAAGAAAAATAAACATAACAGAGACAGCAAGCAATAGCAGGACCATATTCTGATAACTTCATGATGACCTAGGTATACAGATTAGACCAATGGCACTCTTCTCATCTGGAGGCATACAATAACCATTACCTCTGCAATGGAAGGCAGGAAGGAAAAAGAACAAAGTCATAGAGGACTTTTATATACATACTCAGCTCTAGTGCAGTATCTAGTCAAAAAGGTACAAAATAATCATATTGAAATAGTCACGGAACTCTTCTGCATGCCCCAAAATTCAATTTTGGGATTGCATCAATCCAAGTATGGTCATATGGTCATAAGAGTTGGACTCTCATTTTTTCCTTTTACATTTCATCTAATCTAATTTATTCAGGCCAGAATTCTGATCCGACATACATACATATACATGTATATTTATTTATATATACACATATATTTATTTATACCTATAGATACACATATATGTATATATAAATATGTGTATACATATATCCAATTCATTAGATATTTCTCCTAGTTTGATATTATCAACAAATTTGGTAAACATTCTATCTATGATTATATTTAGGTATATATAATCAGGTGAATGTTTAAAAATGTCTAAACACTTTAGGATTTTCACTCCCTTTTCTCCCTCTTTGCATCATTCTGCCATCAAGCTGGGGGACCTTTGGTTCATCGCATAATATGACCAAAGAATAATAATAATAACTGTCATTTATATACCACTTAGAGCTTTGCAAGACATTTTACAAAGTTATCCCATTTTATCCTCACAATAGGCTTGGTTTATTGAAGACCAGGGTTGCAGAGATGGACTGAAGCCAACTCAAATCAGCTGGTGAGCTATTTCCTACTTTTTGATGTGAATATTTATACTCTAGATATTGCCACATTTTATAAATTAAAGCTTATTTATTATTTTATTAATTTTTTAGATTTATGATAGAAAATATTGATGATGGAGCATACATTAATAATTAGCTTAAAATTGTGTTATGGCTACTCCCCTCCCCCCCCAATAGAGAACCAGGTTTCAAATACTTATCAGCACAACCCTAGTTCTCAAACACCAAGGTCTGAAACTCCTACCCCCTCGGATTATATTAAATGTTATAGAGAAGGGCAGCTAAATGGCATGGTGGACAGAGCATTGGTCCCGAAGTCAGGAAGAGCTGAGTTCAAATGTAGCATTTAACACTTGATACTTTCTAGCTGTGTGACTTTGGGTAGGTTCTTAACCCCAATTGCCTCAAAAAAAAATTATGGGGGAAATGAGAAAAAAACAGTTATAATCTTTAGCCTTATAACTCAGATGCTCTTAGCATGGTTGTGTTCTGATATGTTAGAGGATTCTACAGAGTCTTCTCAAGGCCTGTAGAGCACAGGAGGGCTCATCAATTTCCACCTAAAGCTATTAAAATGTTACTTTGTTAGCAATAATTAAAGTGTGCAGCCAGAACTCCCTATAGATCACACTTTGAGTCAGGGTCATATTTTTTTTTCTCCTATAGCACCTCGGATGTCTTAAATATTCAGATAGTAATGGAACAGGAGAGGGAGAGGGAACAAGGAGGAGGGAGAGGGAGGGAAGGAGAGACAAACAGACACAGACATACACAGAGAGAGAAGGAGATAGAGAAGGAAAAGGGAGAGAGGGGAAAAAAGGGGAGAGAGAGGGGAGGGAGAAGAGGGATACAGAGACGCAGAGAGAAAGTGAGAGAACAATAAAAGATATAAAAAGACACACAGAGACAGACAGAGAGAGAAACAGAGACAAAGATATAGACAGAGATAGAGAGAGACAAAGTCATAAAAAGAGAGACAGAAATAGAAAGAGACAAAGGGGGAAGAGGTGAAACAGATAGACCGACAGATAGGGAAATAAAGAGAGACAGATAAATAGAGACAGAGAGAAGTAGTAGGGAGACAAAAAAAAAAAAAAAAAAAAGCAGACACACACAGAGACAGAGACAGATGGGGGAGAGAGAGGAAGAAAGAGAGAGAGACACAGAGAGAGAGAGATATAGAGGGAGGGAGAAAGGGAGAGAAAGTGAGCACTAGGGGCTAAGGAAAGGACAAAGTGAACTTTAACCAAGAAATAAATCGCCAATAAAAGTTAATCAATTTCTTTCCTCTTGGATTTGAACTTTTTGGAATTTCTGGGACCAAAAAAAGTAAAGGTCTGCCAGTAAGAATATTTTTAAAACTATCAGAAACATTCTTTGAAATGTCTCTTCCCAATGTGGTTGATAAAATAGCTAATAATGTATGAACTCTATAATCCAGCAGAGGGAAATGTCTTGTGATGTCCTTTATTTCACTTTCACTCTGTCATTTTTTTTCTCAAGGTATAGACAAAGCTCCATAAAACCCATCAGACTTTTTTTTCCTTGTTCCTTTCTCCTCGATCCCTCTAAATCACGGTTACCCAGATATAATTCCCAAGGAGTTTCTCCCAGAAAAAAAAATTCTTTGATGTGAAACCTTGAGAACCTGCAGCATAGATATAAAAGATCCCAAGATGATGGAATTCATGTCCATATGAAAATATGACATATAAATTGAAAGGCCTGGAACTTTTAAATGCAATTAGACCTTCACATCCAGTATAAGAATATTTTATGGACCAGCAAGTTTTCTTTATCCTATTTGCCATCAGAGTCCAACAATTGTCTGGGGTAGAGGATTCTTGGTGAGTGCAAAAGAGATCAACTAGTACTTGTTCCCCGGGCTCTTCCCACTCATGAGTATTACCAACCTTTCCCAGCTCCTCCTTTTAAGCATTACATTCTTTCTGGTCAATATCCACAGCATCACTACTGAGGGAAGGGTTTTCCTTTCAAACATGTCCCTGGAAGAACAATGGGAATGGAGGTATTTGCTGTGATTATCTCAGAAAGTCCGGATTCATTACAAACCTCACTATCAGCAACTACTTGCTCATTTTATTTCCAGGATAGGTTCAGTTCTTATTTCTTTTCTTTTGGATAGCTATAAAGAACATGAATGAATACTATTCATATATAACTTAAGTCCCCAACTCAGAAGATCCCAGCAATGAGAAAAAGATTTTGATACATTTTATATTATTTATATATGTAACGAGTCCCAAAATCCATTGGTGGGGGACTCTCTCCTCACTTTAATGGAGAGCTGTGCTTTGAACCTGTGGGAGAGGCAAGAGTGGAGTTGATTAGAGCAAGAAAGTTAAGAATTTGGGTCCTGTCAGATCTTTTTAAAGTATCTTCATGCTCATTGGGCTATTGCAGAATAGCCTCTGACTTCAAGGTGAGAGAGAAAATGGACAATGCCAACTTCAGGTCATGCAGTTAGATGGTGCAGTGGATAGAAAGAACTGGGTTCTAAAAATCTGAGTCCAAAACTGACCTCAAATACTAAGAGCCACTAGGCAAATACTAGCCAAGCCACTTAACCATATTTGCCTCAGTTTCCTCATCTATAAAACTTCTCTAGTATCTTTGCCAAGAAAATCCCAAATGGAATCATGAAAAGTTGGACACAACTAAAAATGACTAAACAGTAACATACTTTTTCTGATTCATATTTTGTCATTGACTTGGGCAAATGGGTCTCTGTGTTATTTCCTATGTATTTTCATTGTAGAAATGGTATTTGGTGGGAAGGGAGTCAAGCCCTTTATAAAAAGTTTGAGTTCTCCTTTTCCCATTAAAAAATAATCATTAAAAGCTGAAAACTACATCCCCTAGACTAAGAAGGTTTAAGGGAGCAGAAAGATAAAATTCTAGCCCAGTACTACTTTTTCTGATGGGAGTAAATTGACCAAGATTTTGCCACCAACCTCCTTTTTCAAGTCTTTTTTGGAAAAGGATGAGAACCAAGATGTCTATTCTGCCATTTGTAAGTTATACAATAACACCCACAGACTACAAATAGGAGGCAAACTCATTACAAATTGTATAGAGATATATACACATATATAAATAGGCATATATACATATACTTTACAGATACATATATATATATATATATATATATATATATACTTACATGAGTGTATATATATGTGTGTATATATATATTAAAATCAACATCTTTCTCTTGTATGCATTATCCGCTATAGCCTCTCTATTAGTTTTACTTTAATAATGAAAAACAAAGATCAACAATAGAAAGATGGATTATATTTGTCTTATCTATTTTAAAAGAAGGATGAAACAGAAAACAAACTCTTTCAACTAAGAAGAAAGAGACAGAGAAATAGAAATGGAGTTGGTAGCACAGAAATAGATACAATCCTGAACAAAAATCCAGATTTTAAATTCTGTTCTCAGCAATTTAAAGTTAAATTTAAAGAATTCTTCATCTGTTTTCTATCTACCTCCTTGTATTAGGGTATCAGTGTTCTTTCTGATTTGCCCACAATGTGGTGCTATTGCCTCCTGCTAGTGCTACCCTTGTGCCTGCTGGGGTTCCTTGTTGGTACAGCAACCCTGGCTTCCCAGCTTCATCATGTTTCCTCTTATCTTCCTTGTGAGTTATGAGCTTTCACTCTTGAGTAGCCCCTTCTTTCTCCTTTTTCTTCTCTAAGAATGGAAGAAATAAAGTTTTATAGGGATTCAGAAGATAAACATTAATTCCTCTCCATCAGTGGACATGGATCTCCATTCATACACCATTAGAAGAGAATCATAAAATTATAATTGGAAGGTATTTTAGAAATCATTTGGGCTAAGCCTTTAATTGATTGAGGAAACTGAAGCCTAAACGTAAGGTGACTTGGGCAAGTTATTTCTCCCCAACACCCTTTGGCAGCACAGTATCCAGTGAGAGTTCACAATAGCATGGCAAATGTCATAGGTGTCCAGACTGCCAAGGAACGTTCAAATATGTCAAGCCATTGTCCACATCACTGTTTTCCAGACCACCATTATCACCATCACTGTCCATTGCTCTCCCAACAGGTTAATAAGTCACAGTCCAAATGAATGCCTTTTAAATTCTATCTAATTCCATTCCATCTATCAAATATATCTATATGTTTCATAGATCTCTGTACCAGACTGCAAGGGAGACACAAAAAATTAATGAGGCAGTTCCTGCTTTCAGGAGCTTATAATCTAATTATACCAGATTCTAATTATTAGATTCTGGTAAAATTCTTGAGAAACTGGCATTTGGATATTTTACTTGTCTTCCTCTTTCCTTCCTTCCTTCCTTCCTCCTTCCCTTCCTTTATTCCTTCCATCTTTACTTCCCCTCTCCCTTCCTCTCTTTCTTCCTTCTCTTCTTCCTTCCTTTCTTTTCTTTCTTCCATCTTTTCTTCCTCTCTCCCTCTTCCTCCCTTCTTTCTTCTCTTGATTCCCTTCCTCCTCTTGCCTCTCTTCCTTCCTCCCTTCCTTCCCTCCCTTCTTCCTTCCTTTCTTCCTTCCTTCTTTCTTTCCTTGCTTCCCTCCTTCCTTCCCTCATTCCCTCCTTTCTTTCTTCCTTTCTTCTTTCCTTCCCTCCTTCCTTCTTTCCTTCCCTCCTTCCTTTTTTCCCTCCTTCCTCCTTCCTTCCTTCTTTCCTTCCTTCCTTTCTTCCTCCCTCCCTTCTTTTCAGCTTTTCTTTCTCCCTCTTCCTTCCTTCCCTCTCTCCTTCCTTTCACAGTCAGATGAAACCTAATATTGCTGTGGTTCATAACCTATATTTAAAATGGAAGGAAATACTAAATTTCAGTTAAGGATAAGTACGAATAAAAATGCATGTATCCTTTTTTGTTTGTTATTTTTTTCCTCACTAGCTCGTTATTTCCTTTATACTTTCCTTCCAGCTTGCTCCCCTCACTCCCAAACACACAGCAACACTTTTTTCTCCTTATTTCTGGTCCTTGTATTGTCCCTTGCTATTCTGAGATCTGAAGGACACTCCCTGAATAAAGTGCTAAGTTTCTTTGGAGAGCACTTCATGTACTTCCAGGAAAAGGCCCTGGAGAAGTCACATCCATAAATAATACTGCTGTGCATTGATCCAGAAGCCTTTCCAAATCCAAGGGGCCCTCTTATGATAGTCAAGCATTGGGCTTGACCCCTGTGCTGGGCTGTTAAGGACCCCCAAAACCACTCAGCTAGTACCCCTAATCTTTAGGTTTTTGCCTGAAGCCAGGCACTGTGAGAAGAGGAAACTAAGGAGGGAGGAGGTAGAAGAGGGAGGGGCCCCCCATCCCAGCCCCATAACAGAGGCAAACACAGACAGAAGCGGGCACAGTAAAATATTTTACTACAAAACAGAATTACTCCAAAGACTGATGGACTCACTCGTGAGACCCACTCACGTTTATGAAGGTCATAAGTTATAGATGCTGGGCACACTCACAGGAGCACAGCGATCACCTTTTATGGGTGAAACTTCCTGCGATATATTAAACTCTCCAGAAAACAGACAAGGGGTTTATGGCAAACGATAACTTTAATGCCTGGAAACCATTCGGTGATTTGGGGAGGATTATTAGTAACAGGGGCAAGATGCCGAGTGCTTCCCAGGCACCTGGTTCTGGGCTGAGCACTCACAAACCCATACTGCTCAGCCCCCTGCCCTCCATTCCACTAAAAGCTCTGCCTTTCTTTGGGGTCGTCATCCACCTGAAGCCACAGCCTGCTAGCTGGAAGCCTGGTCAGAGGAGGAGGCTGGGGGCCTGTGAAGAGGGCCTAAGAAGGCTGGGAGGATCATCCTGTCCTGGGCGACAAGTGATTGAGGCCAGAGCAGAGATGGTGGCTCTTGTCAAGTGTCTTTTAAGCTGCAGCCATCATTGTCTTGGGCAACACTGAAGGAACAAAGAAACTCAAGAGCAGTGTTTATTAAATATTTATGTCATGGTCTCCTGGCAGCTAAGTAACACAGTGAAGAGAGTACTGGGCTAGAGAAAGTTAGACCAAGTTCAAATCCAGCCTTGGACATCTACTAGCTGTGAGCATATCATCTAACCTAGATCTGCCTCAGTTTCCTGAATTGTAAAATTGATAAAATAACACCTTTCACCTTGGGTTGTTATTAGGTTAAAATGAGATAACATTTATTAAAAACTTACCACAGTAACTGCTGCATAGTCGGTATTTAATAAATGTTTAATTCCTTCCTTTTTTCCTTTTTTCCTTCCTGCCTTCCCACTCACCTTCCCTTTCATTCCTTTCTTCCTTCCTCTATTCCCTTCTCCATCCCTCCCTTCCTCCCTTCCTCCCTCCTTCCCTTCCTTTCTTCCTTCCTCCCTCCTTCCCTTCCTTCCTTCCTTCCTTCCTCCCTCCCTCCCTCTTCTCTCTTCCCTCCTTCCCTTTTTCCCTTCTTTCTTTCCTCCCTCTCTTCCTGCATTCCTGCTTTCTTCCCTCCCTTCCTCCCTCCCTGCCTCCCTGCTTTCTTCTCTCCCTCCCTCCCTCTCTCCCTCCTTGCCTTTGTTTCTTCCTTCCTACCTACCGTCCTCTCTTAAAGGACCTCCCTTCTTTCTTTGCTTCCTCCCTCTTTCTCTCCTTCCCTTCTTTTCTTCTTCCCACCTTTCCTCCCTCCCTGCTTCCCTCCCTCATTTCCTCTCCTCCTGCCTTCCTTCCTTCCTGCCTGTCTGACTTCCTTCCTTCCCTTTTTTCTACAGTCAGATGAAGCGTGATATTATTATGACTCATTACCTATATTCATAAGCAAAGGAAATACTAAATTTCAGTAAGAGATTAGTAAAAAAAAAATAAAGATTCATTTTTTTTTTTATCCAAGTTTACAGACTCCCTTCCTGATCAATATTTTCCAACGTCCCAAGTTGGGGAGGGGAGGGGACGGGGAGACACTGCATGATGGGATTTGTTTACCCTGAACACAGCTCCAAGTGACAGAAGCAGGATTCCATCTAATGTAGGTCTCTGCCTCCAAGTCTGGTATCTCCAGGTTAAGAACACCTGGTTTAAAATCATCCATTATCTCATTGAAACTTAAGCAAGCAAAATGAGGCAGCCCTTTTGAAACAGTTCTTCTTTACCCCTATTCTTTAAGGGAGTATAAACAGCTACTCAGTCACACCGTCAAGATCATTTTTGGAATGCTCAGCCCACATGATTTATAAGAAACCCTGGAGTACTTCCAACTAGCATCTAATCACATTGCCAGAAATGGAGTCCCTCCAATGTGTTCTTTCCTATCCCAGGGACTGAGCCATTCCCAGAAACTTGTCAGCAGCCTAGTAATCCAGAGCCCGCTTCTCATCTTTATAGCCTTCTCAGGGGAGAGTATAGGTAGCATGTTGGTAAATATTTAACAAATGGTTCTCTGGATGGGTGGGTGGGGGTGTCCACACAATATACTGTTATAATCTTCATTATTAACATTTTCTCATAATTTTCTTAAGTTTAAACAATCAGTAAGCCATAAATTAAGTCCTGAATTGTATCATTTTTGGTAACAATAGTTTGTCAAAAAGTCCAAGAGTCACTGCTCATGGTGAAAATATAACAGTTGGAAATTTAGAAGAGTTCTGGCTGTCTGTAGCATATCCCTGAAAGGCTTCAGATGGGGGTGGGGGGAGGAGTTGGATGGGAGTGAAGGTCTATCTTTTGACTTCATTTAAACTTTCTGAGGGTGATGTTATAGGGATTCAGGATTGGGGAAAGTTTTAACAGGATTGACGATTCACATAGGTATCTAGTTCATCAAGATAGTAATACTGGACATATCCAATCATGTGGTCAAAAGGTAATTCCAGAACAGACATTAGATATAAAGGGGACTAGTTCTGGTACTTATAAGCTGTGTATGATTCCCTACCCCAAAAGCCATTGGGTTCTTTCCTTAGTAGTGTAAATGAAAGAGTTACTCTGCAAGAGGGACTGATTCAAACTGAATCTCTTATAACCCATGAAATGTCACGCAGGAGAGAGTCTCATTAAAACGGCCTTTGGGAAAATGATTAGATGCATAATCAGCAGAATTTAGGATCTGGAATAAACTTTAGCAATTATCCAGTTCAACCACTCATGTTACAAATGAGGAAATTGGACCTAAGAGAAGTTGCTGGGAATTACATAGATAAGATACTAAGTGGTGTTGGACAGAGCCTTAGTCTTGAGTCAGGATGATCTGAATTCAGATCCAGCCTCAGACATTTGCTGGCTGCATGATCCTGAGCAAGTCAGTCAAATAATTGGTTGATTCCATAGAACCCTGCATATAATATGATGAATATTTGGTTGTTGAATGCAATTTAAATGAATTCCAAGTCAAGTCACCTCATTTCTACACTCTGACTTTCCAGAATCTTAGAATCTTACAACCTTTGCTGATCCCTCCAAGAATGACTTGGCTTTAGTTTCTGGTTTGTTTGCATCAACCTTCTTCAATTTGTCTAAGCAAACCTTAGGCTATTACTTTTAAATCCCAAGGACCCAGGATCACTGCCCTTAAGAGGGATTGGCTGCATCTACCAGCAGTCACATTACACAGTAGCAGCTGCCTCCTCTTACTATCCCTTTCTATCCTCCAGGGAGATTCTTTCTCAGCTCTGAACCTCCTTAGATTGCTGCCATCATTAACCCCGGTGACTGAATCCTTTCACTGGCTCTGATGTCCCAGTTCCTTAATTTAGATCACAAGGTCTTTCTTTCTATCTCTTTTTCTTCTCCTTGAAGAAGATGACCTCTAGGTTCAATGTACTTTATACTTACTGTTATTTTAACACACATTATCCCCAACTAGCAAGTGGCTTTGATCCCTCATCTCCAATTTACCTTGAATTGTGGCTTCTAATTTCTCAGCTTGAGGCCAGTTTTCTATAATGTTGGAGGCTCACTTACATTTACTACCAAGTTAAGAATCTCTGAGGTGGCCTATGAGCTGTCCTTTGAAGAAAAGTCAAGATTCTATAAGGTTACAGAGAGAAGACTAAAGGCAGGATACTTCAGTTAGTCTTCAAAGGTACACAGTTGGAGATTGAGTATTATTTATGGAGAAAAACTAGTAGGCCATTATGAATGGAACATGGGCCATGTGAAGGGGTGTAATTTTAAATAAGAATGGAAAGATAGATGGGATCCAGATTGTGGCAGTCTTTAAATGCAAGGCTGAGAATCCGAGTTCATCTCTTTTTACTGTTGTTTATTTTTGAAAACCTAAATTAAGAGACAAGGTAGTAATGGGAGAATGAGCCCACCTGGCCACAGATATGCTAGTTAGCTCTAGACTGCTATAAGTAAGTCTGTCATCAAATCATAGACTCTTAAAGTTGGAAATCCCATCTTTCTCTAAATTATGAGCTTGATATAACAGTTCTAACAAATGGTCATCTATTGTCTATTTGACAGTCTCTATGGATAAGATACTTGCTACCCTGGGAACAAATGGGAGCCCATTTGACTTTGTATAACACAAAATATTAGAATATTCTTTCTTCCATTAAGCAGAAATCTGACTTACTTATAAATTTTATCCACTTGAACCCAGTCCTGCTTCTATTTGTTTCTGACACCATGAAAAGTGCTACAATGAATATTTTTGGCATATTTTGGATTTTTCTATCTTTGTCTTCTTTGTGCTGAGAAGTGGCCTCTCTGGGTCAAAAGGCACCCCATATATACATGTAAATCATATATAATTCCTTGAAATATCTAATAACAAAGAGAACTTTAATCAATGGCCATCTGATTATTAATGTCATGAAAATCACCAAACAGGGAGAGATATGTCTGCCAAAGGTACCCAGCATTACGAGGAAAGGTGTCCAGTACAACAAAGTGAGAAGGATATCCTTTAGAGGGTAAGGTGCTTCATATGCTCCTGTTTACTGATGACATTGTGCTGATTTCATCAAGCCCACATTGCAGAGCCTCCTAAAAAAGATTTATAATCACTCAGAGAAGTTCAGCCTAACTATCGACACATAAAAATGCAAGTGAAAGATGTATGTCGATTGTCCAGATTATAATTTGCAGTTGGATGGACAAGCACAAGATTTGGTCTATCAAGACATCCATCTTTGAGAGGCAGAACAGAGGGACAATGAACTAGGCCAAAAATTGAATAGGAGGACGAGAGCAAGCTGAACTGCATTTGGAAAATTGCACTGTTTTTAATGATCTAAAGCTTCTCACTGAAATAAAGGCCAATCTTTTAAACATGAGTTCTGGCAATGCTGGAAAGCATGTAATACCACAGTATCAAAAGAATTACAATCAAAAGTCATCCAAAGGTCAATGGCATAAAACCCATGGTTTTATTACTACCACTGAAGAATAGAGCAGGGGAAAATAGTAGAAAAATATTATTAAGGAAATGCTTGATTTTGAATGGAGACAGCCAGTTCATCCAGTGAGAGCAAAGGAGAGATGACCAGTGGATGGTGTATGTGTTCTTTTAAGTCTGCAAGGTGTCAGAAAATCTAGAGGAAAGTCCACAGAATGTTAAGTGGCCTTCTATGTGCAGGCCTTGTATGAGAACTTGAATAAGAGTAGAATGAAAAGGGTTGGATGAAAAGTAGGATGAATATTGATATTCATCAATATGATGAAAACCATATTGCAAATGGTTGCAATATATAACATTGGTAGGGGTATCCAGATTGATTATATCACAAAATTATCATACTATTGAAATGTGTTAATTCAATAGCTTGGTCAATTTCTAAGTGACCATGGAATTCTTTGAACAATGAATACAATGTCACATGACACAATGTCATTTATTAAGCTCAAACAGGTCTCAATTCTATACATCTTAGAATGAAAAGACACCCAATTCTGATCTATATAATGACTTGGTTTGAAGAATTTTGTCATATTCTACATGTACTTTTTCTACTTTTTCATTCTCTGTAATTTAGCATTTAGCATTTAGTATTCTGATGGTCCCTTGCATATATACCCATCATAGGTACCATCAAGTACACTAGTCAAATATATCTTTAAAAATGATGCTATTTTGAGCACATAATGAAAACAGCATTAAATTTGAGTCAGAAAAAAAAATCTGGATTTGAATAACATTTCAATCATTTAAAGTTTCCTCATTGGTGAATTTGGAAGAGGGATGGGTGGACTAAATCTTTTTGATCCCTTCCAGGTCTAGGGCTATGATCTCATGAACTCCTTCTTTTTTTTTGCTTCTCTAAGGATGAACTTTAAGTCATTTTTCATTTAGCTGAAACCTTATTATATCTTCTGGCTTCAATATTTTTTGGTACAATTACACTCATTCGTCATTGAACAGAAATACTACATCAAATGACAACAGTGAAATTAGTGTTCATAAATGAACTAATTGGACTCTCCTTTTTTCTAATACATAGCCTAATTGATAATCCTAAAGCACAGGTCTTACAATGATCTCCTTCTCAAGGAAATATAATGGAATCCTCTTGTCTGTAGGAGAAAACAACTTCCTTACCTGACATATAAATTCCTTCACAAAATGGGTCAAGCTGACTTTTACAAGTTTATTAAACATCCCTCATCTATTTACCTAGTCTGTGCTCTAGCCAAACTTACCTACTTGATCTTTTCCGTACATAATAGTTTATGGCCAGGCCTATACCTTAAAAATGATAATGATGATAGATAGCATTAATATCAAACTTTAAGTTTTGAGAAAAATTATATATATCATCTAAGTTCTTCCTCATATTTTTCCTCTTTATTAATCAAAAGACATGAACAGAACTGTTTCATCTCAAATAGCAAAATAAGGAAATATGCCACTTTGGCATATTTTTTCTTTTTAGTCCTTCATGCTCTGCTTTTGACACCTTAGACATACCTACCTCATTGCTGTTAATTTTAGATTGTCTTCCCTGTGTGCAGACTCTATTTTCTCCCATGAGTGTTGTTTTTTTAAGAATAGAGGTAAAAGAATCCTCATATATATACTTGCAGACATGATCTCAACCAGTGACATCTAGGCTGATGCTTTATTCATATCCCTTGCCCCCATTCATCTCAGAATCTAAGGTTGATTCTTCAACATCTGCCCAAACAAAAGAATAAGAAAGTTTTGTTTGTTTGTTTGTTTGTTTGTTTGTTTGTTTTTCTCTAAGGTTCTCTGTTCTCTCTAGAACACCAGCAGAATAAGCTTCTCTTAATTACAATCTGGTAGAATGGAAGGGCAGTGAGACACCAAGTCTAGAATAGGAAGAAAGTGGGACAAAATTTCCCACAATGCTTGATTCTGCTTAAGTTTCACATTTGTAGTTTGCATGGTGATATTTCTCCTGCCTTTCCAAAGCAGGGAATCAATTGATGTGTTATTGGGGCCAAGGTTTTGCTTACTATTGATTTTAATTTGCTTTTTGTTAATAACTTTGTTTTGTGCTTTTCTAATCCCTCTGTTATCCCTGATATCTGGAATGGAATCTCTCCCTATCTTCATCTATTTGAAGGTCTGACTCTTCCTTCAAGCACTAATTCAGATGTTTTCTCTTTCTTGTTCATTCCCTAACTCTCCTCTCCTTTCAGATGTGAAAATGTTCTCTCTCTCTTGCTTCAAACTTCCTATAGTACTTCTCTATGTATTTATTTCATTAATAAATCATAGTTATGCATAGATATGAATAAAAGGACCATTGGCTTAACCCACTGGTATCTATTTTCTAAAAGCAACTTATACATATTCACACACTTATATTCATGGTATGTATGTAAGTGTGTGTGTATGTAGACACACTATACATTATTATATATGTATTATATGTTAACACATATAATTGCAGAACTATTTGTATTATTTTATGCAGAGGAAGTTTTGCACCAGAATCAGCACTCCACAAAGAATGCCCAGGGAAATAGCATCTTAGGCATCCTCTGTAGGGAAATGAAAGACATCATCCCGTAAAAGGAAAGGGAGATGCAAGAATCATAAGTCTAAAGAGGTTATGGCTACTACCACTTCCATTCATCAATTTGGTAGCATGCTATTACAACTAATTACTTTTGAAAAACTAGATAATAAAAATTGTTTCTGTATCTTTGGCATCCAAGAAACCTCATTTAAGGGGAAAGGGCATGAAATTATAACATTTATGGCAAATATGTAGATTTGGGGTAAGGGAGTTAAAGAGATTTTTGAAGACAACAACCATTAAATCTCAAAATATCAATATTCAGAGTTAGAAGAGATCTTAGGAATCACCCAACTTTGTTTCATAATATAAGAAACTGAGTCCTGAATTAGAAATGAGTTACACAGGGTCATAGCAGAAAATTCATACAACTCTGACTGCAATAAAAAACTGATTTGAGTTTGAGTCAAATGGAGCCCCAAATCTCAAAAACTAATAAAGTTGGAAGGGGGTTCCATTTCCTCTTCTGAAAAATAAAGAATTATATGAAGAAACATAATCCAAGGTTGCAGTCAGAGCATAGACTAGAGTCCAAAGCTCTTCAGTTCAGAATTTTGCAGATAATGTTGCTGAAACTTTTCAGAAGGACTTGACAAGCATCTGAGCAGGGAAGGAATAGCCATCAGCTCTTTCTCCTTTGATACTCTATCCCCATGCTCTGTTTTTTTATTGGTTGTTGCTGTTTGTTTCTTTTATTTTGTATTTTTCACCCTTTTTGGAAAAGTTTACTTAACTTGGGAGAGCAAAACTTGAGAAAAAAAAAAAACTGTTTTCCTCCTCCTTCATGTCTTGTTCTTTTGTTCTTTTTGCTGTTGAAATGAAAGGCAAAGGCATACCCAAGAAAGTTTGGTTATTTACAGCTTTGTGAATACTAAGACACTGTTTTTCTCCCTCAAATTTCTTCTACTTCAATTTCCTCCTCTTGATGGATGGATAGTGGGTAGGGATTTTGGAGAAGAGCACTTCCTAGTCTGCTTCTGGTCTTCAAGCTGCTAAACATCTGTGCTTTTTTTATTTTTATTTTTTGTCTCTAGCATCAGAATATGTTATGAGAAGGTACTGTAGGGCCACAACACTGGACACTAATGGTAACAGTTTCCCAGCTACAACTTCTCTTACCCACCTTCCTCCCTTCCTACCACTCTGTTAACAAGACAGTTGAATTGTTCCTGCTGCAATAGATTGTGCTTATCCAAATTCTTACTAATCTTTTCCCAATGGTCTTCCCCCCCCCAAAACACAAACTGTTTTCCTTAGATGAATTGAAGCACTGTCAAGTGCCCTGTAAATATCCCATCCCGGGGCAAAGTTCTGCTATCCTACCACAGTCATAGCTCTTACTTAGCTCTTGATTTTACTTGGACAAGAAAGAGAGGGAGAGCTTGGATCAAAATTGAATAGGATGACTTGCCATCTAGGGGAGTGCATGGGGAAAAGGAGGGAAAATTGGAACACAAGGTTTTGCAAGGGCTAATGTTAAAGAATTGTCCATGCATATGTTTTGAAAAAATAAAAAGCTTTAATAATTTTTTTAAAAATTAAATAGGATGAGGCAGAGCCAAAAATGGCATTGTAACAAGAATAAGTACAACCTAGCTCTTGCCTGCAACTTCTCCATACAGGACTTTTAAAAATGCAGCAAACTGAGCCCCAGTTAGAAAATTCAAGTAAAAACCATGAGTCAGTTTTCTGGGCCTGATCGTCATAGAGAGTGAGAGAAATCTGAATTTTGGGGATAGGTTGTAGTTGGAAGCATTCACATGGAGTAGTCTAACATGGGAAGTGAAAAAAAAATTAGTCTGCATCTGCCCCACAGCCAAAAATTCATGTAATCATCTTGAAAGATTTAGGATCTCTGATCAACAAAAGGATCAATCAACATTTCAGACCACTTTCTTCAACTGCAAAAACAGCTGTCAAAAGTGAATCTATCACTCACTTTCAAGTTCTGAGTCACAGAGCCAGAGCAGATTATTAACATACAATTGTACCCATTAGCAAAGATAACAAAGAACTGACTTTATTAAAAATGACTTTTTGTACCAGACCACCAACAGTATCATCTGCCTTCCCTGAGCATTTGTCTTTTCTAGATGTTCATCACTTCATTGAAGAGTCATCTTCAAGTTATCTCAACCACAGAGTGCCCTTCACCTTCAAGGTTCACTCCCATACTTCTGCCATCTCTTCTGAAAGTCAGTGTATTTCATCCTCAGGTTTGGTGGCACTCTTTCCCAAAGCACCTGGACTAGTAAGATAACTCTCACCACAGGAAGCTCCCAATAATTCAGTTGGCAGAAATTAGGGGCTCAGAGGCTCCCTCCACAAATCTCTAAATCAACTGGCCATGCAGATGCTGGAGCAGCAGCAGCTGTTTGCAGTAGCAAAGGACATTCATCTTCTGGCTTTTATTTACTGGTATCTGGGAATGTAGTTGAGAGAACACATCAAACTCAAACCTTCTCTTACTGGGTCTTTGATGAAGGCATCCCCAGAAATTTTGACCAGGGGGCCTCTCTCAGTAAAATCCATGTAATAATGAGCAGAGAGACTTCTTGGGGGGATGAAAGAAGTGTTGAATAGTGGTTGATGTGGAAAAGTGTAATATCCTTTTGCAATAATAAAATAAAGTTTTTCAGCTTTTCTGTTATTCTTTTCTTTTTTCTTTTTTGAGAAGACTGGTGCAAGGAGCTCCCAGAAGGGAGCTTATTTATTACTGCTGGTTAGAATGATTATCTTAAGGAATTACCTGAGACCCTGGGAAATTGTGAGTTGCCCAGGATCACAAATATTGAATATGTGGTGAAGTAAATATTTGAAGCAAGTTTTTTCTTACTCTAATGCCAGTTCTCTACCCTCATTTTACAGATGAGGTAACTGAGCTTTCTGATCACACAGCTAGTGTGGCTATGGCATTTGAACCCAGTTTCCAGATTCCAAGTTCAGAACTATATCCACTGCTATCATGATATTTCTCCAAAAGTTAATATTGATGAATTAAAAATAATTCTAAACATTGTCCAATTCTGGAAAAAACAAATGGTAGGTACCATCATCTCCATCACATAGAAAAGAAAATTGAAGTTCAGAAAGATGAGGAATGACCTAACCAATAAGAGCTAGAGATAGGAATCCACGGCTCTCCTATAACCAAGTCCCATATCCTGCCTCTTCTGTACCCCAGATGGCTATGTCACTTACTAAGTACTAATCCTTAAAGAAAAAGTATGACTCCACATGCACATAGTGTTAGAAAGGTACCCCAAGGGAGGGAGGGCAGTCTTTGGCTATCCTTAGGTCCTGGAACCACTTGGAATCATGAACACAATCTCAGAGACTGAGGAGGTGGCAGGGAGAAGACAATAGGTGGATGGTGGAGCATTTTTTCAGCTAGCAAACCAGCTGCAAAACATTCCTGCCAAGTACAGCAGTCTTGCCATCAGAGGTCCTCAGCACTTCATGAACTAAAAGCTCAGGAAAGAAAGCACACAATATAAGCAAATTTGTGCTATGGGGAGAGAAGCAAACTGCTCTGAGGAGAGTTGAGTGACTTTCTACCTCCTCTCCCTTGCCCCCTTCTCTTCTCCCCTCTCTTCTGCTCTCCTGCCTGCCCCTCTCATTTCCCCTCTTGTTCTCCTCTCCTGTTCTGTCCCTTTCCATATATAAATAAACAATAAAGACAAAGAGATAGATACAAAGCCATATGTATACATGTGTATATATATTATATGTATATTTGTGTATATATACACATGTATATATATATATACATATATATATTCACGTTCTCTCCTTATCTCTTTCTTTTTTTGTATCTCTAGAAATACATACACAGTTATGTATGTATGTACATACACATACACACATGTAGATATATATGTGCAAGTATATATGTAGCTAGGTGGCAGAGTGGATAGAATGCCAGACTTGGAATCAGGAAGACCTATCTTCCAGACTTCAGATCTGGCCCAGACACTTACCAAATGTATGGCCTTGGGAAAGTTATTTAACTCTGCTTGCCTCAGTTTCCTCATTGACCAAAGAGCTGGACAAGAAAATGGCAAACCACTTCAGTATCTTTACCAAGAAAACCCCAAATTACGTCATGAAGAGTCATATATGAATGAAACAACTGAATAACAACAACCAGGGATACATACATATATATGCATTTAAATATATGTATATATATATATATATATATATATATATATATATATATATATATACACACACATACATATACATGTGTGTATGTGTAATCACTCCCCTTTCTCCTTCTTTCTCTCAGTGTCTAAGTGTCTATTTTTCTGTCTTTATCTCTGTTTCTTTTATCTATCCATTATCTCTATCTCTGTCTCTTTTTCTGTCTCTGTATTTATCTCTGTCTCTATTTCTATCTCTGTCTGTCTCTGTCTATCTTTTTCTATCTCTTATTTGTCTCTCTGTCTCTGTTTCTGTCTCTGTCTCTTCTTTGTCTCTTTGTCTTTGTTTCTCTGTGTGTGTCTTTCTTCCTTTAGCTGTGTATCTATTCTACTCTTCCCCCAGCCTGCCCAACACTAAAATGATTTTTTCTAAAATCTCTATGTATGATATAGCAAAGTAGTCAGCAGCCATCAATTACCAGGTACTAGGAAACCCTGATTTTCTGCCCCACCAAAGTCAAACTTTACACAATAATCAGTAAACCTGGAGCCAAACTTGTATCAGAAAGTCACAGGACTGTCTTTTTCACACCAACCAATTTGAATCCAAACCAGATCAGGAGATGAGCAGCAAATACTACAGTATGATGTCTGCTAACTGGAGAAGATCTAATTTAAGCCTCTGTTCAGTACCCATAGCATTATCCAAGCAGCTATCACCAATTCAATTCAATTCAATTCAATTCATCATGTAAAGGGTGTCCCAACAATCTTAGTGTAGTTTTAAGCTTTATGCTTCAGTAGACCAAAGTTGATTATGAATATGACTATGTGTGAAGCATCATATACATAGAATTAAACTTTTCAACTCTGTTGGTCCCTAACTTTGAATAGGCCTTGTGCATGCATTTAAGTACCATGAAAAATAGGAAAGAATAAAACCTTTAAAAAAATCTCTGGGCCTATGAGATGAAAAAGCAAATTAAGTCACACAGCATTTTTCTTCTGTAGCAGTAGCAGAGTGATGGTACAATAGACCGAGCATCTGGCTTAGAATCAGGAAGTTCTGAGTTCAAATGTGACCTCAGACACTTCTTATCTGCAGGATTTGGGGCAAGAAGCCATTTAACCTCTGTTAGCTAATTTCCTCAATTTTCCTGAAATGAGGGAAAGAAGAGCACCACCTTTCAAGGATACTGTGAAGATTGAACAAGATAATATTTTCAAGAATACTTAACAAAATTAAGCCAACTCTGAGGTGCTACTACATACCTGTCAGTTTGGCTTAAGATGACAGGAAAAGATAATGTGATAAATGTTGGAGGGGATGTGGGAAAACTGGGATACTAATATATTGTTGGTAGAATTGTGAACTGATCCAATTTTGGATCATTTGGATTTGATTTTGGAGAGGAATTTGACATTGTGCACAAAGGGTTATAAAACTGTGCATACTCTTTGATGCAGTAATGCACTGCTGGGTCTGTATCCCAAAGAGATCATTAAAAAGAGAAAATGACCCACATATGCAAAAATGTTTGGAGCAGCCCTTTTTGTAGTGGCAAGGAACTGGAAACTGATTGGGATGCCCATCAGCTGGAGAATAATTAAATAAGTTATGGTATATGAATGTAAAGGAATGTTATTGTTCTATAAGAAACAATCAGTGGCATGATTTTAGAGAGGCCTGGAGAGACTTATATGAACTGATGCCAAGTGAAATAAGCAGAACCAGGAGATCACTGTACAAGGCAAGAAGATTGTAAGATGATCAATTCTGATGGACATGGCTCTTCTTGACAATGAGACAATTCAGGCCAGTTCCAATGACCTTGTGATGATAAGAGCCATCTATACCCAAAAAGAGAACTTTGTGGGAACTGAGTGTGAATCTCTTCATAGTATTTTCACCTTTTTTGTTATTGTTTGCTTGATTTATTTTTCTTTCTCATTTTTTTACTTTTTGATCTGATTTTTCTTGGACAGCATGATAATTATGGAAATATGTATAGAAGAATTGCACATGCTTTCTGTCTAGGGGAGGGACTTATGGAGAAGAGAGAAAGAAAAAAGTTGGAAAACAGGATTTTGCAAGGGTGAATGTTGAAAACTTACTTTGCATGTATTTTGAAAATTAAAAGCTATTTAAAATTTTAAAAAGAATCTTTATCACAATGCCTAGTACATAATAGACTATATAGAAATGCTTGTTCCTTTCTCTCAAAATGGAGAACGAGTTTTCTAGCAACAGGAGAAATAGATCTGGAGAATTGTTTGATTTCTCTTCTTCCTTTCAAATTTACCAATACTTAATGGCTCCATTAGTTGGTTCCTCGAATCCCAGAAAGTTATTTATGTGGACCTTAGAGATGATTTAGGCCAACTTTGTCATTTTAACAAATGAAGAAACTTGTGGGTCTGAAAGGTTGTGACTTAAGGTTACATAGACAGTAAATATCAGGGATAGGATTTGAATTCAATTTCTTTTCACCAAATTCATCAATGAATTAGCACCCCACAACTGTACTTTCTGCTTTGCCTTGACAGATAATTAAGTGCTCACTAATTAATGAGTATACTGTTCAAAGGAACATGAATAGGAAAACATAATGAGCATTTAAAAGATTAACCTGAATTTTTATTTTTGGGTTTTGAATAAACCTGGTTTTGAGCTCTCTCTGTTCAGAGATTAAGGAGTAGGTAGGAGAGAAGGAAGGGAAGCAGGAAGAGAGAAATTTTAAAAGTCTCCCAAGTTCTCTTGAGTACCAAGTGCCTCTTAGGAAAGAATTCTGTGAAAAATTAAATGCAAATGAACCAGAAACATAGAGACTAAATTCCTTCTGAAATACCCTTGGGTAGGAAAATTAAGAGGAAAGCAATTGGCAAAGTGTCTCTGGATTTGCCAGTTCTTAAAGAGGCTTGCCTCAGCTCTGTCTCACCCTGCTTTACTTCCATATCCCAGGGGTAAGCTCTCCAGCTTTCAGCTCAGCCCTAGGGGTAACCCTCCAGATAAGGGGTTTGCTCTCTCTGGGGTAGGACTGTGATTGGAAGAACAAACTTGCACCAAGAATGATATGCCTGAGGAGAATGAGAACTGATCTCCAGGGACCTCACCCTGGCACCTCTCAGTCTTGTTAAATTCACTTAAAATAAAAGGAGGCAACATATACCAGGCAAATGACAAGGGAACAGACATTATGGGATGAGAGTGTGAATTGACTGACAGCCCACATTCTGCTAAAAACTCAGCTGCCAGCTGTATTCCTGAACTGTAGAATTGCTCCTCTGAATGCATCCCCCAGCAAATGCTTGACAAATAAACAGCATTAAATTCTCTTAGGTGCATCCTGACTCTTCTGCTCACAAGAGTCCCAATCTGTGTTTTCTTGCCCCCATGTTCTCTCACTGCACATACATATTTCTCATCCTGTAACCAAGAGCAGTAACTACATTGGATAAGGATGAATTATTTGGTGGATGAAAGGGGGAAATAGAGGCAACTTTTGCTCACTTTCAAGAGGGGGAGAAATATCAAAGAAAGTGTATAGGAATTCTATGGAAGGCATATATTAAAAGGAGATTATGCTTGGTCACGTTGAACAGGATTCTATGTATTAAAAATGAAAAAATGCACCAAAAAAACTGTGTAAAGAATCTCTTCAGAGGATTGTACAACTGGAAATTAAAAAAAAAATGATGGACCAGTTACATAGGGAGAGATGACAATTGGACGACCCATATGCTCCACTGGAATTTATTCATTTTCTAGTGTTATAGATAAAGGACCTGAGAACAATGATTCCTAGGATCATAGATTTTGAGATGGGAGGTACCTTAAAGGTCCCCAAGTTCAATACCATTTACAAATAAAGAAACTGAGGCAAATAGCAGAAAAGTAACTTTTCCAAGCTCACACAGCTGGTTAATTACTGTGATGGGAGTTCCAAATTCAAAACCTTAACCACTTTACTAAGATACCCTAAGGATACATGAACACACATTAGACAGAATTAAAAAGTAGGGAAGAGTTGTGACCTATGCTATTGGAGAAAATATCCCTATATATATATACATATATATATTATTACAGGTCCATTAAATACTAAAGTATATATGTGTGTTTGTGTGTGTGCATATTTACATATATATGTGTAATTATATATATATATATATATATATATATATATATATATATAAAATGTGCATTTACATATACATATATGTATGTATTTATAGATAAAGCATATATATTATATTTATATCTATATAGGAAGTGTATATACACTTTAGTCAGGAAAGGTGAGATAAATATGATAGGCATCAAATTCGCTAGAACATATCTCCCAAAGTTTCTTTTTTGGGCTGGGTTATATAATGAATAGAATGGTAAGCTTGAAGTCATGGAAAGCTCATTGCACAATCTGCTTTCAGACAATTCTGGGCAGGTCACTAAATTCACTAACAGGGTTGTTGTGAGGCCCAAATAAGGTAAATGAAGGATGTACTATACTCTTCCAACCTCAGATGGACATATAGATATTAAAGAAATGCAAATTTCCTAACAATTACAGACTAGATTATGAGACTGTGATTTTAAAACATACAAAGTCAAGAAGGTCATGTGTCCTTAGTCATGGGGTCCTAGAGTTCATCAAGCCACAGAACTGTCACATTTCCCTGCTTGATGGTTCTGTCTCATTTCTCAAACTTCAGGAGGGTTCACTGCTGCTCTAGAGAAATGGCAGCATAAAACCCATGGTTCCTATTGATGACAATGGCTAAAAATTTAATTAGAATTTAATAAATACTCCTTCAGTCAAATAGTTGGATAATAGGGCATTCTGATTACTTTAATATTCTGACTGAGAAGTTATCACAGATATTAAATAAATGAGCTGGTTTTCAAAGAAACAATATATATTTTGGGTTGTTTTGATTTTGATGGGTAGGATGCTATTTAGACCTGTGATTCTACTGGTGGAAGGAACTTTTACCATGGAAACACCTTCTACCAATTCAGATTAGTAACTCATCATCAAACTATCATCTTAGAAAATAACACAGAGTGCTACAAATTTAGAGTAAAACAAAATTCTGATTTTTTTTTGGAAACAAGATTTTAAAAGCAGCAACAACACACAATTTCAAACTTCATAGGTATCAGAAGTACATAGTCACCAAAACTTCCCGTGATTCACTTGACATCTCTAGCACCTCTCACTTTCAGTCCCTTGGTTATTTGAGGGCATCTCCATTTTCTGAATTTTATTCTCCCTGTTATGAATGCCAGTCTTTCTCTTATTTTTCTTTTGGATAACCTCTCTCACCTCTTTGTTGGTGGCTTTGGGTTAGTGGCTGTGGAGAAATAGGTATACAGATATATGGTTGATCCTTAATCTTGGTCCAATATCCCTTAAGATCAGTTCATAAGGGCCAGAGACATGACTTTGAACCCAGAGCTTCCTGACTCCCATACTGCTCATGCTGTTCCCTTCCTCTATGCTGCCTTTTGACATTCAAATTAAACTGAAGACAATTTAATATTTCTTTGATGATCCAAAATATATTTCCAGTACTTCAGGCATTGGATTGAAAATCAATTCTTAGAGTACAGTGTTATCATTCTAGAAGCTATAGAGTTGAACTATATCAGTATTGATTCAGAAATGTCAAGAAATGATGCACCCTGGTATGAGAAAGGCAATAAGCATTTATAAGGCATCTACTATGTGCCAGGCACTGTGCTAAGCACTTCTATTTATAACTATTATATTATTTGATCTTTACAATAGCTTTGTGAAGTAGATGCCATTATCACCCCCACTTTCCCCTTGAGGAGACTGGGGTAAACAGGTTAAATGATTTGCCCAGAGTTACACAGCTAGTGTCTGAGGATAAATTTGAACTCTGGTCTTGCTGACTACAGGCTCAGAGTTCTATGTATACCACCAGCTGCCTAATGGGTGCTTTGCTGAATAAACTCCTGATGTTACTATTCAGTCATTTTTCATTCATGTCCAACTCTTCGTGACCCCATTTATTATTTTCTAGGCAAAGATACTGAGCTAGTTTGCCATTTCCTTTGCATTTTACAGATGGGGAAATTGAGGCAAGCTGGATTAGATGACTTTCCCAGGGTCCAATCAGCATCTGAGGTCAGGTTTGAATTCGGGAAAATGAGCATCCATGCCTCCAAGCTTGACATTCTATCTACTGTGCCACCAAACTGCTAATTGGCATCTATGGAAGGAGTTTCTACCCCAGCAGCTTCCTTTCTCAGTGAAATCACAGTTCCAGATCGAAAAATATTTAGGAAATGATGAAACATTGATACTTAATGCTATGCCTCACTTAATGCAATAGACATTCCTGGGAAGAAATGGGTATTTTGTGTGTGTGTGTGTGTGTGTGTGTGTGTGTGTGTGTGTGTGTGTGTTGAAGAATCAAATTTTAATTTTACTCAGTTCACTGTGTGAATGGCCCATTCACTGAATCCTCTTGTAAATAATTATTTTGTACAGTGGATAATTAGCACCTGATGTACTCATTTATTAAGTCAAGAGTTCCCTATATTGGGATTTCTTGAACTATTTTTTTTCCTGTTGTGTCAATAAGAAGGGGAAATGATGCCATTTTTTAAAGAAGAAGCCCAAGAGAATTATAACTGGAATTCCAGTCGAGTTTCCATATAAGGCTCTAACCTCCCCTTAATTTCTTGCCCTATGAATAATCTTCTCTTTGCAAATACCATACTTATTACTGGATTGGAAACCCAGTTTTCAAAGCAAAAGACTATGCATTTAGCAGAATAGGGCCTACAAAGGGAGAAGACAAAGCCGCTAATGTCACTTGGCACACACTCCCATGGAGAATAATTTGCCCCCTGTGCCCTATCCTCTGCCACAACCTGTCAATCTTTCCCTCCTGTCACTCTTTCTTACTTAGCAATGTTGGCAGAAATCCATCTGTGTTTCTAAAGGGTTTGCCAACATGGACCATCTCTGTTCCCCATGGTCTTTCATTCTCTTTTTCTGTTCCTTTTTCTCTCCACCTGAAGCTATTGTCTTTGGTTTGCTAGATAAGGGAATTGGACAAGATGATCTTTAAGAGGAGATGGGCAGGTTCCTAACATTATCAGGTTCCTAAGGTATGTCTCTGGGCTAAGCACTTAGTAACTATTATCTAAGTTTTCTTTTAGCTTGAAGGTCCTAAGATCACATGAGAAGAGATATGTCAGTGGAAATCTGACTGTGGAACTTTTGGAGCAATAGTTGCAAAACTGATGGTGTTTATACCACTTGGACAGATCTACTAAACATTGTGCACAGTTTGATTTAGATGTGGAATACAGGGGGTAGTCTTTGAAGTAATGCCACGATCATCTCACTGGCATGAGAAATAGAGCATCAATCCAACAAGACCTGAGTTATAATCCTGCCTCAGATATTTGCTGGCTGTGTGGTCTTGTGTAAGGCACTCAAACCCTTAGCCTCAACTTCCTTATCTGCCAATGGGAAGAGTCTAATAATAGTACCTTCCTCATAAGTTTTGGTCAGAATCAAACGAGATTACATATGTGCATATATATATATATATATATATGTATGTATATATGTATATATTACATAATGTATGTGTAGGTGTGTGTATGTGTGCAGGATTGCCATGTGACTCAGTGGATAGAGTCAGGAAGGCTCATTTTCCTGACTTCAAATCCATAGACACTTACCATCTGTATTACTCTAGGAAAGTCACTCAACCCTTTTTGCCTCAGTTGCCTCATCTGTAAAATAAGTAGAGAAGGAAAATGGCAAACCACTTCAATATCTTTACCAAGAAAACCCTAACTGGGATTTTAAAGAGTCAGACATGATTAAAAACAATTTAACAATGTATGTCTCTCTATGTGTATATGTATATAAAATACATGCATATATGTGCATATGTACACATATGTGCATGTGTGTATATTATGTGGACAATTCTAAAACACTATATAAATATTAACTATTATTTTTATTATCTATTCCAACTTAGGGTCATAAAACACTAGTATTTCATCAGAGACTTCAACTCAATTACATTATTGGTTGAAGGAGACAGAGCCTCAGTGAATTGTAAACAAGCTATTCCATTTTTTCACCTGCAAAATATCAGAACCAAGCTGGCTGATCCTGATGGTCTCTCAAGTTCTAATCATATGCCCCCCTGTAAAGAGTCTGATAATATTTTATTCAATAATATGGATTTAGGTCTTACTAGTCAGGAAATCTCTTTAGGCATTAGAGGAAATACTAAAATTTTAAAAGATACTACCTTCATTGAATTTGGACACTACACCCATACACACACACATATTTTGATTAATAAAAAGCATATGGATGAAAATGGCTATGGAAAGAGAAAGGGAGAGAAAATGGAAGAGAAAGAAGTTGGAAACATTTGTAATATAGGCTTGGCAACAGCCTATGTGTTCATCATCTGAGACTGAGATGAGCTAAGTTTAGAGAGATGTACCATCAATTCGACCAAAAAAAGTTTGATCCCAGAAGCTCTAAAGAGCATCAGCCAAGCCAAAACATTTGTCTGTCTTCATTGATAATAGGAATTCCACTAAGTCACAAATGTTTAGAATCATGGCACAATGGCACTGCAATCCTGGCTTCAAATCATGATTTTGACCCTTGTGACCTTAACATCCATCTTATTTTAGTTTATTAATCTAAAAAATGAGAAAGTTCTGCTAAGGTCTCTTCCAGCCCTAAATTTTTAATGCTCTAAACCCAAGTACAAATTATTCAAGGACTTGCTTCACCACTCAAGGCTATCTTTGGATCATCATTCTGACTATGTTATTGTTACTGATATCGATTTGTTCAAGCCAGTTACTAGAAAGATACACTTAATATAATGGTGAGTAAACCTATTATTGGGCAGGGTGGCACAGTGCATAGAGAACTAGTTTTGAAGTGATAAAGGCTTCTCTTCATGAGTTCAAATCCAGCTTCAGACATTTACTGTGTGACCCTGGGCATATCACTTAACCTTGTTTGCTCAGTTTCCTCATCTGTAAAATGAGCTGAAGAAGGAAATGGCAAACCACTCCTGTATCTTTCTCAAGGAAACCTCAAATGGAGTTAGACATAACTGGAATGACTGAACAATAAAAGACTGTTAATATACTCCTCTATCTTTCTAGCCAAGTTTCATTATGCTTAAGGATCATCAGTAATTTCATCAGTGTGGTGAATCCCCCTACCAATATAAAGGTCAGCCTCTGCATATTTTTAGGAAAGGTCCTATCGAGTTATTGTGGTTGGGAAGGGCTGGAGGAGCTAACTTTCAGGAGATGAAGCTGTCCAAATTTGCCTAGTTGGTCCTCACAGGCATAGGACCATTGCCAAGCCTGTGCTGTGCTTTTCCTACCTGAGAAACTCACTCACTTGATAGAATGGTAGTTAAACCACCTTTCATCTCTATGTCTGTCTATAGAAACACACATACTTATGTCTTTGAGCTCCTAGAAAGATGAGCATTATATAAATCCACGACTCTATTCCTGTGATTATTGCTATTATTTGTAAAACAAGGTGCCCCACTGAGATGTTATAAGGAATAACGAAATAAAAGTCTTACACAACCTATACACTGAAAGGCACAGGAAAAATGGTAAAAAGATGAATCCAGCCTCATCTTTCCCCTCCACCTCCTGGCCTTTTCATTGCTGTGCGCTATATGTCTGACCATTTATCCACAGTCATGAATATGAGGCTGACTGCTGCTTCTGTTCTGGATACAATGCTCCCTGTTTCACAAAGGCCCCTGGGATGGGTGAATCAAATATAGAATTTGCTGAACAGCACAAAATATCAGCGGTATTCAAGCATCCAAATTCAACCTAACGATGCTGGGCTAAATCTGGGGTGTCAAAGAGACCATTCACCCTTGATGACAGCTGCTATTGCTATTTTCTCCATCCCTGCTCTTTACAAAGGAATGAGGGAGGCAGGGCTGGGACTTTTCTTGTGGTCAGTTGTTCTTGGCAGGAGAAAGCATTAGTGACTTTTACTCTGAGAAATATGGTCTAATGGAAAGAATAATGGGGCTGGATTCAAATCTCAGTTCTGCTAATCATGTTCTGTGTAATCTACCAAGATATTTGGTATATGAAAGGGACCCCCAAAAACTCTATAGAAAGATTGGTTAGTAAAAAGTGCTGTTTTTCAGTGATATCTGACTCTTTATGACGCCATTCAGAATTTCCTTAGCAAAGACACAGGAGTAGTTTCCCATTTCCTATTCCAACTCATTTTACAGATGGGTCACTTAGCTAGTAAATGTCTGAGGGAAGATTTGATCTCAGGAAGTTGAGTCTCCCTGACTGTAGGTCTGGCACTCTGATCACTCTGGCACCACCTAGCGAGCAGTTCATTAGAGATTATCAAATCCAATCCTCAGCATACTACAGGAAGCTAAGGCTTAGTGAGGTGGCTTCCCCAAAGTTACATGGAGGTAAGGAGCAGAGGCAGAATTTGAGTCCAATTATAGAGTTCTGACTACATCGATAATAGGTGTCCTGCTGAACTACAATGCTTTCATTTTTAGCTTTCAATTTCTTCACCTCAGAAATGCAGGTTTTGTATTCTATGGTGGTGATATGTTGTCAATGTAACTCTGAATCTCTCTTTGCTCCTCTCCCTCATCATCTCCTTCTCCTCCCATTTTTCTCTGTGTTCCTCCATAGCCAGACTCTCCTGCCTTCCCCCTTTCCTTTCCCCTTTACTCTCTCTCTCTCCAACTCTTTCTTCCTCCTTTCCCCTTCCCCTTCTCTCCCCATTCCTCCTTCCCTTACTCTTTTACTCTCTCCCTTTTCCTCTCTTCTTCCTTCCCTTCCTACTTCTATTTCAACTCGTCATTCCTCCTTCCTCCTTTCCCTTTCCCTTCCTCCTTCACCCCTTTCTCCTCCCTAGTGCTCTTCCCTACTCTTTCTCCCCCTCCTCCTTATTGCCCCTCTTTCCCTCCCTACTCTTTCTTCTCTTTCCCCTCCCTTTTACTTTCCCTTCTTCCCACTTTCTTCTCCTCCTTACTCTCTCCGTCTCCCTTCCCCTTTCCCCTGTCTCCCTCCCTTTCCCTCTCTGTTTCTCCCCGATCCCTTATTCCTCCCTACTTTCTTCTCCTTACTTTTCTCTTCCTTCTATCTCACTCTCCCCATTTGCCCTCTCTCTATCCTTTAAATCCCATGATGCTCTAACCATGGTTCGAGTTCTGGTTATCCGTGTGACCTTGAACAAGTTGCTTCATTTCCTCATTTATACACTAGGATTGGAAGGAAAATGTTCTGTAACCCTTAGATACTGTGTAAATGAGTTATTATTATTGCTTACACTCCCCAAGATATCATATCATTGCTTACTAATGATAGAAGAATCAAGAACTAGTGGGAGTTATTCAATGGGTAGAGGGTTGGACTAGAACCAGGAAGAGCCGAGTTCAAATCTTCTTTCAAACATTTCTGGCTAGGTCTGCATCTGTAAAAGGCAGATCTCAAAGATGTCATGTTAAAATAATGTTCTCAAAGAACTCTTTCAACTTTAAATTTATGATGCCATGATCTACTTAGCAGTTTAGCTGCTATGCTTGTCAATCATAATTAAAGTCAGCTTTGGACTTGATCAGAGGAAGAGATTTCCCTTTCCTCACCCCCACCCATGGACTGCTGCTTAGTATTATCTTTAGTGTCATTTTTTAATCACAAGGAGATGTTGGCAAAAAGAAATAATAGAACCAATGAGCAGAAGTCAAATTTTCCCCTATTCTTTCTCTTGAAGAGAAACAAAAACTGCCTCAAGTTTCTATAATAGTCTAGGCAGGTGGTGATGAAAGGTTGAGTGAGTATAGTAGCAGGGAGAATAGAGACAAAGGAGTAGATTACAGAGTTAGCATTGATGAGACTTGACAATTGATTGGACATGGAATGGGGGAGTAAGGGAGAAAGAACACCAAGGATAATAGTACCAAAATTCCAAAAGTGAGTAATTGAGTGAATAGTGGTATCACTGACAAAAAACATGGAACTCAAACAGGGCAGCTAATTTGAGGGGAAATCAAAGCTTACATTTCTTTAATGTCTTCAAGTTTCCCAAGAGTTTTCCTCACAATAACCCTTTGAGGTTGTCAGTATATGTACTGTCTTCATTTCAACTCAATGCAAACTGAGGCACGGGAGTTTAAAATCAATTACACAGGATCATAAATGTAGTTACAAAAAGGGAAACTGAGACATGTGTTTTAAGTGATTTGCTCAGGGTCATAGAGGTAGACATAAAGAGGCAGATCCAGAATTCAGATTCAGTTCTTCAAACTTGAAGATTGCTTTCCAAGATATATTTCCTTTTATTAATAAAGCTTAGTTTGTAACAAATTCTTTTGCCATTCAAGTTCATAGGCCACTTTTAAATCTGTCTATGGATTCCTCAGGAGTCCATGGTTCCTGGGTAAAGCAACCTTGTGCATTAAACCTTATATAGTAAAACACATAACAAAACTAAAATTCTAAAAACATTGGAATATGAATTTCAGCTTAGATAAGTTATCCACACTTGAAAATAAGCTTAATCATTTAGCTCACATTTTCTGAACCATGACAACACTGCTGAGAGCTACCTTATATCTAAGAGGAATGAACCTATTCTCTAGGGTGTGACCCTTGAAATTTTTATCTTATTTTTGTGGTAGCAAATGTCCAAAGGAGGGACTTGTTCTTTTGTTACTGGATGGCAAAATGGAAAGGTCTAACAGTCCCCTATTTTTCTTATTTTTTTAGACTTTCTGGAAATAAGACTTTCTCTTTGCCTCTACTGGGTAGCAGCCTAAGATTCTAAGCTTCTTTTATAGGCCTGAGCTACTTTTGTTTCTAAATTCCATTTGATTCGGACTGACTACTGGGACCATCTTAAAGCATAAGTTATTTTGACATGGAACAGAATAATCTAGAACAGAGGACAATATCTTATTATATTGGATGAATTAAAATAAAAATTTTATATATATATATATATATAATTACCGTGTGTGAAGTACTCAGCTAAGTTAATAGAGGGAAATACAAAATTTACATAAAACAATCCTTGCTCTCATGGTGTTTATATTCTAATAGGGGATAATGCATAAACAGAAAGCACTATAATACAAAATATTGTTGTATGAATTCATTACAGAAGTAATTTTGATGTGGGTTAAGATTCCTTTCTGATTTCTAATCCCCTTGAATTCCAATGGGAGATATCTGGGCTCTCCCAGTTCCCATCGGATCAGAGCCAACTTGGGCTGTCCCAGCCCCCATTCTAATGATCTGCTCAGGTTTCCTAACCCCCACCCCAAGAACAAACAGTTCCTTATCTAAAAACCCATTGAATTCTATTCAAATTCTAACTGGCTGAAACCCAGATAGGAACCAACCTGGGACTCCATCCACAAGCCCCTTCAAAATTACCAAAAGCCCCCCATTATAAAAGGGGGAAATGGAATCCACTCTTTGCAGAAGTCCCAAACATGGCATCCTTCCGGCCATGTCAAGGGTTTCTGTCCACCGGTGTCAGCCCTGGCCCTGGTGTCTTTCTACCTTTCAACCTTACTTCCATACCCCACAATAAACCTCTTTTATCAATCTAGGTTTTCGGGTCTGTAAATTCCTTTACAGAGGACTCTTGCACCACTACTACACCTCATTTAATTTTGTATCCTTGCACCAAATCCAAAGGGGTTGCAGGGGAACTCTATTTGACTCCCTGTACCCCAAATCTGCCACTAGACCTCAATTAAACCTAATTTCATTTAGATATTCCTCACCTAATTCTCATCAATTTTACACAACACTATATAAATCACAACCACCATATTGGTCCAAATTATCTTTCTTTACTCATATGCAGCTTCTACACTGCATTTTATAGCACAGATATTCAGTACCTTTTGATGTTATTGATGATCAAACATTATAATATGTATATATATATATATATATATATATACACACACATATATATATATCTCAATTATTTTATAAGAAGATGGCAATGATGATGGTGTTGATGTCACTGCACTGACATAAGTTAACTCCAATTTCCACAGAAACATCTTCCCCTAAACAACATGCTCAGAACTAACTCCTTCCTGTCTTTCATCCCATTATGGGGGGAAGGAGGGAGAGAAAAAGAAATTTCTTTACAAATATGCTTAGTCACGGCAAAACAAATTCCTTATCAGATATGTTAGAAATATATTTCTTGTTCCAGTTCCTAAGTCAAACACTTCCTGTAATAGAAGCATGTTTCATTCTCCATGCTCTAGAAATCTTGAATAGTCATTGTACTGAGCATTTGTAGTTTTGTTTTTGTTTGTGTATTTGTTTTTAAACTGTGCTATTGTACAACTCCTGGCTGCTCATTTTATTTTTCATTAGTATTCAGAATTGTTTGTTTTTATAATATTGATGCTATAATATAAATTACTCTTTGTTCTAATCTCACTCTGCATCAGTTTAAATAAATTTTTTCATGTCTCTTTGGAATCATCTAGTTCCTCCTTTATTTCAATATAGTAGCAGTATTCCATAGAATTCATTTGCCACAAGCTTTTTTTTTTTTTTTAAATTAACTATGTATGGATCTGGTTCAATCTGATCATGTTACTCCTTTGCTCCAAAAGTTCTATTGCATCTCTCTTGCTTCTAGGAGAAAATGCAACTCTTCTTTATTTAAAACTCTTCAAAGCTGACTTCCATCACCTTTTCTGGCACCTATAATTTTCCTTTCTAACTTTTATGACGCAGACACACTGGTCTACTTTGTTTCCTAATGGTAACAACTGACCACTTTAGTGTTCTTGAGCAGGTAGTCACCCATGACTGTGATATATTGTCTTCTCAGTAACCTCTCTTAAAATTCCTTGTTTCTGTCAAAGCTCACTCAGTTCCACGGCTTCTTTAGGGATGAGGCCTATGTCCTTCTGTAAAGGGCTGAAACTATGAAAAGGTGTATTTGAATCAGACAACCAAACATTTAAGGCTAATTACCTATTTGATATGAGACAATAACTATTAGCATATGTTTGGAAAAATGGCTCTTTTCGCTGGCTCAATGTTTGATGTTAAGATAATTGTAGGCAATGATTAGAGAGTGGGGTGAGAGAGGCAAGATTTCACTTGGCAGCAGGAGGAAGAGGAGAAAGGTGGAGATTCTGGACTCCAGAATCCAGAAGAGATCTTTGGCAAAACTTCTGACAGTTTGCCTGCTTCTTTCACTTCTCCTCCTAAAGACCAAGGACTTTTACTTATCTTGACTATGGCTGATCCTGAGACTTCCAGGGAGCTAGCTTGGACTTAACATCCTTCCCCTCCAATGGCTAGTGACCTCCTCTCCTCTCTCCTGAAATTACTTAGAAATTATGTTGTATGTTTTTCCTGTTCCCCAAGAACTGTTTTTGCTGTTTCCCCAAGAAGAATGTAATTGTTTCAGTTTTTGCCTTTGTATCCCAGTGACTAGCAAAGGGCCTGGTCTGTGCTTAATAAATGCTTATTAATTAACTTTTTAATTCCTGCCTAAATCAGGAATCTCTACTACAAGCTATGGTGTGACATTTGAAAGAAGATTAGATTTGGAATAAAATTATTGCTTCGAACTTTGGTTATCTGGGATTTTATTAAGTCCTTGACCCTTTTTATGTTATATTTTCCTCGATTGTAGACCAAAGGAGATTTGCATGGAATCAACCAATCAACAACAAAATGGTGAGCTTTTCTACAGCTCTATTAGTCTTGCCAAGGGCTTTACATACATATCATTTTTTTCATTTGATCTTCAAAACACCCTTGAGAGGAAGGGAATCTTCATTTTTATAGAAGAAGAATTTTATGATTTGATCAAGCATCTCGCTTAGGCTCACATAGCTAATATGTGTCTGAGGCAAGATTTTGAATAAGATCTTGCTGATTCCAAATCCAACTTTCTATTCACTGTGTATCAGGTACTTTACTGATGATAGGAACACAACGACAAAAAGCATTAATTAGTTCCTGCTTTCAAAGAATTTCCATTCTTCCAAGGTACATAGAAAAGCACATACAAAAATACAAAATAAATTCAAGGTCAATTTTAGAAGGGACATCAAAAAGGGTATACTGGAAAAGGTTATGTTTTATTTGTATGAATTTTTGAGGAAAGTAAAAGGAAACATAATTGAGAATCCATTCTAGACATAGAGATTAAAAATGGAGTGTTATAGGTAAATACTGCATGAAGGCTAGTGTACCCAAGTCATAAACCAGTGATGTTAGACTCAGAAAGAAAAGGGGCCCTGGTTGAATTGGGGAATGTTGCCACCCAATGGTCTTCAAACCATGTGTTTAATATCTCTGTTTTAAAATATGTAACAGGAAGGGCAGTATCAACCCTGAAGTCAGGAGGTCCTGAAGTCAGGAGGACCTGAGTTCAAATCTGACCTTAGACACAACACTTGCTAGCTATGTAATCCTGGGACTTAACTCAGTTGCCTCATCAAATATATACATACATATATATATATATATATATATATATATATATATATATATATATATATATATATATATATATATATATATATATATATATATATATATATATGTATGTATGTATATGTAAACAGGAAAAAAGGTACAATAAAATCTGGAAATGTAGGTTAGTAGTAGGATATGAAAAAGCTTCAATGACCTCATAGTAATAAGGAGCTACTGAAGATTAGTAATCCTGGAAGTGACATGGTTGGACCAGCATCCAGTTGTGGAAAAAAAAAGAGGAATTGGATCTCTCAGGACCTGCCTCTGAAATTATAGTTAAATGACCCTTTCCTATACTTATACCCCTACCTCTCCCACTCTAAGCTCCCAAGTGGCCTGGACAGTTCCAATCACAAGATCTTCCCTTATGCAAAACCAAAATCTGCTTCCCTACAAATTATCCATTGGTTCTAGTCCTCTGAAGCAAATCGGGACAAATTAGCCCTACTACCACCGCCCTGGAAGATCAAATATTGTAAGACATTGTCTTTGTATATAGTCAATACTTAATAAAGATGTGTCCATTGATGAGAAGGGAGGGTGAGATGGTGATGAAGTGACAGCAGATGAAATGTATTAATATTCATATCAATATTAAGTATCCTCCTCCCTCAGCCAGCCTTTTGCTTGCTGCAGCTTGAATGACCAGGCTGGCTCTTGCCATGATGTAAATAAGCCTTGCATGCCAGTCAGTGGTCTCCACACATGTACAAGAATCAAAATAAAGACAAACAAGGCCATTTGCATAAGCAAAATCTGCTCAAATGTCAGCAAACACAAACCAGCAGCAAATTCAAGGACAAGGTGGCGGATGGGGAAGGGAGAAAGGAGGGAGAGAGACCAAGCCCCACTGCTTGCCCCCACCACCCATGGTGGCCTCCTCAGCCAACAGTGTGAGCTGCTGGGAAGCTTGTCCTGTCAGATAAGCCCCAGCCAGACAAACGTTGTCATTTGACTTCAGCTGTATCACTCTGATACAGATCAGCTCCAGGTCCAAGTGTGACACGGAATCATTAGTGGGATTTGGTTTGACATGTACCTGGCTGGGAAAGCCAAGGTCTCTCCCTACCAGCCCGACCCCCCACTCCCTCCCCTCCTGACACAGCCTCACATGTCAGAATGTGACATCCCAGGTGCCAACTGTAACATCCTGTGTATGGGGAGGGAGAGAGATTGGCACTGACAGCAGAGGTCGGCCCTGCCCCTGTGGCACGCTCCCTCACAATCTGGAGGAGATTTCTGGCAGCCCGTCCACCTTTATACATAAGGCAAAATAGATAGCTGCCCGTTGGGGTGGGGAGGGACTTGAGGGGAGCTAGGATTGGAAGACTACCCCCTCGCTAACACAGGGGGCTACAATGTCTCATATTCCATCTTTTAAAACAGTTTCAGCCACTGCTCTCTACTCTTAAAAACTCAAAAACTTTCTGAAGGAGTGACACATCAATTCAATGATACCTCATCGAGGACCTTTTTACTAAGGTCTCCCTCCTCATTGAAAAGGGAGGGAGTGTAATGGCTTGAGAACTTGAGGAGACAGCATAAACTAGTACACTAAGACAAACATCTTGATTTTAGGTCTACAGAAGATGGCTGCAGAGGGAATAGAAGTATCTATTTTATATATGTTACAGTGTATCACATTTTAGAATTACATATTATATTATTCGTGCTATAGTACTTAGTATCTTATGATTTACAAAGCTGCCTTCTTCTCACCACCACTCTGGGAGTAACCCCATTTTACAGATGAAAAAAACTGAGTCTGAGAGCCAGCAGCCAGCAGCCAGGGAAGAACCAAGCTCATAAACTCTTTGAAGGGAAGAGGAAGTTCTTTATCCCCTATTCTGCATAAGCTTTCTCATCCAGTAAAAATTTGCTCAGTGACACTCCTTCCAGCAGTTTGAGAGTTCTTCAGTGAATGGAAACACACACTCTAGGCAGTCACATACAAAAAAAAGCAATAATTTAAGGGAGGAAGCAACTTCAGGAAATCTAGCTTCTGGCAGCATAGAAGAGAACCAGTTATGGAAAGAAGCAACTCTGAGAATACTACTAAAATGAAGACTGCTACTACTACTAATAATAATAACAATAATAACAATTAGCACTATTTTTTATTTTGGCAGAACATTTTATATACTTATGTCATCTTTACAATAACCTGTGTTAATTGATATTATCACATATACATGCATTTTACAGATGAGGAAACTGAGGCAAACAGAGTTTAAGTGACTTGACCAGGATAACCCAAATAGTATGTATCTGAGGCAGGATTTGATCTCATCTCCTTGTCTCTAGCTCCAATATTCTATCCATTTCACCATTTAGCTAAGCAACCTACCTAGCAAAGATGCTAGCTCAAAGAGTCATTGAGAACTCTAAGAAGACAGAAAGGATTCCAGATCCTGTATATCATGCATGTATGCCTAACTATCATTGTCCTGTAAATCTAAGGCCACTTTTCCCAAGGGTATTGCATGCAGTTTTTGAAGGATGTACCCAAATGTATTAGAGGAATATTTAATATATGCTGTTTTTATTATTCTATCATAAACAAATGCCTTTATTTAAAGAGAATTGTGTCTAGTGCCTGGATGTTAATGAAAAGTTCCATACTAATAGGGGCCCATGAGCCATAGTATTAGGAGTAAAGACTCAAAGAAAGAGTCTAGGGAAGTCATCTTCCCTTCTCCCACCCACCCCACCTGTGATGTAACCTCTGAATCTGAGAACAAGGTAGGGCAGTCTCCTAAAAGAGATATTAGGCTCATATATGTCATTTTCTTACACTACAGTCTTATTCCAAAGATTTGCATCCCATAGATTGGTTGGCCAATACCCAATCTACGGGCATCCACTTTGTTTTCAGTTTCACTTTGTTTTAGTTTTATTTCCATAGAAAGTGAAATGTGAGGTCATAAAGAACATTTCTTTTCATCTTTGACTTCCTTGGGGCATATGTCTACAGTGGAAACATTCAAACTAAGGGATTAAAACTGAGTGTCATTTTCAACATAGTTCCAAATTTTATTCCCTTTGTTTTACAGATGAAAAATGTCTGTAGAATTCATCCAAAGATAACTAATAGGTGGCAGAATGAGGCTCAAACCCAGAGTTCTTGCCTCTGGGTTTTAGTTCACTTTTCACTATATTACAATGCTTTTTTTGATAAATAATCAAAGATTTAAAACTCAAATGGCCTTGATCCTAATCTCTGTATGCTCTGCCCTCAGACATAACTCCACACTGTCACACTCCCCATTTTAATATCCAGATTTAGAGAGGACAAATCAAAAGAAGAAGATACTTGAGGACAAAGAGAGGCAGGATATTTTTTATGGAAAAGGAGAAAGAACAAAATATTAAACAGGAAAAATCTATCCCCCCCCCCATTTATTTCTCCTTTGCCATTTCTTCCATGGGCCTCATCCATCTATGCAAAGACCTTTACTGGAGGGGCCTGACACTCCTAGAATAAGTATAAGTGAGCATGCCAGTGGCTTCCTTCCAGCTTGCTTTCCCCTACATAGGGAGAGATTGATAAGTTGGATACAGGAGGCCAAAGACAGTTTGGGCATGAGGTACATTCTCCGACATCTAAATAATAATTTATAAAGAGACACAGTCCAATAGTACCAAGGATGGGGCTGGATCAAGGTGCTCCGGAGACACCTGTTCTCAGTGAACAGCCAACCCCAGCCTGTCCCAGTCCCATCCTTACTGAGCCTGGAGCAGGGCCAACCACTTTTATGAAGATCACATTCCCAGACAGTTCCATAATCATCCATGTGATGGAAGGGAGGTTTTGAATGCATGTTATACTGAGGCCAGGAGAAATAGAAGCCCAGATAAAGCTCATACTAGATAAAAATATGAAGAAATCATCAAGCCAATTTTTCCCCCTAAGGCAACTGAGGTTTAGTTATTTGCCCAAGGTCATACAGCTAGGAAGTGTTAAGTGACTGAGGTCAAATTTGAACTCAGGTCCTCCTGCTTTCAGAGCTGGTGCTCCATCCACTGTGCCACCTAGCTGCCCCTAACACCTCTTGTGGTATATATAAAAGTGTTTTTCTCACAACAAACCCGTGAAATACAGGTATATTTATTCCTATTTTTAAAGCTAGGAAACTGAATATCAGAAAATTCAAGTCATTGCCCAAGGTCCCATAACTGGAGTCAGAATTAAAATTTCTTGTTTACTCCACTATAAAATCCAATCCAATCCATGTGCCTACTATACCTGTATTAAGCACTGGTGATACAATTGATAAAAAAGAAAGTCAGTCCCTGCCCTCAAGGAGCTTAAAATCTAAAGGAAGATTAGATTTTCGATTAATGGAAATGAAATTAGATTTAGATTAATGGAAAATCTAGTGGAAATAATGCATAAATGGAGGTGGGAAACTGGTGGAAAAGATTGAGGGAGGGTAATACCAGAGAGTACCAGGAGTGGGGCATCTTGTTTCATGGTATTGAAACCAGAGGAGTCGATGCAAAATAGAGTAAGTTGAGAATCCCGTTTCTGCCCTCTATAAAAGAGGTGTTGGAAGTAGTTTTCCCATCCTCCAATCAGAGGGAGAGGAGGCTGGAACAGGTGGTATCAATCAAGGCTTGAGTTAATAACAGGGAGATAGGATTAGGAGTGATGAGGTTATCTGGAAGGGTCCCTTTTTGAAACCAGGTAGAGTAGCAGATGCAAATTTGGATTCAGCTTCCGCTTCACAGAGTGAAAACCTGGGTTAGTTTCCTGGTCTTATCTAGGGGCAAGTCACAAATTCATATCGACCCTTGGTTTTCCCATCTGTAAAAAAGAAAAAGAAACTGAAATTGGCATGAGTGCGCTTCCCTTACCTACCTCCCAGGATTATTATAAGAAAGGCCTAGTACAAATGGCTTGCCCAGGCCAAAGAAAAGCATCAGAGTCCACATTCGAATCCAGACCTTCCGCTGGCAAATCCAGCCCTCGTCTCTCCAGCCCTCGTCTCTCCCTCCCTCATCACCGACATGAATCCCACCACGACAGAAGAGGCCAAATCCAGATTGCCACTTCCAGCAGTCCTTGGAAACGTGTGTTCAGCCGCCCCCAGGTAGGGAGCTGGAGGGGAAGACTGAATCACAAAACACATCTAAATAGCCTTAAAGCTGCCAATATCATCTCTCCCAGCTGCTAATTTAAAGTAACTTTCAAACCACTTAACTGAGGAGGCAGAAGGCAGGGTTAGCAGATCTTCTCTGACTCGGGGGTCCCTCCATTTATTATTTACACATGTGAACTAGAATCTTTCAAACAAATCCCAGCGAGTTTTATTGCCTTTTCCAAAGGACTGAGATAGTTTCCATCCAAGCCACTGCAATTAAAATGACAGCCTAAGAGGCGTCCGAAAAGCAATAAAAGAAAATAAGCATAATAATAATATAAAGAAGAACGGCGATCTCTCTGCGCTTCACAAGCTGCCAGGCCCGGGCCCGCTCCCCTCCCCGGCGTCCCCGCTAAGCTTCCCAGGGAACAACTGACTTTTAAAAACACTGCAGGTCTCCACAGGAAATCTGCTGACGAGGCAGGAGTGAAATTTAATAGGGGCCTCGCCGTGCTTGATCACCTTCCCGCCAGTAGGGACACCTACGGTTGGAAAGAATGACAGGGAGAATAAAAAGAGAAGCTAACAGCCTGCGGGGCGAGCAGCGGCGGGGCAGCCAGCGACCTGCGGAGAAGTGGAACGTTGGGCTTGGAGCAGCGGCCGCCGCGGCTGCGAACTCGAGGCTGGCCCGGCCCGGCTGCGGCGGAGCGGAACCATCGCACTCCCGACGGGAAAGTGGCTCCGAGAGCCAGGTCACCATGAACCCGGGGCTCAAGGCTTTCCAAGAGATGTAAATCAAGGCGCCTCAAAGCGCCAAGGAGCGGAGGCAGAAACTGAGTCCAACACGCTAGGCTAAGCTTTGGGTCCCCGAGGCTAGCCAGTGTGGTTGCATTCTGGCCTGGGGATCTGGACACAGCAGCGTGAGGTGCTGCGCTGAGGCTTATGAGCTGTGTGACCCTAGACAAGTCATTTTTGCGGAGAGATATAGAGAGACAGCGAGGGACAGAAAGAGACAGAGAAAGACAGAGAGACAAAGAGAGAGAAAGAGAGACAGAGACAGAAAGACAGAGAGAGGCAGATAGGAGATAAGAATCACACAGACATGTATGGAGAGGAGAGAGAGCAGGAGGAGAGAGAACAGGAAAAAGGACAAGGAAACATGAAGAGGGTGGAGAGAAGAAAGTAGGAGTGAAGGGAACAAAACAGAGAGGAAAGAGAGAAAAAGAGAGACAGACAGAAAGAGACGGAGAAAGACACACAGAGAGATTGAGAGAGACTGACATTTTAAGTGCTTGCATGGGCTTACATTGGTTCAATAGATAGAGCCCTGAGCCATTTTCTTGAGTTCAAAATTCAGCTTCAGACACTTATTAGTGTGTGTGATCCCAGGCAAGTCCCCTAACCCTGTTTGCCTCAGCTCTTCATCTGTAAAATGAGCTAGAGAAAAAAATGGCAAACCAATTCAGTGTCTTTGCCAAGAAAAACTGGGGTCAGGAAGGGTTGGATATGATAGCGAGGGGGAGGAAGAGGGAAAAGACCAAACAAAAACAATATTCCTTTACCTTTGATAGTAATTCTTGTCCCACCTGCCTCTTTGGATTTTTTAAGTACTCGGCACACTTAGAAGTAACCTATAAAATGAGTTATTTTTACTCAAACAATATCCAGCTGTGATCTCATTAATTAGTCATTTAATTAAGAAGCATTTTTTGAAAATTTAACTGAGGAATTGATTGAAATTGTCTCCTCAGGCTTTGGGTCATGAGAGAGTGTTCCTGCCTTAAGTCCACCCACCTGTGAGAAAATCCATACTCCTAGGAATAAAACATTTCTGTTAACTGAGACTGAGAAATGGGGCAGCTGTGACGATTTTTAGTCTCTGCTTGGTAGTACCAAAAGAATTACCTCCTCCAGAGTCAGCTAGGTGTCTGTCTCAGTGGATGGAGCACTGGGGCATAGAGTTAAAGGAGACCTGAATTCAAATTCAGCTTCACACACTTAGCTATGTCTTCAGATACTAGCTATGTGATTCTGCTTCAGTTTCTGGTCTAAAAAAACTATTGTTGTTCAATTCCATGACTACATAGTTTGATGGCCTGGGACAATGAGGGATCAAAGGCTATATTCATAACCTACCTCTTGTTAATGAAGGTACATTTTGGTGTCAGAGGGCTAGTTAAGAGAAGTAGGTATAACAGAGTTAAAGAAATGCACTTAGGGATCTAAAGATATTAAAGGTACATGTGTTTATGTTTTTTTAATTTTATTTTCAAGCATTGGCCCTGGAGTCAGGAAGACCTGAGTTCAAATTTAGCCTCAGACATTTGATATTTATGAACTATGTGACCCTGGACAAATCATTTCACCTGACTGCCTTGAAAAAACAAGATAAAAATTATTTTTTAACATTAATTTTTTTTAAATTTTGAAGTCCAAAAATCTTTCCTTCCTTATTATTCCTCCCTCATTTATTGAAAAGGTGAGCAACATGATATCAATTATCCATTAGAAGTCATGCAAAACATTTTTCCATATTAGCTCTGTTACAAAAAACTAAAAAAACATAAAAAGCAAGAAACATAAAGAAAGTTAAAACAAACATGCTTAAATTTGCATTCAGAATTACATAGTTCTCTCTCTGGAGATGAACAGAATTTTTCCTTTGGAATTGTCTTTCATTGTTGTAATGATCAGAATAGTTAGGTCTTTCACATTTGATCATCCTTGCAACATTTCTGTACAATGTTCTGTGTCTGCTCATTTCACCATTTCATTTTGTATCAGTTAATATTAGTCTTCCCAGATTTTACTAACACTATTTTGCTCATTATTTCTTATAATAGAAGAACCTCAGAATCTTTCATTTTTTTACCTAAAATATATGTTTTTATTAAAGTTTTTTTTTAATTTTCAAAACCTATGCATGGATAATTTTTCAGCATTAATCCTTGCAAAATCTTGTGTTCCAGCTTTTCCCCTCTTCCCCCTACCCCCTCCCTAGATGGCAAATAATCTATGTTACACAAGAACATCACAATCTTATACAACAACTTGTTCATTCCTTTCCCAATTGATGGACATTTCAATTTCCAATCTTTGCCACAACAAAAAAGCTGCTATAAATATTTTTCAACATATAAGGTTTTTTTCCCCTTTTCCTTCATTTCTTTGGAATATAGATCTAGTAATGGTATTGCTGGATCAAAGGGTAAGCAATTTTGTAGACCTTTGAGTGTGGTTCCAAATTGTTCTCCAGAATGGTTGGATCACTTCACAACTCCACCATCCTCATTCGCTCCATTATTTATTATTGTAGCCAATTTGATATGTGTGGAGTAGTACCTCAGAGTGGCTTAATTTTCATTTTTCTAATAGATAGTGATATAGAATATTTTCCTTCCATAAGACTATCGATAGCTTTGGTTTCTTGTTCTGAAAATTGCCGATTAATATCCTTCAAACATTTATCAGTTGGGGAATGGCTTTTATTTTTATAAAGTGGCTCAGTTGTGTCTATACTTGAGAAATGAGGGATCAAAGGCTTTTATTAGAGAATCTTGCTATAAAATATTTTTCCCAGTTAAGGATGAATCCATTTTAAAGTTATAGATTAATAAGTGAAAATTTCATGGCAAGTCTAGACTCTCACTTCCTACTCCCTATCTTTGAAATGTATTTATACTTGATATCTTTATAATGTGAATATCTAATAATCTGTTCGCATTCTATAACTTATTCTAGGCAATTATTACATATTTCCTTAACTGGCTTTTCTACCCTCCCTAGATTCTCAGCTAAAGTCTCAGCTTCTATGAGAATCTTTTTCTGATCTTCCTTAATGCTAGAGCTTTCCTTCTGTTGATAACCCCCAATTTATTCTGTATACATCTTGTTTGTGCATAATTTCTATGAGAGAAATGGACTGCATTTTTGCCTTTCTTTGAATTTCCAGTGCTCAGCACATAACAGGACATACAGAGATAAAGACAAAGATAAATTGGGGGAGATGGCCTGTGACTGACACATAGTAGGAACTTAATAAATACCAGTTGACTATCAGCACATCATTTAATCTTTTAGATTTCCAGTTTCTTCATCTGTAAAATGAAATTAATAATATTTGCACTGCTTCCCCCAGAGGACTGTGATAAAGAAATCACCTTATTTATTATATAACTGCATATTATTATTGTTGTTTTTATTGTTATTAATGTTACTATTACTATCATCGATGTTATATCTGATTTAGTTTGCATCATTTTAAAAGTTCTACAGATTAGAGATTATATCTAACTCAGCCTATCAACTTGGACAATTAGATTCTTAATGTTTTGATTATAACGGTGATGACAATTGATGATAAAGATGACAAATTAAAGGCAAACAAAATTTGTTTTAATATAATCTGGCCAAGATGACTGTCTAAATAGATGATAGGTGACCCATTTCCCACATATCCACTTCAGCAAAACCCTGAACTTCACATGAAATCAAATAATTATAAAGAAATTCAATAAAAAAGCTCACATAAGTGACTCCTTAAACCACAGAACCACAGACAAAGTCAGCTAGAATACTAGGGACAATAAAATAGAACCATTCTCAAAACCATTGCTAGCACAGAATAATCACCAGCTGAAAAACAAACTGAACATGTCTTCCCCTAAACTTGATCCCACTTTCCCCTCTACTTGTGCTCATGGAAAAGGTGTGCCACATACTTTGGGGGGTTGTTTGTACCAACTGTTCTTAGGATATCATCTTAGTAAATGGCCCTTTCAATTCTGGCTGATGAATTGATATTTACTGACAATCATTGAAGGAAGCACAGCAGTGTGGACTGATTAATCACAGCATTAGAAATATAACCCACAATCCTCAAAGCTTGTCTTATAGGCCTGCAGGGACATAACAGTCACACTTTGAGGACTTTACACATCAATTCCTATAGGAGTTGGGATAGTACTTTCAAAATTTACATATGTTTCATAAAGAAAAACATAACACTTTAACAATCCATAAAATGGAATCTGCTATGTAACTTGATACTAAATATGTTCCAACAGTCACAAGTTAAACATCTATTAGAGAAATTATTGATCAGTGGTAAAAAAGCTCAGATAGAATACTACAGATTGCACATTGACTGAGAAAAACAGAAATTAACATTACCTGTGTTAGATTGTATTTTTATTTATTTTTAAAGAACTTCCCAGTTCTTCTTTAATATAGTCTTATAGCAGAAGGGATAATCACTTATGAATATGACACCTGTTTTAGATAGATTTATTTTATTTTATTTTATTTTATTTTATTTTATTTTATTTTTTACTGTGAGTAGGTAGTTGATCTCCATGTACTCAATGGTGCCTCACAGTTTTAAAAAGTCCATATACTTTTCTTTGGGCTGAGGTTATATGTTCATGGTAAATCCAACCAGGACTATATTGATTAGTCAACTCAGCTGTTTATCAAATCTTATATATGTAGCATCTCCATCATGCTGGGCTTTGGGAGTCAAGAAACTGATGAAACAAAAATGCAAGACAGGACCTAGACAGCTGAAGTGCACGTTAGCACTGGAATACAGAAATAGGGCAAAGGGATGATTTGTACCAAAAAGTACTAAGAAACAGGAAGGTTGGGATTTGGACAAGAGTTACAAATAAGCAATGAGTCAACACCAAGTAAGCAGTCACCAATAAGGGGTTACATAGAAAGTAGGAGCCAAGACAAGGCAAAGCATCTAAGGTAGGTAGTCAGACAGGAAATCAAAACCAGACAACATAAAGAAGTTAAGGGAACTTTGAAGCTAAGACAAATCTTGCCTCAGACTTTCTGTCTTTTGTAATCTTACTTGTGAAACAGAATCCAGAAACTGACTGCTCAAGGAATGGCTAGAAAAGGTGATTAATTATTTCAGAAGCTCAGCACATCAGGAAGATTCTGAGGCTCACAATGTGGGACCTAGAAAATCCAACCTCATAAGATGTTTAAATTTCTCTAAAAGTATCAATCATTCGATCAACAATCACCCATCAAGAGTTTTTTTCTAATGATCAATCAATAAACAAAAGAGTATAAAAACCCACACATGAGGTTCTAGAATAGTGAGCTACACCTACTCAAAATCATAGCTCACAAGACGGCACTAAAATGTTTATTTTTGCTCTAATGTGTTCTGACAGCCATTGGGTATAGTGTTTTTGCTGGTCATTGACTAACTTCTGGATGCACCTCTTTACTACTACCCAATCTTCTTTAACACAAGTCTGCTAAAATACAATGGCTAGAAGTTCTCCCGGGCAATGTCAAGATGACAGTTCTTTGATAGTAGCCATCTCATCCAATCAACAACACTCATACAGAATATCCTTTTATTGCAGACATCAGATTAGATATTTCCAAGGTCTCTTCCTAAAAATACTCTAATGTTGAATTAGATATTCCAAAGACCTAAAGGGGAAAAAAAGAGAAAAAAAAATTCTGAGACATGTTCTTTATTTTTCAGCTACCTAGGACAGTGCCTGGCACATAGTAAGAATTTAATAAATGCTTATTTCATTCCTCCTTTCTTAGCCTGCATTTCTGCCTTTTTTATGCTTATATTTCAGAAGAATAGTCTTGTGTGAGTTGTTTGGGTGCTCTTGCTTGATCAATAAGAAACCTGATCTTCTCACTAGACTATCAGTTGTTTGGAGTTCTGACACTGCATTTTATGAGTATGTGGATAATTTGTGAGAAATTACTCTCAAGTTAAAAATCAAAAAGAAATCACTAAATTTGTAGAACCCTCCACCAATTATTAACCATGACAACAGGCAATTTGTCTAGTGAAAAAGAGTACTAAGTTTGTGATTATAAAACCTAAATACAATTACCAGATCTGATATTTACATTCTAAATATATTATTTACTAGCTGTGTGAGTATGAGTAAGTGACATATATAAAATGATGGCATTGGACAAGAGAACTTCTAGTGTCCCTTCTGACACATGGATCCAAGTGACCATGGACAAATCATCTCACTAAGTTTCCTTTTTTTCCTCTGTTAAATAAGAATGATAACACACTAAATCACAGCACTGTGATATAATCATAATCATAATAACAACACTGATATGACTAAGATTTTCAAATTACTAAATCACAGAACTGTGTTATAATCATAATCATAATGATAGCAACACTGGTACTATTGTCCCCATTTTATAGATGAAGAAAGTGAGGAAGGAAGGAAAGAAGGAAGGAAGGAAGGAAGGAAGGAAGGAAGGAAGGAAGGAAGGAAGGAAGGAAGGAAGGAAGGAAGGAAGGAAGGAAGGAAGGAAGGAAGGAAGGAAGGAAGGAAGAGGAGGAAGGAAGGAAGAGGAGGAAGGAAGGAAGGAAGGAAGGAAGGAAGGAAGGAAGGAAGGAAGGGAGGAAGGAAGGAAGGAAGGAAGGAAGGAAGGAAGGAAGGAAGGGAGGGAGGGAGGGAGGGAGGGAGGGAGGGAGGGAGGGAGGGAGCACCTGTGCTGCCCAACTGGAACTAACAGATTGGCTCCCCAACTGGGAAGCTACTACTACTTACGGTTGCTTGTCCTTCCTTCTGGGAAGGACATGTGGAAGATGCTGTCATGACTTGCAAGTGAACTGGATTTAAGTGGGGCAGGACTATGTAAAGTCACTCTCCTCACTCTGTTCCAAATCCATATGGGTTCAATGTCAAGATATAAATCAGGATTCCTGGAGACACCCCATGATACAATGGGAGGCTGTGGCCTCCAAGGTCTTTAACGGGTCTCAGTTTGGCTGAAGCCACACCCATTCAGTGATCACTTTCCTAAACTTTTTATCATCTAATGTCATCAAAGCATAAAATCATGCAAAATTCCAAAAATAACATCCTTTTAAAACTTAATTCACTCTGGGAATAGGGAGAGAGGTGGGATTCTCTGGGTTCATTAAAGTTCCATTGATTTCAAAGGTGGAGGATCATATTTCCTGACTGAGTGTACAGGTAAAATCCTTGCCTGACTGTTGTGAGATATGTGTCACTGAACAGTTGAGAAATAAAGAAGTTATGTCCAAATCCTGATAGCCAGCTTGCCCTGGGAAAACATTAAAAAACAAAATGGAAAAAGCAGAAATGTAAAGGAAAGAAGGGGAAAAGAAGGAAGAGAAGGAAGAAGGAGGGAAGTAAAAAGAAGAAAAAAGAAGGAAGAGAAAGGAATAAAAAGAGGAAATAAGGGGAAATAGAAACAAGGGAGGGAAAACCCTTCTCTTATTTAAACATCCCCAATTCTTTCAATCAAGTCCTTGAAGATTAGTTGGACTTCCATATCATTCCTCAGTTCAGAAAATTATCTGCTGGCTACAAACTATTCCAAAACCAATGAGCTTTCTGCAGTGGTAGGTGGAATGATTTCTGAAGTGAAATTTACAATATTCCTTCATGAGCTTAAAGCTAGCAGTCCACCACATGGCCATTTCTATATGCTTCCTTACTTAACAAGATAATATTATAGAGTAAATACTTAATTCAAGCTGCAATCCTGCCACCATTTTTTAGGTGAAATATTCTAATTTAGTTTTGTTTTCCTCAATAACCTATAAGAAATAACATTTTTTTTTATTTTGAGTTCTAAATTCTCCTCCTCTATTATCTACCTCCTGCCATGAGAAGGTAAGCAGCTTGCTAGAGATAATACATGTAAAACATGTTAGCCATGTTGTGTGAGGGGTAACAAAAACAACAAATCCCCCCAAAAAAACAAGAAAATTTAAAAATATATATATTGATCTCTATTCACATTCCATCATTTTATCTCTAAAGATATAATGATAATTTTTTTCATTATGAATCATTCAGAAAAGTCTTGGATCAGTGTATTGCTGAGAACAGCTAAATCATTCACATTGATCATTGAACTACATTATTACTGTAACTTTGTACAATATTCACTTGATTCTGTTCACTTTAAATTGCATCAGTTCAGATACATCATTCCTGGTTTGTTTGTTTTTTCTTGAAAACATTCTGCTCATTGTTTCTTATAGCACATTAGTATAATAAATAATCATATACCACAGCTTGTTCAGCCATTCCCGGACTGATTACCATCACTTCAATTTCCAATTTTTTTCCACCATAAGAAGAACTTCTCTAAATACTTTTGTACATATGTGTTTGTTTGTTTTTTTTTTTTCTTTTTCTTTTTCTTTTTCTTTGGTCTCTTTGGAGTACAGATCTAGTATCTTTGTACCCTTTGCTAGGGATACATAATTGTCTTTGCCAGGTCAAAGAATATACATTAAAGTTCTTTGGGAATAATTCCAAATTGTTAACCAAAATGGTTGGATCAACTCACAATTCTACCAACAATGTATTAGTATACCAATTTTTCCACATCTTCTCCAATATTAGTCATGGCCATTTTCTGTCACATTAGTTAATATGACAGATGTGAGATGGCACCTTAGAGTTGTTTTAATTTGCATTTTTCTAATAAATAGTAACAGAGCATTTTTCATATGACTATTGATAATTTTGATTTTTTCTTCTAAAAACTTTCTACTTACATCTTTTGATCATTTATCAATTGGGGAATGAATCATATTGTTATATATTTGTCTCAATTATCAATACATTTAAGAAATGAGGCCTTTGTCAAAGAACTTGCCTTGGCACCTCTCCCAGTTTCTTTTTTCCTTCCAATCTTGGCTATATTGGTTTTGGTTGTGTCCAACTTTTTAATTTAACATGATCAAAAATAGTCATTTTATATTCTCTTTTTCTGTAGTTTTCTGTCTTTTCTTGGGGTCATTAATTCTTCCCTTATCCATAGCTCTAACAGGTAAAATATATCATACTCCCTAATTTGCCTATGACATTTATGTCTAAAGCATATTCTCATCTTCTCCTGATCTTGGTATATAGTGTGAGATGTTAGTCTAACCTAGTTTCTGCCAAACTAATTTCCAGTTTTTCTAGGAATTTTTGTCAAATAGTGAATTATTATCCCCAAATCTTGGATCTTTGCATTTATCAAACACTGGATTATAATATTACCATATTGTGGACCACATCTATTCCATATTTTCACCACTATTTATTAGTCAGTATTAGAGGTGATTACTTCTTTGTAATACAGTTGAGATCTTGTATCTTAGGACACTTTATTTCACTTTTTTTTTTATTGATTCCCTTGATATTCTTGACCTTTTGTTCTCCCAATAATTTTTTACCTCTATAAAATACTTTTGGTAGATTGATGACCCTCAATAAGTCAATTAACTTAAGTAGAATTGTCATTTATCTTATAAAATGTCATTAATCTTATCAGTCTATCCATTAGCAACTAATATTTCTCTAATTATATAGATCTGACTTTATGTGTGAAAAGTGTTACATAATTTTGTTTATATGGTTGTTGGGTTTGTCTTGGCAGATAGATTTCCAAATATTTCATATTGTCTGCATTTGTTTTAAATAAAATTTCTCTATTTTATCCTGCTGGAATTTTTAATTATATAGAGAAATACTGATGATTCATATGGATTTATTTTATACTTGTACCTTTTGCTGAATTTGTTAATTAGTTCAACTACTTTTTTAGTTGGCTCTCTCAATATACTATCATCTCATCTGCAAAGACTGATAGTTTTATTTCCTTGTTACCTCTTCTAATTCCTTGAATTTCTTTTTTTCTTCTTTTATTGCTATCAGTAGCATCTTTAGTGTAATATTGAATAATAGTGGTGATAATGGGTATCCTGATCTTAGTGGGAAGGTTTCTAATATCCCCATTACATATATCTTGCCAACCTCCAAAGTAGTCTTGGACTTGAAAATAGTTTTATCTTGATCTTTTGTTGGCACTTATGCTTCAGAATTCAGTTTGAGGCTTTATTTTAATTTTTTTTAATTTGTTTTTTGCTGAGGCAATTGGGGTTAAGTGAATTGCCCAGGGTCACATAACTAGGGAGTGTTAAGAATCTAAGACCACATTTGAACTCAGATCCTCCTGATTCCAGGGCTGGTGTTCTATCCACTGTGCCACTGGGCCACCTAGCTACCCCCATTTTAAAGTTTTTTTGAAGGAAATGTGGGAGAATTAAGATGAATCCCTGCCTCTAATTTGCTACCTTGGCTTTGTCCCAGAGAAATGAAGGAAGCGCCAAATCACTACTTTCTTCAAAACTATTCAGCTAGTCCCTTTAATTTAATAATAAAAGACAATCATATTCAAGGACTCCCGCATTACGTTGCAACATTTCTCATAATGTTTCTTACCATGCACTTTGCTCCAGTCCAATTGATCTGCTTGATTCCCCAGATGGGCTTGGTACCTCTCTATCTATGACTTTACTCTTACTAGGTTGCCTAAAACAACCTTCCTTTTACATTTCTGCCTCTTTAATTCTTTCACTTCTATTGAAATTTAACTCAAGTGGCTCCTTTTTAGTAAACCATCCCCAATGCCTCATGCTGCTAACACAATTTTCCTTGAGGCTTCAAAGATATATTTTATACTTTTCTAATGTAGCAAGGTAGCCAGAAGAACAGACAGGGAGATCAAACTAACTTATCTTTATCTTTATCCCTTCAGAAACACTCTGGAAGATAGAGCCTAAGAGCCCTGAGAAGAACCTCTCCCCTGCCTAAACCATCAGTCCTGCTTCCAACTTAGCTCCCACAATCATCATCCCAAAGAGCATTTTGGAGATGTAACCTATCAATTAATTCAGCAGGTGCAGGTAGCCCCTTCTAAACAGCCCCAACTACTGAAGGAACATAAAAGAAAACTATCACCAACAAAAGTCTTTGGTTCTGCAAACAGCTAAAGAAAATATGGTTTTATAAATGGAGATTACATTTAAAAAGATGCATTATTTGAGCTCTATTTCTATATCCTAAGGACCATGGAATGTTTCTATATGACTTTTAGCTGAAACCTCCTATCTATGTAGTCACCCCATATTAGAATGTGAATTCTTATATAACATGGAATATTATGTTTTTGCATATCTTCTTAGAACAGAACTTTGCAAATGGCAAATATTTAATAATTTTTATCTATTTATCAATTATGCATATATTCCCTTTTATTGTGACTACTGGTTTTTTATTTAATTTTTTATCATTATTATAGCTTTTTATTGACAAAAAATTTGCATGGGTAATTTTTTAACATTGATCTTTGCAAACTTCTGTTCCAACTTTTCCCTTCCTTCCCTCCCCTAGATGACAAAACATATTGTGACTATTGTTAAATTTGATAGTTTCCATTTAGACTTTAAGCTCCAGGACATTGTCTCTTTTGTAACATTTCTATTTTAACTGACATAGGATATTGCTTTTTAGTAGTTAATAACTAAAATTTATTGGATTTTGTTATTAATTATTTTTTCATTGTATATGTTTCATTTCCTCAAATGATCTTAAAGTAGCAATCATCTCTAATGCATCTTTTATCCTTTTTCTCCATTTCTCTGGTTCCAATAAGACTGGATACATAGGAAGTCCAGAAATACATCAAAGAATCATATATTTCCAATTGGAAGGGAACCTAAAAGATATATAGACTTAACCCTTGATTTTCCAGATGAGGAAATTGAAGACCTAAGGGCCATTTGATTTGCCTAATATCAAACATGCAAGTAGAAGAGTGAGGATATGAATTTACTTTCTGACTCCAAATTTAATATTGTACACCCATCTTGGAGAAGCTTCTGATTGCCAGAGGTTAGACTGCCATACAGATAACATGGCTGATAATGAGAGATACAATTATAAATTATTTTTATACTTTTCAGTCCTTGTAAATTTTTTTTTTTATCAAGTATGCAAATCTCATTGATTCCAGGCAATTCCAATAGACTTGTGATGGAAAGAGTCATCTGCATCTAAAGAGAGATCTATGGAGACTGAATGTGGATCAAAGAATATTTCACTTTTTTTTTTTTTTTTGCTATTGTTTGCTTGTTTTTTTTTTCTTTCTCATGCTTTTCTCCCTTTTGATGTGGTTTTTCTTGTGCAGCATGAAAAATATGGAAATATGTTTAGAAGAACTGCATATGTTTCGCCTATATTGGATTGCTTGCTGTCTAGGGGAGAAGGGGGAAAAAATTTGGAACACAAGGCTTTGCAAAGGTGAATGTTGAAAATTCTCTTTGTATGTATTTGGGGAAATGAAAGGTTATTATTTTTTAAAACAATGCAAACCTCCTTTTAGACCACAACTTTTATCTTTTCCCCTAAGCAAGCTATCCAGCAGGATTCTGACTACATGGAACAAAGTTGACTGATTCTAGCTTTTATTTCCCTGAAAAAAAAAAAAAAAAAAAAAAAAAAAAAAAAACCTGATGAGTAGCCAAGGGGCCCAGTAGGAAAAGGAAGCAAAGGGACCACAGGACATACCCAATCAACCACTGAATAATTAAGAATTGACTGTAATTTGTTTTCATTTATATGTTGTCAAGCAAAGAAGTCCTATTCTGGAAAACAAGAGAAGAGAATTCCATGGTTAAAAAAAATACAAAACAAAGTATGTCAAACTTTGGGTGGAAGTGATTTAAAGTACTTGGACATATGAGGTGGCAATTTCTTTGAAAAAGAAGACAAAAGGGTTAATGATGGAAATTCTGTACTGCAGTCCTGTCATGGGGCAATGAGGGGTGAGAGACTATATTTTTCAGATTCTCTTGCCTTTCAGGGAAGCATATATATATAGCCCAGCCTTAATAAAAAGCAATTTTCAGAGAAATTACTTTTTCAAATGTTAATAATGGTGTCTCAGATTTATTTAGCACTTGTCTCTGAGAACCTCAGGGGGCTGTCAGGACATGACTCCTCATCGTATTCTCAGTCACAGAGTAAGGGGAAGGAAAGATAACTGTCCCAATTTGATATGTAGGGAATATGAGAGTACCCATGACTAAGAGAACCAGATTTCATGTGTTTGCCAAATTTAGCTGGTCTGGCAAATGACATTTTATTACTTATTCAAAATATATTTGTTGAGTACCTACTATGTGCTAGCTTTTATGCGAGGTACAAGAAGAATATCCATATGACCAGTGAGGGACAACATCCACTTAACATGATCAGCAAATTCCGTAATTCCAGGTCATAGAATATTTTTTTGGAGGACATGACTAATGGAGAATTGGAAACAGTTTATTTAACCCATCCCCAAAGGGATCTATGATCTCTCTGATTTGGAAGTACTGAACAATAATGCGGATCAGATATCATCCTATGTGACTTTTGTATATTCCTCCAATTAGTTTGCAATAATTTCCCCTCCCCAAACAAAAACCTTTCCTCAATTTCTCATGACAATGAGAGACTAGCAGTGAATCATTGAGTTACCTGTCACCCAACATCTTCACTGTGTGAGCAACCCATTTTCTCTTCTTATCATTTCCTGATTAAACCTTTAACCTGTACAACTTCCATATGTACAAAGAGCTTGTTTTGATCCTGAAAGTAACCCTGTATGATAGATGAAATTACAAATTTTACTTTACAGATGAGGTAACTGAAGCTTGGGTTACCTGTGGTAAGGCAGTAGTAAACAGCAGAGTCAAAATACTAAATGAGGTCCTCACTCCATTGTTATCTCCCCACTTTTTCTAAGTAGTAGAAATGCTACCTACATCTCATTTCCTTGACCTTTGGCCTTTATTTTATTCAAATAGACAAAAAATATGGATTTATTTCCATTTATTAATTACTGACAGGCTTGTAAAATTAGCAAGTGTGGATTGCTAGTAACTACACTTTTAATGATGGCTCTGTACAAGAAAAAGAGGAAGCCTATTATAACATTAGTGGTGTTGAAGACAAGAGATAAATCCTTATCATAGGCTTACTATATTAAATATTGAAGAAGATTACAGAATTATGGAATACAAAATCATAAAACCTCAAAGTTTAAAGGAACTTTAGAGGTCATCTTTTTCAATCCATATCTGAAATATCAATTCCTGCTCCAGCATGGCAGACAAGAAGTCAATGAACCTCTGCTCAAACACCTCAAGGAAAACAAGACTGAATACGCTATAAGGTAGCCCACATAGTTAAGTGTTTAATGAATGCTTTTTTTATTCAATTATTCATTAGGAAGCTCTACTTTTATTGAGCTCAAATCTGTCTGACTTTGATTTCTACCTCATTGTGCCCTCTCAGGCCAAAAATAATAAGTGCATTCCTCTTTCTGTAAGACAGCCTTTCAAATCATTGAGGAGCTTAAACATGACCTCCTTAGTCTTTGCAATAAAAAGCCCCAATTTCTGTCATCAATCCACAGATGACCTGGTTTGAATTCCATCACCAATCATGTCTGCTAGTAATGAGATGTATAATATATCTGTCTGAATTTAGGTGAATTTGATTTATCCTTTATCATAACCCAAATCATGCTACAGTGAGGCATTTTAAATAAGGTTTTAATATTTTTATGTTTTCCAAGGTTGATCAAAAATGGCAGACATTGTGCAAGGAGCCTTGGGAGACCATAATATCTAAGGTACATCAACATGCATATTAAAGCCCCAAAGTCTATATGAAATTAGAGTGGAAAAAAGACTTCCATATATATTTAAGAATGAACATCAGCTGCTCTTGGGAATAAATGATTGTTAAAGAATACATTTATTAAGGATGTATTAAATGTAGAAAACTGGCCCAAATACTGGGAAATATGCAAAGTTCATAATAGCCATTTAATAATCTCAGTGAGATATATAGTAGGAGGATAAGAAACCAACCTAGCTTAAATAGTATATATATATATATATATATATATATATATATATATATATATATATATATGTATGTATTTTTAACATATGTGTGTTTTTCACTTAGGTATTTTAGTTTTATCTCTTTAGAGGTATGGGCCTAGCACTGGTATTGTTAGACCAAAAGTTATAGTTTAGCAACTTTTGGAAGCACATAGTTCCAAATTGCTTTCTAGACTAGCTGGAGCAATTCATAGCTCCAATAACAGTGTATTGATATTCCCGTCTTTCTGTAGACCTTCTAGTATATTTGTAACTTGTCATTATTTTGGTCAACCTGGCCAATTTAATTGTTATAACAGGGAAACTTCACAATTACTTTAAATTTTTCACTTTTATAATTATTAGTACTTTGAAGAATTTTTCCCTCCTTTCTTCCGTTGAAAATTGTCTTCTCATATTCTTTGATTATTTATCAATTGGGGAAATGTCTCTTATTAGAAATTTGAATACATACTTTATTTATCTTGGAAATAGAAAGGAAAATGATTTGGAATCAGTAAATAGGAATCTGGATAGTGTTATATGTATATAGATATAGATATAGATATAGATATCTATATATATATATATATATCAATATATGTATTGATATCAATGGTTCTCAAACTTTTGTTCTCAGTATCTCTTTACATATTTAAAGATTATTGAGAGTCTCTCCAAATATGTAGGTTATTTTTATAAATATTCACCATATTAGAAATTTTTTAAAAAACTAATTTTGAATTTGTCAAGTCTCTGAAAATGTTTCAGAGACCCCCAGAATTCTCTAGACTACACTTTGAGAATTACTGTTGTATATGGATGGAATAGAGATAAAAGGAAGAGAAATGTGGTGAAATTATGGTAATAGAGGAGAAAGCCTAAAAGGACAATAAGTAAAAAAGGATATCTCAACTTCCTCTCCTGGCACAGTATATTATATTGTTTCATTATATTGGAAGTCATACAAATATACACATATGTGTATATGTGCATATATATATATATGTGTGTGTGTGTGTGTGTGTGTGTGTGTGTGTGTGTGTAGGCATATACATACATATGTATATGGGTAAAAAGAATATGCACCTTGACATATATATATATATATACATATACATGTATGTGTGTATGTGTGTGCATATACTATATTACCTATAATAATTAACTATTCTCATCAAACTCATTGAAAGTTTAACAAATGGGAGAGGCTGATGTCAAATTTAGAAACTGGAGTACAATAGTGTCCATTTACCTCTGTGCCAGGGAGCTTTTAAGATACATCGAATGAGGAAAGCCCACCAGAAACTCCTAAGCAGCTTTCTGAGTATTCCTATTATCAGATTCCACTGAGAGAGTTGTCATGTCTAGTTTGGGCCTGGTGGCCTTTTCTGTTTTCCAAATTGTCCTTATCAGCAAAGCAACACTAGCTAATTTAATTAGCCAATCTAAATAGCAACTAGTTTGAACTAATTGGTTTTGCAAGCTAAGGTGCTGGTGAAGTACTGAACAGATCATATGTTCCCTCAAGTCAGAGTTGGGGGAGGCATCCCCTGAGTTGTGGGAGCTCTACAAAATGATTTCCATGTGCCCTGGGATCTACCACATTACCAAAGACAGGCCAATATTTCCTGGTCCCCTGGAATCTGTCAAAAGTAGCTGATGAAATGAAATAGTCAACAAAGAAATTTCAGAGGTGAGTAGCTAGAATGTGAATACTGGGCAAAATTTTTCCCTATACTGGAAAGAATGTTGAGTCAAGAAATCTCAGCTTTTCCTCCTACTCTGACACATCAACTCTGTGACCTTTTGTCAAGTCATTGATTCTCATTCCGCCTTAGTTTTCTCATCTGTTGAATGGAAATAAATAATTCCTGCTCTCTTCAATGCACAGAGTCATTGTGATGATCAAGTGAAAGGTCAATGTAAAACTCTTTGAAAAAGATAAAACTCTATATAAATTTAATAATTAATTAGGTCAGTTTAAAGTGCTGAGCAAGAATAACATAGCTTAATGAAAAGCAAAAAAGATGTAGAATCTGGAAGGAGATCAAGATTCAAATTCTAGGTCTGATATTCCTGAGATCTGTGTGACTTTTAGCAAATCATACCATCTCTGAGCTTCAGTTTCTCACCTATAACCTATGACTGAATTAAAAGATGCCTTTTCCAGTTTAAATCCCATAATTCTATGAAGTTGGGTATAAGACAAAGTTAGAAGCTTGGTACTTAGCAGAAAAAGGACTTCCATTTCTTCTTTCAGTTTGCCCTCTCTTTTAAAGGAGTAGAGAACTCTCCCTTCCAAAAAGGTCACAAGAAAAATAGACAAAATATCCTCCCCGTTTTTCCACGTGCTCTTGATATTTTAAGAATGGTAATGATAATAATAATAATAATAATAGAGAAAAATAGGATTTCAGAGAGACATGACACTATTAATATGAGTCCTTCTTAAGTGGTACATGGTTTTTCTTGACTGTTCTAGTGCCAGGTCATATAGCCTAAGCCAAGGTGACTTGAAGCCATTTTGAGTTGGTTTCCAAATTTTCTTACTGCTATAGTTCAAAGAAGCAGCTCCAATATGCTTTGCATGAATATTTAGACTATATGGAGCTGAGCTAAGCTCAGTCTTTACTATTCATTTGGAATAAACGGAGCATGTTTGAAATCAGCGAATTTGAAGAAGTTTGGAATAGGAAAGATCTATAAGGCAATCTTGTTCATCCCCAGGGTCTGGTGCATGGCTGCTCCTGACAATATATCTTTTAGCATTTGGTCCAGACTCATTTTAACCATTACAAATGCTGATGTTCTTTCCATTTTCACAGGCATGGAACTCCAGCATTTTATGGCTCAAGGATGGAGGTAGTCAGAGACCCTAGGACTAAGACTTTGTGACTGAAGCATTTCAGAACCACAAATTCTAATTGCACTTATCTATTAAGGAACTCATCTAAACTGTGGTACAATGAGAGCAATTGATACTTTGTCATTCACATGGCTGTTTATACTGACCATGGTTGAGAGATATGACCAATATTGCCAAATATTGGCAACCAAGTAAGTATACTTTTTCTCCCTCTGTCTCATCTAATTTAGTGACTGGATTGACAGTCATCAATGTCTCTGCCAGTGTTCCATTCTTGAAAAGAATTGTATAGATGCTTCTCATCTACATCCAAGATTTTCTCTTATTTCTTATCTGTCTTACCAATGATGTGCTAATAAATGTTTTATAACAAACTTTCTGCAAGGGTGTGTGTGTGTGTGTGTACAACAAACACACTTTTAAAGTTTAATCTTCATTGTGAACCCTTTCTCTATCACTGTCTTAAATCCAATCAATCAACAAGACAATGAACCAAGCCTCATCTACAGATTTGCCAGTTTCTGAGGTCTAAATGCTCAAAATGAAAATTTAACATTCAACTCTCCATTGGTGAAGGTTGGCTCCAGCACAATACTGCCCACCTTTCATACCTATCCACTATTTAAGAATTCTGCCTCTGTACTAAGTTTTAATTTGTCATAAAACTAAGCATTCAGCAGAAGGACTAGATATTCTAATTATTAAGCTGATAGACAAGAGCTTTAAAGCTGTGATAAATAAGCATTTAAGAGCTACTCTGTGCCAAGCACTGAAGTAAGTACTGTGGATACAAAAACAGGAGCTCACATCTAATGGGTGATATAACATGCAAATATATATATACAAAATATATACAGGGGAAAATGGAGCTAATCAATAGAAGGACATTTGCCTCTGTCTTCTAAATATCAAAAAAATAAATAAATAAAGGTTATCTGATGCATCTGGTTTCACTGGGCTTAACTTAGTTAATGAATGTCTTGCTAAAATTTTATAATCATCATTTTGCAGCTATGGAAACTGAGGCTGAGGTAAAGTTACTTTCCCAGAAGTAGAGACAGGATTTAAAGTCTAAGTCCTCCTGACTCCAAGTTTAGTGATCTATACACCACCTTCTGTGAATTGCTAATTCCAGTGTTTTGAAATCTATAGTCTGACTTCTTGATTTGTAAAGGAAATTTTGGAGAATACTTTCTTCCCTAAGAGGCAACATCTACAAAACAACAATTTAAAGTAAATATTATTATTTCCCCACTTTCCATAAGATGGGATTAATGCAAATATTCTATCACTAAATGACTCTCATCTTCATTATTAGTACTAACATCTTTAAATCTGTTCACAGACTTAATAGTAGTTTCCTCTTTCCCCAGAGGGTTCAAGTAACTCTTTGATCAGCCTTGCCCGCCCTTAAAGACAGCCTTGTTATTGCCAGAAGCCTTGTTACTATTCTTTGAATTCCCTAAAAATTATGAGTCTTCCTTATGTGAGAGCTCCCTAGGTCAAAGGCGGCATATTTCAGAATACATTGGTCTCACATCAGGAAAGAAAATGAGTGAGACTATTATTTCATGTACTGTGACAAGTCCATATGCAACTCCAAAGAGTTCTGGACATTTATAGTTTCCAAACCACATCAAATAACCATATCTCATTTGCTGCTGGCTTTCACCCCTAGATCTCTTTCAATATGACTGTGCTTTCCAGTTTTCTCATTCCAATCGAATATTTATGTACTGTGAGTACTCCTTCTTTGCTTGACAGATTAGCCCACAGTCTCTTCTGTGCTATTGTGGTTGACCATCATCCATCCATGAGAGTTCAATGGCTCAATGACAGTGATTTCTTGCCTGTGGTGACTGAGAAGATACAGCCTCTGATCCTTATCCTAGCTAAAAAAGTGACCAGAAAGGAGATTCTCATATTAAATACATCAAAGGTATCAGCAAAAACTGAACCAGAGTGCAGGGATGTGTACCTGTTGATTCTGAGGAAAAGTTACTCCATTGAAATGGACTTTTCTTTACCAATGGACCCAAGTCCAAACAGGTGACAAGCCTCCATTCCCAAGCCCCAGCACTAGCTTGTTGCAGTCTTCCTGTATCTTTATCATGATTCAGCCAGTTTGTGGTTGGGAAGAAAATGTTGCTGTCCCTGCTGATCTGAATTAATCTTGTGGATGGAACTTTGTGCAACTGCATCAGCCAACTTATTAAAATCTAAAAATCTGTCATCACCAATAACCTCATCACTCACTAATTCTGCTGTTCCTTCGAAAGGCAATCCGCTGTGGCTGGCACAATTTTTGCTTTATAGACCCATGCACTTCCTTATCTTTGACACTCTCACCCTTCAGGGCAGAGCTCTGGGCTGAGCTGGAAACACAACAATATTAATAACTGAGAAGCAATATAGTTTAGTGCATAGAGTGTTGAATATGGAGCCAGGAAAACCTGGATTCAAATCCTCCCTCGGTACCTACTGTAGGAGCCTGGCAACTTCTTTGAGACTCAATTTCTGCATTTGTATCATGGAGATAAATAGCATCTAAAGCAGGGAAACAAGGATGAAATGAGATTGTGTATGTCAAGGTTCTGATCAGCCTTTAGCTCATAAATTATTATGATTCTGTTGTTGTCCTACTCTTTGTGAACCCATTTAGGGTTTTCTTGGCAAAGATATTTCCTTCAAGGACCAGAACTTTCAATAATTGCTGACTTAGGGGATGTAGGGTCTTTTTATTCCATATGCTGCTTGTGCTCTGGAGCTCCAGGACACCTCTGATATGGAGTTGCCTTTGTTGTCAGGTACATCAATCCAAAGGCTAAGGCACTGATGACTGTCAGTGGAATATAATAAAAAAGGCACTACGCTGGAAACCAGCAGACGAAGGGTGAGATCTTGCCTCTACTTCTCTTGATTTGTGTGACCCTGGGCAATCCAACCAACAAACATTTATTAAGCATTTACTGTGTCTGATTCTGTGCTTAGTCGTAGAAATACAAAGAAAAAAAGGAAACTGCTCTTACAGACATGGAGGCAAAAGACATGGCTTCAAATCCTACCTCAGATATTTACCAATTGTATAGCTCACCTGGTCAAGTCACTCAAATTCTATTTGTTTCAGTTTCCTCATCATTAAACAAATTGGTTGTATTTGATGAACTCTAAGGTCCCAGTGGATAGAATGCTGGATCTGGGGGCAGAAAGTTCTTATTCTGGAAAAATAACATTTCTCTTTGCTTCATTTTTCTAATTTGTAAAACAGAAGGATTGCTATGAAGATCATATGAACTTTAACGTGTTTAATATGTATGAGACTGCCTGCCATCTAGGGGAGGGTAGAGGGAGGGAAGGAAAAAGTTGGAACAGGAGTGTAAAGGGCTAAAACTGAGCAATGCACTTGGATAATGAAGCACATGAGACTAATTGCCAATTGGACAGTTCCCTATTAACTTGTTTGAAGGACCCTCCCCAGCTGTTCTGTGCTGACTTGATTGGTGGGACAAAGAGGGGGAAGTGATATGTGTGGGAGGAGGAGGAGAAACTTGGGTCCTGGAACTCACGCTCTCAAACTCGTGACCTGGTGTTGGAGGGTGACCTTAAAAGATCAAGAATAAAGACATTTAGTGATCCTGACTTGGGCTGATTTCTGGGAAGACAGAGTTCTAGCAAGTGAGGGCAAGGAACAATGTTGTAAAAATTATCCATGCATATATTCTGTCAATAAAAAGCTATAATAAAAAAAAAAAAAAGGTCATATGAGATGATATATGTAAAGTGTTTAGTACAGTAATCCAAGTACATAGTAGTACATTTATACATAGTAGGCACTTAATAATTGCTTTATTTTCTATAAACCTGTGATCTTCAAGGAAACAATGTATACACATATGTATTTTATAAATATATGTGGGTTTATATGTATATTTACATAGACAGTATATATACATACTTATCTATTTACATATTTATTATGCATCTATTACATATATATTCAATTTTGCATAAAATATACAAATTAAATAAAAAGAAATGTTGGGACTAAGACATTGGCACTTGGACAATTTTGTAAGAATTGGTTCTTGGGGTTAGCTCTGAGGGAAGCCAGTGTACCTTTTGGGGTAAGAGGAGATCAGTGCAAAGTTGAAAGATCTTAATAGAAGAAGGTGTGCCAGAAAGAGCTGGAAAGATAGTTTGCATTGCAGTACATAAAGAAGAGCAATGGATTAATGGCATCTAAGTGGCACAGGGACTGACTTTTCTGAGTTCGAATCTGGCCTCAGACAGAGTGTGTATGTGTATGATCTTGGGCAAGTTACTTAACCTGTTTTTTACTTTAATCCATTGGAAAAAGAACTAGCAAATCCCTCTAATATATTTGTCAAGAAAAATCTCATGGACAGTATTGGTGAGCTATGTTCCATAGGGTTATGATCACAAAGAGTCAGACACAATTGAACAAGGGGGAAAAAAGCCTCTGATGACTGTGTGACCCTGAACAAGTCACTTAACTTCTCTATGATTCCTTATGTTTTAAAGTGCAAAGAAGGGAATGATCTATTTTAGTATAAGAAGTCCCTCATAGGGACTTCCCTTTACTGTACTTTACTGTAGATATTGCAGATGTAATCCATTTAGTATTTACATCACATTTGCTTTTGGCAAAGTCCATTCACCATTCTGGGTTTCAGATTCTAAAATAAGGGGGTTAGACTAACTCATTGCCCATGTCCCTCTGGTTCTAAATCTAAGACCCTACAAACATAAAGATGTATATGCTGTCTTGGTTCACTAAGAATAGGTCTCATCCATATGTTCTGTCCCAGAGAGGAGAGAGAATATGGTCCTATAGATAGAGTCATGAGTTATGAAATGAAGAGACAGTGCCATTATTGAGCTTTTGAATACAAAACTCATTTATCTTCACAAATATTGCTGTGCCATCTGTTTAAATGACTTGGGAGTCGACCTGTTCATCAAGATCAGGAGCCTACTATATTATTATGATTATTTAGCATTTACATAACACTATATTTGCAAAGTACTTAATAATAATTTATTTATTACTTCATCTAACTGCTCACTAATGGAATATCTAAAGGGTTATCCTGAGTTCAGTGACCTCCACTCTGGAGACACCTTAGGCCATTTTCAGTTACTTATTGAATGACCAATCTTTAAATATTTTCATGAAAAACAGTTTTTTTTGTCCTATCTAGCATGAATCATGTGTCTATAGAACCTTATTTTTTAATATCACAAATAATCAGCAAGCTTCATATCATCAGTATGTAGTCAAAATAATAATGTTAACCATACTTCTTTCTGGAAGATTTTTGGTATCAATCAATTCCTTCTTTGACTCCATCTGCTTGAGTTTTGTCACTAAGTCCTAAGAAGACCAAATTGTAAAGAAATTTCAGGGGAAAAGTTGTCTAATAGTCTGTATTGTCTAATAGTCTGTATTCAAAGTAGTATGTATGGCTCTATGTACAGGCATCCATTAGCATCCTATGAACCAGGAACTGTGCTAAGAACTATGGATACAAAGAAAGGTCAAAAAATACCCCTATATATGCAAAGAACAGTAAGTAGGACGGCTGGGACAGGCTTAAAAATATGTAGGATCACAGATTTAGAGTTGAAGGACATCTTAGAAATATATTGAGTCCAAAGCATTATGTTAAAGAAGAGGAGACTGAAGGTTTAGACAAAAGACAGACCCCTTCATGAATTACTAAAGCACGTTAGGCTATTTTTGAAAAACATCTTAACACTTAAGACTGGCCTATATAAGATAACTGGCCTATCTATAAAAAGTCTAACAACCTAATTATAAACCTAATACTAGGCTAGATGAAGAATGGTTACAACTACTCTTAAGTCCTAGAAGGGATTTGAATTCAGATCTTTCTGACTCCAAACCTGGTACTATCTAATACACCCCCTAACTGCTTCTATAGGCAACTAGGTGGCACAGTAGATAGAGTTCTGGGCTAGGAGTCAGGGAAACCGAATTTAAATCTGAATTTAGACTAGCTGTATGACTCCAGGCAAGTCACTTTATCCTGTTTGCCTCAGTTACCTCATCTATAAAATAAACTGAAGAAGTAAATGGCAAACCACTCTAGTATCTTTACCAAAAAAAATCTCAAAAGGGGTTATGAAGTTAGACACAGCTTAAACAATTAAACAACAATAATAAAATTATTTCTATACGAAGATAGTGATCTATATAAAGATATAGTGATCTATATTAAGCACTGACTTTTCTTTCTACATAACATTGATAGTAGCCAGGTGAGGTAAGTATACAGCAGCTCACAATATTAAAGTATCACAAAATATGAGAATCAGAAAAGACCTCAATTATCACCTCATCCAACCTATTCAGAAAATGATTTACCATTCTAACATTCCAAACAGGTGGTCTTTCAGTCTTAGCTTGAAGACTTCCAGGGAGGAGGATTTCTCCACAATCTAAGGCCATAGCAGGTTTCTTTGATCATATCACACTGCTGACTTTCCACCAGCAGCTCTGTAGGGTTTAGACCCTAGGGAACATCATGTCCTTAGAAATAAACTGAACAGCTGAAATCTCAGCACAGCACTGATTGACTCAGCTTTGGATAATCAATGTCTTCTTAGCCTCCTCTTCCTGATTGGAGAGTTGGAGATGGAGCACTAAACTCTTCCAAAAGCTTTCTTTTTTAGACCTCTGGTATCTGAAGGTTCCAGCTGACTCTTCACTTTCTATCAATAATTTTACTTAGTTTGGATTCCATTGAATATCATGCTCCTGTACCTGTACCATCTGATTCTACCATCTGCCATGCTTTCTATTTTTTATGTGTTGCCTTCTCCTATTATAAGTTCTTTGAGGGCAGGAACTGTTTTTTCTGTTTCCTATTTGTTTCCCAGATCTTTCTACAGTCCCTGACACATAGTAGATGCTTAGTAACTGTTTATTGAATTGAATTGTCTTTTTTTAAATTTTAAACATCTTCCATTGGGCCACTTTTCCCCTATTTTATTCTGAAGTCAACTCCTTTTTTTGGTAGCCAAATGTAGGGCTTTATCTCTAATGAATTTCTTCTTATTAGATTCAGCTCAGTGTTCTGGCCTGTCAAGATCTTTTTTGGATTCTGACTGTCATCTAGTGTGTTGGCTATTCCTCCCAGCTTTGGATCATTTCTAACTATAATGACCATGCTATCTATTTTTTTATCCAAGTCATTAATAAAAATGTTAAATGGCCTAGGGCCAAATACAGATTATTGAGGCACTCCTTTGAAGATCTCCTGACATATTGACAGTGAACCAATAACAACTCCTTTCTGATATCATTACTAGGACTATATTCCAATGAGATTTTTAAAAAAATAAAGGGCCTGGGTGACTAAAATATTTACAGGGTGAATAAAATATTTCTAGCAATTCTTTTTGTAGTGATAAAATACTGAAAATGAAAGTGTCTACCATTTGGAGAGTGACTAAATAAACTAATTATGATATAAGATTTTTGTAGCACATAAGTTTACTTTTAGGCTATAAGAAATGAAGGGGATGATTTTATACAAACCTAAGAAGACTTTTATGAATTGATATAGAATAATAAAATGATCAGAACTAGAAGAATAACTTTTACAGCAACAACATCTCGTAAGGACAAACAAAATAGATTTAAGAACTCTATTTCCTTTTTTTTTTTTTTTTTTGGCTGAGGCAATTGGGGTTACCCCGCTAGGAAGTTACACAGGATCACACAGCTAGGAAGTGGTAAGTGTCTGAGGCCAAATTTGAACTCAGGTCCTCCTGACTTCAGACTATCCACTGCACCACCTCTCTGTCCAATGAATAATGTTTTTTTAATGATTTATTCTACATATTCCCTGGAATCAAAGTGAAATTCATTTTCCTGGAATTTGCAGTCTAGTTCCCCCAATTCTCTTTATTTTTAAAATTGGGATACCACTCCCCAAACTGGTCAGCTATCTTTTATGCATGGTCTTTCTCCATTAAAATATATGTTCCTTTTTGCTAGAACTTAGTGCTGTGCCTGAAACATAGCTGTTTTCCTTCATTCTCAAAGAGTATCAAAATGACATCGCCATATTAAAGTAAAGTTAGAGTGTGTCCAACTGTGGCCAATCAAACCAAAATGAACTCAGAATGCTCTACCACAATCAGGACCAAACAGTCCATGTAAACATTTAGGGTATAATCTCTAAATTATGTCTCTTTTATTTTTTTTGCACTACTACAATTCTCCTTTGCTCATAGAGCGCAGCACCTCTCTGATGAGGACATAACATGCTGGATGGTCCTATGCCAACATTTCCCATGTCATGTAATCAATTCCAAAGTTCTGAAGAGAGACCTTAAGAGTGTCTTTGTATTGCTTTTTCTGACCATCATGTGAGCATTTGCCTTCTATAAGTTCTTTGTAAAATATTTTGGCAAATCTATATTTGACATTCAAACAATGTGTCCAGCCCACTAGCATTGTGCTCTCTGAAACAGAGTTTGAAAGCTTGGCAGTTTAATTCGAGAAAGCTTCAGTAGCAGTTATCTTATCCTACCAGGTGATCTTCAGAATCTTCCTAAGACAATTCAAATGGAAACAATTCAGTTTTCTGGCATGCTACTTATTGGTAGACTGTCCAGGTTTCACAGGAGTACAACAATGAGATCAACACAATGGCTCCATAGACCTTCAGTTAGTCATTCTAAAACCTTTATTGTACCAGTCAGCACCAGACATCTATACATGGAACAATCAGTTACATCAAATGGAGATGGTTTTAATACTGTGAATAAGTTCACTTACTTTAGCAGTATGCTTTCCAGAGATGTATACATTGATATCGAGATCAACACATGCATTGCCAGAGCTAGCTCAGTTTGGGGGAGCCTCTGAAGGAAAGTGGGGGAAAGAAGATATATTGGCTGACTGTCTAGACCACAATAAGCTTCAATAAACCATCTTTGTATTTACCTTGACTTTTCAAGTCTTCTAATACTTCTACCATATTTCATGACATTTGAAATATCCCTGACAATGTTAATATACACTTCACTTTTATCCTTTTCTTCTTTTAACCTCAAAGTAGAATCTAGACTAGAATTAAGGCTTGGAGATTATTCTTCTAATTTCCTTGTAAAGTCTCTCTCAAGTTTCTTTTTTTCCAAATTCAACCCATGTAACTATCCCAAAGTGTTCAGAAGAAAGAACAATTCCTCCTCCCATATTCTTCTTCCATAGAACCTAGAAGTACCTAAATCTAGAAAAATTGTATTTCCCAGAATTCCATTCATTTATTAGCTTAATAGTACCAAATATAATAAGGAGTGTAATAATAAGTTCTTTGTATTCCTCTGGAAAATCTTTCCTGGTGGGTCTTAATTTATCTATTCCAACCCCATTTTTTTTTTACATGTGATTGAAGTCAAGTGACTTTATCATGGTTATATAGGTAGCAGTAGTAAAGCATTTCAATATCAGGGTCAGGATCCAAAAAATATATTGACAATCTAGAACTTTGATGTTGAAAAAAGAAGAAAATATTTAGTAAGGTTTAGATTAAAGCCCTACCCTGGGATCAACAAATCAGCAAGATGGGAGAAATGCAGCTACATATAAGTTAATGTGTTAAAAAGTTGGGGATTGGGTGGCAAGGTGGTTAGTACAATGAGAAAATCAATACAAATCAACAGGGTGATATGCCAGATGTAAAAGCTAATTTGATATTTGGCTGAATTAAAAAGAGAGCGCATCTTAAATTATGGAGGCAATATTTCTGTAGTACATTATCCTAGTTTGATCTGCAGCATCATATTCATTCCTGGGCACTACACTTTAGGAATGATATTTATCAGCTGGAAGACATTTTGAGAAAGAACACTAGGGCAGTAAAGGGTATAACAATTGTCATATGAGGACTAACTGAAGGAATTGTGCATATTTAGCTTAAAGAAATGGAGATCTAAAGACTTTAGGTATTTTAGATTCTGTGGTTCTGTGAAATCCTTAGGGATAAAGGCTCCACTTGTACAAGTTCATGGAAGTACCATTTGCTATACCTGATGGTTCCATGTATGGATGTCTGTGCTGACTAGCACAATAAAAGTTTTAGATTTTTTTACCAAACCAAAAGTTCATAGAAGGTTTAAGTAGACGTAAGTAGAGTTAAGCTAACATATATAGTAGAAGGTTTTGAAGCAAAAGTAACAAACCCAAAAATCAATAACAAAGAAAATAAGATAGTAAACATTATTTTCATAATAATTTTAGTATGGACTTAGCCATTTTGAGTCATCAATGCTTTCTTGGAGCTGATCTTGTACAGAGAATCATCTCTGGATGTCATCTTTGGAATTCTGGCATTCATCTGAGTGTCTGTGGGAGCTTGTGTTTTCCTCTTGAACCCAGAGGGAACATATCAAATGAGTTATTACAACAGTGGTGCTACATGTCATAGGTTTAGATTAAGGCAATTTTACTGATCCTCCCAATATTGATTTTAATACTTTATCTTTGTAAAAAGAGATGCCTGATAGTGGTCATTTGGGGATAGAATGCTGGTGGACCACAACATCACATGTCCCCACCTGCTTTTATTCATCAACTCAAATAAGCTTTGAAAAATAAGTGGGATTTTGATATATAAAAATATTTAAATCTATGTCAGAAACACATTTATTGACATTTTTACTTATAAGACATTGAACTATCTTTACTGTCTTTTTTCAACATCAGTAGCTTGCAGACCAGTGTTTGAAATATTATCTTAGTAGATGAACAATAAATATACCTATGGGGATATTAATTTATTGAGACTGGCTCTACAAAGCTCATTCAGACTCAAAGTGCAGCAGGAATATGCCATATTACTGTTGACTGGCAACAAAAATGGGGCTCTGTTTCCAACCTAGGCCCATTCATCCCTTTCTGGGCAGGATGGCCCTCCATCCCTTTCCCCTTGCCAAAGGCTCAGTACTTGGAGCCTGATAAGGCAAAACTAGCTCACTACAGATCAAAACTCCCAAACTCAATTAATTCACAAGCTTAGGTCTCTACCTCCCCAGTACCAGGGAATATATTCATTCAGGGACAATTAAATATAATAAATGAAGTAAGCATACTTTTTATGGTACAATGGGAAAAAAAAATTGAAGCCAGAATCCCTGATTTCAAGAACTAGCTTTACCACTTAATACCTGTGTGATCCTAAGCAACTTATTTAATCTTTTATTACCTCAGTTTCCTTATATGTAAAATAAAGGCATTGGACCAGATAAATTCTGAGTTCTTTTTAACCCCTAAAACTATGATTTAAGTGATTAAATGCCATCATCTTGGGGCCTGATCATCAGGTTTACAAAGAGTTGTCACTTGATTTATCAAGGGCTTGATGAGACTGCTCCAATGATCAAAGCTATCCCTAGGCATCAAGGCTGAAAAGGTGATGTCCCCAACTGAGTGTCACTTGGCTAGGGCTAAAGACACTAATCAAGTTATGCAACAGACACACCAGGAACCCAGACAATAATGGATAACTCATTATCTCTGAGTCTCAGTAGAAGCAACCATTTGTTCTCAATTAGTTGTGACTGTTCACAAAGGCAGATGAGACACAGGTCATGGAAATTCCATCAATATTTGTGCCAAAAAATCTCACATCCCCCTAGCAAAAATGTCATAAAATGTCTAATCCTTCTCTGATATTTAACATCAATAACTATGTTCATTGCAAAAGAATTATAACTAGAGAAAAGAGGGAGTCCAATTTCTGACTCCCTCTGCAGCAGGACTATGTACATGCTGCTTGGGTAAAATTTCTCCCTGAGATTACTTTTAGTCCCACATTTTCACATACAAGTTATTTGTGGCCTCACTGTATTCTCCCAACTATAGATCTGGAACATAAAAATCATTTAGTCCAACTCTCAAATTTTACTGATAAAGAACCTGAGACCCAGAGACTTGCCTAAAGTTACATACTTATTTAGTGAAAGAGCTTGAAAGAGAATCTACATCTCCTGATGCACAGGGTTATTTTCATTGCCTCCTCCATTATACTTCCTCCTCATTACATCTGCCCTTTAAAGACAAGTAATTTACAGAATTGCAGAGTCTCAAAGTTTGAAAGAATAATAATGACTTGTACTTTATAGTGATTTAAGGTTTAGAATTTTTCCCACTTATTTTACAACAATCCCATGAGAAAGGTACCGATACTAATATTATCTCTGCTTTATAGATGACAAACTAAAACAAAATCTGAATGACTTGACCAGAAATCTGCAATTATCTGAGGCAGAATTTGAACTCAAGCTTTGTTACTTTAAGTTTAATGCTCTATTTACTACATTATTCAATATCCATCTAATTCAATCCATGCCTGAATAACGATCCCCACTCCAAATCCCCATCTCAGCCTCCATATCTGAAGACCTCCAGGAAGGGATAACAAGCCACTTCCCAATGCAACCTATTTTGCTTTGGGACAACTCTCATTTTTAGGGAGATTTTCCTTAAATAGAACTTCTACAAAAATACTTTCCTCTAATGCTAGTGCTTTCCTTTGTTGATTATCTCCAATTTATTCTGTGTACAGCTTATTTGTACCACATTATCTGCATGTTGTGTTCCCCATTGAACTGTGAGTGCCTTGAGAGCAAGCACTGACTTTTGACTTTCTTTATATGCCAATTACCTCTCTCAGTGCTTAGAAATAAGTAGGTGCTTAATAAATGCTATTGATTGACTGATTGGAAGTTGATAAGGAAAATTCCCTGACAAAAAAAGATGATATCTAACCTCTTCAAGGGTTCTAAAAGACCACCCTAAAGCACACTCACTTGGTGATATCACATCTCAATCTCCAATATATATGGAGCAGAAATGAGGGATGAATTCAGGGAGCCAGAGCTGGCTCTCCAATGACATCCAGGAAAAGTCATCTCTGGCTCTGACCAAAGGGGAACTGTCAGCTGTTTTCAAAAACAGGCATTATCCATGAATGGAAATTTAAAACTGGCTGTGGGTCTCTCTTTTTTCTTCCTTTTTTCCCCTTTCTTTTTGCCACACGAAAGGCATGGGGCCCACCTGAGACCTAACATTTGTCTGTTTTGAGAATAGATGAGTATTTATTAGAATTAAACAGCTGGGAGCTCTGTGATATTTAGACGGGTATTAGGAGGAGTGTATGGAAGGAAGATAATGCTGGCTGTTTTTTGTTGTTTTTTTCCTCCAAACCAGTCTGGGCTCAGTTACTGAGGGGATTTCTTGGGTCTCCTGTGAGAGCCAGATACAGTTAATTTCCTGCAGAAGCTGCAGGCTGGGCCAGGCTGATATTGCAGTGTTATTTAGAATAGAAAGGTCAGGCTTGAGATTGAATAGTCATTGACAAGAAATCCATGGGGGATATGAGGCAGTCAGTGAGCAGTGACTGAAAGGAATGGGGTCTGCTTTTTTTCTTGTGGGTGCTAGCTCTTTGGTTTATTATTCTTTCTCTGAAATGTTTAATGAAACTTCAAAGATAATGGTAAGGTGGGGAGGAGGAGAAATGGGTGCATGCATAAGGAGGAAAGGGAGAGATTTTAGATCTGCTGTTAAGAGTCAATATGTCAAGTTAGAAGATCTAGATTCAAATTCTGACCTTGCCACACATATAATCAGTATATTCTTGGGTAAGTGACTTCCTTGTTTTGCACTCATTTTCCCCATCTGCAAAGTACATCGGTAAATTAAATGATATCTACAGTCATTTCCAGTTCCAAAACCTACAAGATGCTAGATTCAAGCCTATAAATTTTATGAACTACTAGTGAGCTATTAACTCATCCCACATCAAGAATTAGCTACCTTTCCTCCAGAATTTTCAAACAGTTCCTACCATATTTCCCACCATAATGTTAAATATTTCCTTTATACCTATCTGTAAATCATCTCTGAACCCATGGACCATAGAATACTAATGGCAGATCCAGTTAGCTCCATTTTACAGATTGAAATGACAAATCACAGGGAAGAAGATATCCTTTTAAAATGACAGAATGTAAGCTAGTTGTTCCCGAGAATAGTGATTTGTGCTTGAGGTTTCTTCCTTTCAATATACCACATTTGGTGGTTTATTGGAAATCATTAACCCACAGTTGATCCATATGATAATCATAGCATCAGTTGCCTTTGCACATGCTCCAAAATGCCTATTGTAAAATTCTACTGAAAGGTTGAGGGGTGAACCATTTGACAAAAAATTAGGCTATTTTGCAGGCCTGAGATTCCACGAATTTTTAAACGGGATTCCCTTTCCACAAGTTTGGTGATGGAAAGAGAACAATATACATGTATTTGGTATGACTTGAAACAATGTTATTATCAGTTATAGTAACACTTATATACAACAGAATCTATGACTTCATCAGTCAGAGCACTCCCTCCACTACTGCAAATTCAATCTCTCCTGACCTCCCACAATTACTGCATAGGTTTCTGGGAACATAAATATTCATCACCTATTATCAACTTTTTAGAGGTGAGTTGCTAGAAATTTGGGTAGACCAGCGCTCCTGTGACTATCCAAGCTCTTCAAGCCTTTTCAGCCAGGTCATAGCTCCCAACCCTTTTACTCTATTGTAAGAACTTCTAAGAATCTAGGATAGGTATTTGAAGACTAATTATAATCAACAAATCATTCACTGACTTACATGTTGTTTGATATTAGGGTTGAGGTTAATTAGGGTAACAATCAGAATTAAAGTTAGTGTCAGGACTAGAGTTAAGGATTCTGTTTTCCAAAGCACGTCAGGCGTGTTGACTTTGGGTCGTAGTTTGATAGTTGCTACCCTTTTATTGTGATTGAAGCTTCCATATTTCAGAGATATGAATTCCCTGCCTATATCCCTTCATGGATACAGGTGAACAACTAAACAACCATGAAGGATATCTGCCCTACTGCTGGCCTCAAAAACCACTTTCCTATTCTCTACCTTCTGCTTAGGGAATGACAATCAAATCTATCATATCATTACTACCAGGAAAGGCATGAGAATATACTGTTTTACAGGCAGCTAACTTTTTCCTCTACTTTGCATCATTATGATTCAATCACAAAATACATAGCTAGTTGTTCCCCTTCCCTGATACTACCATCTGTGTCATGGTAGCCATGCATGTCATTCCTGCCCTTACAATAGCCATATTCCACTTTCCTCTCCTCTTCAATTTTGCTCTAGAGAAACCCTATTCTATTGGTAACAAATTACCCTCATAGCAGAACTTGCAATCTCATTCTTCTTCTATCTTATACTTGTGGAAACAAAGTTCCCTCCAGAAATATTACACCTCTGTTCATTGTCTCTAGATTTGGACATGGCTTCTCAAATAACTGTAGGCCCATTGGACTAAGATGAGGAATACACATTTTAATTTTTTCTCACTTCCAACTCCAGCCATGCACTCTCTCTTTCCCAGCAATCTCTTCTTCTTAGAAGAACATTCTGTTCAGATATCTATCCTATCTAGATGCCTATGGCCTATACCAGTCTATAGGTCAATCTTCCTCTTTCCACAAGATCATTGTTTTTGTCCCCAGCCTTTATACTTTGATGCTTTGATTCATATGTTGACATCCATTCCATTCCTTTAAAGCCCAGTTCACAAACCACCTCAACATCCTGATCTTTATTTTCACTCCCAATCAGTCACATACAGGAATTACTTTACTTTTTTTATAGCATTTTATTTTTCCAAATATATGAAAACTCTTGTGCTCCAAATTTTTCTCCTTCTTTCTTTCCCTCCCCACTTCCCAAAACAGCAAGCAATCTAACATAGGTTAAATATGTGCAGATCTTCTAAATATGGTTTCACATTTGTCATGCTGTACAAGAAAAATCAGATGAAAATGGAAAAAAAATATGTGAAAGGAAAAAAAAAAACATAAGCAAATAAACATTAACAAAAGGTAAAAAAAAATACTATGATTTGATTCATCTTCCATCTCATGTTGTGCAAGAAAAATCAGATGAAAATGGGGGGAAGGGATGAGAAAGGAAAAAAAAAAAACATAAGCAAATATCAACAAAAGGTAAAAAAAATACTATGATTTGATTCACCTTCCATCTCAATAGTTCTCTCTCTGGTTGTAGATGGCACTTTCTATCACAAGTTTATTAGAATTGTCTTGAATCACCACATTGCTAAAAAGAGCCAACTATATCATAGTTGATCATCATATAATCTTGTTGTTACTGTGTACATTATCTTGGTTCTGTTTACTTCACTTAGCATCAGTTCATGTAAGGAATAGCTTTATTCTTGATCTCCTCATCAAACAAGGCCATCAATTCTTTTTACCTCAGTTCTTATCTATCCTTTAATAATTGAATGGGCCTCAGACAAAATGAGACAGGGAAAGGCCTTAGTTTAAAAAGTGTTATGACCTCCTACTGCATCCAGGGCCATCATCAGTCATCTTGATATAGGTCTGACCACTGGACTAAATGACTCTAGAGGAGAGGGTGAGGTTGATAACTTTGCAGTTCTGTCTCACTTAGATCCAATTCGCTTTCAAATCAAGGTATCATCCTCCTGATATCATTTGTCCTCTTTGAGAATGAAGAATGAACACCTCCATCACCCACAAGTATACTTACTTACTTTACAACAAATAATTTTGAAATTTATCTATGAAATAATGATCTCCTATCCTTTCACCTCTCCTTGGACTCACCACTTCTAAAACTATTCTTGTTTCTCCACCTTTTAGACACTCTGTTATTTCCATGATTTATTTCTTGATCCACTTAATACTTTTGTCAAAGTAGCGACCCAAAGTGAGATATAAACTTGCTAAATATTACTTAAGTACCCTTTGTATGTTTTTCATTTACTCATATTTCATCTTTTTCTATTATTTGGAGTTGTGTTTTGTTTTTCTTCATTGTAGTAGGTAAAGGCAGCTAGGTGGTGAAGTGGATTGAGCAACTGATTGAGTCAGAAAGATGTGTTTAAATCCATCCACAAGCATTTACTAGCTATGTGATCTTAGACGAGTCACATAAGCCTGTTTGCCTCAGTTTCCTGGAGAAGGCAATGGCAAACCAATGTACTATCTTTGTTAAAAAAAAAAAAAAAAAAAAAAGTGGACTGACAAAAAATTAGCATGACTATTTTACTGAACAACAACTTGTATAAGAAAAAAAGTAGAGAAACTTTTAATGACCAAGGTTCTAGGTTGTAGCCATTTGAGTTACCAACCGCAAACTGTACTCTACCAAATCATTTTACAGAAGAGAAAATGAGATTTAAGGAGAGAAAATGACTTACTAAAGGTCAAACTGTAAGGAGGAAAACTGAAATTTGAACCAGATCCTCTTGTAGTGAATAGTCGGTTTAATGTCAGAGGATCTAGATCCTTCCTGTGCCAATTTTTATCTAGATGATCTTGGAAAATTCGACTGACTGATTTATACTTCAATTTTCTAATCTGTCAAAATAGGAGCCTCTATGGTACATAATTTTCTATATATAATTCTATGACTGAATCTGTCATTATTTCCACATTGCCATGCTGCCACTTTCACGATACCATGTGCTTCTTTCAATTTACCTCCAAAGGCCATTGACCCACATGCCATTGTGGAGGTACTCTGGTTCTGAAGCAAGAACTTAGTCAAGAGAGCTCCCTTGGCACCATCTGGTGCCCTTTTTACCTTTGATTTATCAACACAATTCTCTCCCTGGGCAGTAACATAAAGGCCCATCACATGACACTTTTACTGTCATACTGCATGCAGAGCAGTATCCAGTTTATGTGCATAGCAATGGGACACACAGAATCAGTCACTGTTGACTCCAAGGCAGACTTTTTCTCAATGTAGAAGCTTCCAGGAAGACAAGTCAGCCAATGTGGCCTTTATCCTGAACTCCAGTATGGGATGAGCCATCTGGGTGCTAACCCACCCACCATTCCCAAAAACAGCCAAGGAAAGTGGGTCAAGGGGCGGGGAGGCTACCATGTGAGATTTGCTTTCTAATCAGCTGATTCTGCTCACTTCTAGCTGTGTGTCAGTATCAATGTTTATAGGTATCATTATCCATGAAAAATCTGTTCCATCTGAGAATGGCCAGGGTAGGGGATGGGTGGCAGATTGCCGTTTAATGATCAGATTAAAATATGCTAAAGCAAACAAATAAATAAATAAAACTCCCAGCAGCCCGGGAGCCCTACAACTCATTCCATGGACATCAGAGACTCGGACTCCAGGGACTAACTCATAATTCATGGCACTGGCAGGTTTAGTGGCCTGTTACTGTGTGACCACAAGGAGAAACAGCGCTCCTCAGTAGATTTACACCAAATGGGGGGAAGGAGGAGGAGGGAAAGCAGGAGGGGAGGGGGAAGAATGTGAAAACTAGCGGGACCAAGGAGCTGACACTCCCCTGAAACAAGGTTCTCAGGTGTACTTAGCTCACCAACAGAGCAACCTAGACTTGTAATTGCCCCCTAAGAACATAGATCTCCTTTCTCTGGGGATAATTCAATCCAGCAAGCATTTATTAAGTGCCTACTTTGTACCAGGCATAGTTAGGTGCTGGGGATATACTTTTTTTTTGTTCAGTCATTTCATTCATGTCTGACTCTTCTTGAAATCCATTTGTTGTTGTTGTTTATAAAGGTAGTTTGTCATTTCCTTTTTCAGCTCATTTTACAGAGGAGAAAACTGAGGTATAACAAATTAAGCACTTCTCCCAGGGCTACATAGCTAGAGTCTGAGGCCTGATTTGAATTCAGGAAGATGACTCTTCTTGATTCTAAGCATAAAACTCTATCCAATAATACCTCATAATGACAAACAAAAACTGAGAATTTCACATTGTACTAGAGGGCAACATGTGCATGGATAAGCAGATAATAACAAAATAAATACAAAATGCACACAAACTTTGAATGAGAACAATTGAACAATGGGGAATCCAGGAAAAGCCTCTGGCAGGAGACAGGATTTGAGCTGAATTTTGAAGCCAATCCATGGATTCCAAAAAAATGGAAGTGACAAACTGGAGCATTCCAGACATAGAGGACAATCTATGCAAATGCATGGAGATGGGAAATAGAATGTCAAGGCATTAATCAAGCAACAAATATTTATGGATTATCGAGTGCATACAAATTATGACTAAGAGTCATAATTTCTCTCTGAAGAAGTCATAAGCTTCTCTCATTTCAGTTCAGACCTTCAAATTCAGTGGGTGCTAAAAAATACAATGGAAAGAATGCAGTAATTATTGGCAGAGATCATTGGATTCATAATCCATTTCTGGTACTTTGGGGCAAGCCTTCTTTTCTCATATTTCAAATGAGGGGACTTGACTAAATTTCTAGCAAGGTTAAGATTGGGGTTTGCAATCTTACTCTTTAACATTCTGTATGATTCTCAGTAGAACACATACACAATTATGACCCTGCCTGCAATGAGCTCAAACCTAGTATAAGAGATTAAATACCCATTTCTGTTTTGAAACATTAACACAAAAGAGAAGAATTTCTATAAATGAGAGTATCCCCACAAAGTGATATAAGAGGTTCTTCCTGCGGGAAGTCTTCATGAAGTTTGATATAATCCTTAAAGAAGGGAGAATGAGCAGAGTTGATGGTAGCAGGGAGGACATTACAGTCATGAAGAAGGAACAAACTCAGATAGGTGGGAAAAGATAAGGATGCTAATGGAGAATGGATCATAAAGTCATAACATGTTAGAGATAGGAGGGAAATCTGAAATTATCTCATGGGACTTCTTTATTTTATGGATGAAGAAAAGGCTGCTGAGAGAAATGGCTTACCCAGTAGCACACTGGCTTCAATTAGCTTTCAGAACTACTGAGGGACAGGCTTTGGAAATGCCATCTGCTGCCGCTAAGTCCAACACCCCCTCCACTAAGCCAAAGCTAATGTATTAGTACCTCACCCTAAGTAATCCTCGCTCCTGCCCTACCATCAAAAGATCTGTGTAAAACAAAAACATGAAAAAGATAGGCATCTCTCAAGTAGAGCCCAATATGGCTATCAAGAGCTGTACCTGAGGTGGGGGGAAAGGTGAAGGGATTCGAGCTAATCATTCATTTTTGCCCCTCATGGGAAACTTTTTTCCCACATTCAGCAAATGATGTTCTTGTACCAATAACAAATGTCAAATCTTCTGTGTGGGACTTGGGGGGAACATAGAGTATTAGCAAAGAAGGAGCAATTTCAGTGGAAAGGACAGAATTGCCATTTAAGGCCCAAAAAGCCAAGTAACAAATGTCACCAAGAAACTCTGGGGAGTTAGCCGTGCATCAACAACTACTCGTGTAAGGGGAAAAAATAAACAAATCCTCCAATCCTTTTAATCTTTTTGTCCTTTGTGGTTCTTAGCTTCTTTCAAGGGACTCATCATTCTCTTGGAAATGGCCCTTGTCACTATAGCATTCAAACAGATTTTCTGTGCCTGGGCTGACTGCTAAGAAACTAGGCCAGAGAGGCTTACCAACCCAGCCTACCTTCCACCTGGGTCAAACGCCTTAGCCTCTTCTGGAAATTGTCTGCTGCTTAGTGGACCCTATTAATGCTTCTGGATTTCCTCAAATTAGATTCAATTTTTCAATTTTGCTAGCATGTTTTTGCACATGTAGCAAGTTTGTGGATTTGACAAAAAATAAGAAAAAAATATAACTTACACTAAATTATGAAGTAAGTAGCATTTCTCTTGGAGGAATCTCACCTTCCCTCCCCTCCCCATCATACACACACTTCATAGCATTTTTCCCCAATTACATGAAAAGAGCATTTTCAACATTCATTATTATAAAATTTTGAGTTTGCAAATTTTTTCCTCCCTTCCTCTCCCCCTTCTTCCTTCCCCAAGACAACAAACAATCTAAGTTACAAATGTGCAGTCATATTAAACACATTTCCACATTAGTCATGTTGTGAAAGAAGAATTAGAATAAAAGGGAGAAACCACGAGAAAAATAACAACAACAATAAAAATAAAAATAGCACGCTTCATTCTGCACTTAGATCCATAGTTCTTTCTTTGGATGTCATACTTCCATTTTCTGTGGCCTATACCTCACCTTTAGAGGCCTCCTCTTTGTTCCTCCAGCCATATGCACTAGAACCTTCAACTAAGAATATTTAGTAAGTTATTAATATATTAGCTTAAAGTAATTGTACTTTAATGTATTGTCTCTCCTAGGTACTTTTCTTTCATTCATTCCTTTCTTCATTCATCTGTCTATTTTTAAAAATTCTTCCACCATATATTTGCTGAGCTTGGTATTATTTTAGGCACTATAAGGTGCCAGAACTAAGAGAGACGATTCATAAAATAGCATTTTGTATATGCCAAGCTCTGTGCTAGAAGAAATAAATATAAATAAGCAAGACAGTACTTCCCTAAAGAAGTTTATACTCTAATGGGATGTTAATAATAGTGGCTTAGGTAGTACATTGCACCATAAGATAAAGGAAATTGGATTCTGAGTTGGATATACTTATTGGCAGTATGACTCTGATAAGTCACTGGACTTCTCCCAACCTGTTTCCTTGGTAAAACAAGGAGAATTTACCTTAATGGCTTCTAAGTTCCCTTCAATCCCCAGATCTATCTCCTTTTATTTATTTATTTATTTTTCTATCTCCTTTTAAGATATCTTTTATTGCTATCTTTTGATATCTAATTTCCCAATGTTCCTCCAACCACAGAGTCATCTTTTATGAGAGATGGAAAGAGAGAGAGAAAGAGGGAGAGAGGGATTGAGAGAGAAAAAAATTGCGAGGGAGAGAAGAAGGAAGAAGAGATACATACACACACACACATACACACACACACTCATACATACACACACAAAGTAATTAAGCAAGAGATCACAGTCCCCAACTTCTACAAAGTCAGAAAAGTAGATGACTTCTCATAATTTTTCTTTGAGACCAAGCTTAATCAAATTTTGCTTTATTCTTTTTATGCCTATTCTTTTAGTTATTCTAAGGATTGTTTTCCTGGTTCTATTTGCTTCAAGTTGTATCATTTAATGTGAGTCTCCACATGCTTTCCTGTATTCAACTTTCTCAAAATTTCTTACAATCCTCTATTTTCAAGTATCATGACTTGTATAGATATTTTCCAAAAAATGAGCATCTTAGAATGAATGCTTTAGCAGTCAAGTTGCCAGATAGGCTAGAAGATGGAAAACCTAGAAGTAAGGTGAGCGAGCAGAAAGGAATTTATCATACCAAATTAAGCATAAGGTGAAGAGATTGGAACAAGGGTAAAAATTGTAGCAAAATAGAGAACTAGATTTCAAGTGAGATATAGTTTCAGATTTTCATTTAATAAATGTGTAGCCTTGGGCAAATCAATTTATCTGGACTTAAGTTTCTTTGCATATAAAAGGAAGAACTAACAATATTTAATCATGTATTTGTACATGGTGTGAAGTAGAGGAAGAGATAAGAGTAAAATATGACCCATGTTCAATCATGGATATCATATAAGTATTGAATTTAATAAGAGTTCAATCAGTTATTTTTACTATTGTTGATGATTTTGAATGGGAAGAAGCACAGTTGAGTGAAAAAAAAAAAACACCTGTTGGTTTGTGCATCTGAAGGCTTTAGAGCAAATCTCCTCTTTGCTACTAACTGCCTTGGAGACCTTAGGAATTGTAGAAGTCTAAGGACAGACAGAATACAGAATTCTGGGAAAGAGATCTATAATTAGGAGATGGAAAGATAAAGAGGAACTGGCAATGAGTGATAGCAAAGCCATGTCATAAGGCCAAAGAAAGAGATTTCATGAAAAAAGTGGTCAATCATGTCAAACAATGCAGAAAGGTCAAGGAAAATGAGGCTTTTGGATTTGATGATTAGATCATTGGGTGACTTTGGAGAGAGTTGTAGATTCAATGCTGGTAGGAAAAAAAAAAATTATATTAAGGAGTGAATGAGTGGTGAGGAAATCGAGATAATCAGCTTAGTCATTTAGTTTGAGAAGAGTGATATTGAAGGAAAAAGAGGAATGATGCAATCATTAGAAGACTCAGATGGGTCAGAGGGCAACAGACAGACTAGAACTGAGTATGTTTTGGGGATTGAGAGGAAGAAACCAGTTTTATAGGATTTATGGGAGAAGGAACAAAAGGTATAGATCTTTAATGATAGAATTTCAGACATCATTACACCTGGATGGGATAAATATTTAGGAGCAACAATATCTTCCAGGTTCCACTAAAATTACACCACAGTTGTGATAGCCTCTTCTGCCATTATGTAGGATTTTGCATGAAAAACACTTAGTTAATCCCACAGTTCACAGAAGTAATCATAGAGGAAGTTGATCTGTCAATCAATCAATAAAGCAACCAAATAAACATGTAATAAGCCTCCACTATGTGCCAGGCACTGTTTTAATTGCTGGGAATGCAAAAAGAAGCAAAATAAAATCCTTGTTCTCAAACAGTATGTATGTCTCCTCTTTTTGTAATGAAAATCTGAGGGATTTATATATAAGGAAAAAAATACAGTTAACTAAATCAAATCAGAAAGATTCTGTGAGACAGGATAATATCTGGAGCAATCTTAGGAGATGGCTTGGTATACTTCTTTGGTTCAGATTCTCTCTGCCTTCTTGGGCACCTTTAACCATAGAAGGACTTTTAATATCTATTTAGAAAGAAAACATAACCAGACCAGCATAATTTAAATCAAGCCAACCCATGCATCCATCTTTCCTACTGTGCTTCTAGTCAACTCGAATGTGCTACCCATGAATTAACCTTAAAGAGTCAGTTGACACTTGGTTCAGGTTTAGAAATAAATGGGAAACTTCTGTCACAGATGAGGGTGAAAATCAGAAACTTAAGTCCACCTAGGAAAAGGGTTCTGAATCTTGAGTCTATGAATTTTTTATTTGATAACTTTATTCAATTTCATTGGATTCCTTTATTATCCTCTCTGTGTTTTTTAATACATTTTAAAATGTCATTTTTAGGAGATTCTCCAGGGTTATGTCCATGGTACTACTTCAATTCAACATTTTAACAACGTTCATGAAGCCAGAAAGGTTCCCAGAAGATGAAAGAAAGCTTGAAGGATGTTTATTGCATTATATGAAATCTCCAGAATTTAGAGAAAGTACAATAACTGGAGATTATAGGGTGAAATTAACAAGATCAAATTTCATAAAGATCAAATAAAATCTCTTCATTTAGTTTTGAAAAAAGTCAACTACATGAATAATATGATAGAGATAACTAGTTTTTCTTGTGGGGAAAAAAAGAGCTTTTTGATTGACTACAGACTCAATTAGTGTGGTGATGTAGCTGCTTAAAAAAAGAGGAACTATAATTTTAGGTTTCATTAGGAGAAGTATTTGATGATCATTACACCATCTTCTTGTCAGAATACTTCTAGAATATTATTTTCATTCCTGGGTGCTACAATTCAGGAGAAACAATGTCAATCTAGAGGAAATCCAAAGTATAGTGACCCGATTGGTGACAGTCTACCAGATAGAGAAAGACAAAATGTGACACGCTATCACTGCCACCACCTTGATATAGACAGCCCAGGACTGTAAGCCCAAGATTCCTAGGAACAGCAGTATTCCCCTTACATCCATAGGAAGGGACCTGTCATTCCCACCAATTACCAATCAACTGTGACCAACAGGGCAAGCAAGACATTGGCAATGGTAGCATCACCCAAAACACTGGTCTATTGTGGCCCAGTCCCTGAAGCCATCATCCAGGAAAGTAACCTTTGTGGAGATGAAAACTGGCAACTGATGCTGCAGGGGATGCAGCCCCACCTTCTCAGCAACCACAACTCCTGATGAAGAAAAGAGAAACAAGATCTTGTACTAACCAAGTCCTTGGCTCTGCCAAACATCCAGAATGGATATATTTCTATCAATGGAAATTACATTTAAGAAGATGCATTACCATCTGTTTTGTGACAGTGCTATAAAGATCATAGTGCCTTTCCCATCTGACTTGCAGCTGAAACCTACTATTTGAAATTTCTCCCCTAATTCGAATGTGAGCTCTTTGAGAGCAGGAGATTGAGGTGATTTTCTTTTTAGTGCTTAGCATAGTGCTTTGCACACATAGTAAACACATTAATAGATATTCTTTCATTCATTAATTCAAATATCTGAAAGGCTGTTATACAAAAACAGGATTAAATTTATTTTAAGCGACTCCAGAGAGAATTATAACAAATTAAAGCTCTAGAAGAACTCAAATTTTGGCTTAATATGAGGGGGAAAGTCCAAATAATTTAATGTGAATAGAAAGTGAAATAGATGCTTTATGTGAAAGAGAGAGCCTATCTATGTGCAACTATTCAAGCAGAGCTTATGTTACCATTTATTTGTGATTGATACAATGGTATCATGAAATACCACATCTAGCATGAGTTAGGACCCAATGTAGGACTACCACTCTGTGGGGCTTTCTTTAAGTCTATGCTTGTTATAGGTTGTTCACTCATTAATTCATTCAATGTTTATTAAGCCCTTACTATATGCAGAATACTGGGATATAGTACAAGGGAAGATACAAGGTTGGAAAATATATTATGGTCTAATAGTCATCCAAGATGGTGAAAAAAATCCCTTTTCTTGGTAGCAAGATTTGGAATGTTGTTTTTATTGTTAAATCTTGTTTACTGTGTCACTTAAATGTTTTTATTTTTTTAGAAGGGAGCGTCCTATTGGTGTTGATGGTGGGAGATGTATAGGGAACTGATTGTGGAGTCAAATGGTAAATCATTTATGAAGTACCTAGTATGTTCCTGACACTGTGCTAAGTAGTAGGGATTCAAAGAAAGCAAAAATGTTATATTTGCCCTCATAAAGCTCATATTGTAATAAGAGAAAGATAATGTATATAAATATGCACTTATAGTATATATTCATGTAGAAGGAAGTTCATGTTAGAAGAAGGTACTGAGGAGGACTGAGATTGTAAAGAAGAGGAAAAATCTGTGTAAAAAGTCAAATTTGGATTTAATCATAAAAGAAGCATAAGAAGCCAGCAGGCAGGAGTAAAGAAGGAGAAAATTCAAGGCCTGGGAGAAGTGCTAAAGAAAAAGCATTGTCTTGTTCAAGGATTAATAAGTAGGCCATTGTAGCTGGATTAAAGAGAGTTGATAAAAGCAAAATCACAAGATTTGGGAGCAAATTAGATCTAGGGAAGCAATAAAGATAGAAGAATCAAAGATGGCTCTGGACAATGACTGGAAGGATAGTACCATCCACGGTAATAGAGAAGTTAGAGAGTTGGAGGAAAGACGATAAGTTCAGTTTTAGACATAATGAGTTTAAGATATCTACTGGACAGCCTATTTGAAATGTACAATAGACTGTTGGAGAATAAAGTCTGATAGTCATTGAGAGCTTAGAGTTGGTTAAATAGATTTGTGAATCATCAACATAATTGATATTCATGAGAGCTGATAAGATTACCAAGTCAAAGACTATAAAGCAAGAAGAGAAGGGGGCCCAGGATAAAGCATACTTAGGAAGTATAAACTGGATAAAGATCCAGCAAAGGAGACTGAGAAGGGATAAAGATATGGGTAAGCAAAGAGCCTGGAGAAAGTAGCTTTGTAAAAGCTTAAGAGAGTATTCAAGTTGAGGAGGGTGATTGACAGTATTGAAGGCTGCAGAGAGGTCAAGAAGGATTAGAAAAGAAAAAAGCTATTGGATTCTGCAGGTTGTTTATAACTATGGACAGAACAGTTTTGGTTGATTGATAGTCAGAAGCCAGACTTAGCTTCTATAGAGAATCAAAAAGAGAATGAGAGGAAAGGAAACAAAGGCACCTATTATAGATAGTTTTCTCAGAGTTTAGCCACAATAGAGAGGAGACAGATGGGGCAATATCTACCAGACATAACTAGATCAAGTAAAGGTTTTAAATTTAGGGGAAAAATGGGCATGGAAGGAAAGACTGAAAAGTGAGAGAATGATATTAATATAGAGGGAAACTAATGGAGAAGATGGGATGGCGTCACTTGCGCATGTAGAGGGATTTGTCTTGGCAAGAAGAAAGTCACCATATTGCATGAATGAGAGATGAAGTCACAGATAGTAGGGAAATGGAGAAGAGAAATCTCTTGGTGAACAGCCCTCCTCTCCCCTCTAAATATGAGAGGTTAGGCAAAGGAAAGTTGTGGGAAATTTGAATTGATCTAAAAGGGCTGCTTTGTAGCAGTGAGGGTTCCCGGGAGATTATGTAATAGAAATTTTCAGGAGATGCAGTCTGCATGGCTTCATGATTTTCTCTACCTTTATTTCGTAGCACCTGAGGAAAGAAGGCAGCATTTGGTTTAAAAAAAAATTAAAAATGAGCTTTATCAGGGGAAAATTGGTGATATAATTAGAAAGGGGTTTAAGAGAAGAGGATATTGTAGAACTAAGCTAGTTCACTAAGGAGTCAAGATAGGGAAGGAAGGAGTTTGTAGTCAATGAAGGGATGATGGATTGAGGAAGACTAATGGGTTGAGGGAGTGAAAGTCACATTGAGGACAAAGAACATGGTTTGGGACTACAAGGAAGGAGAAGTAGGATGACAACAGATTGTGATCAGATAAGGTAATTTCAGAGTTCATAAATATGAAAGCTGATTATTTGTGGGTGATAATAATATTAAGAGTATCATGATCTCTGTTTAGCAGAGGTAGGGTGAAGAAGTAGGTCATGAGAAATGAATAAGTTTGGGGATTGAGGTAAGAAGCCAAGAGAGAATATCAATATATGTTTGAAGGGAAAAAAAGGTTATGATTAGTTAAGTAGTAAATTCAGTGAGGAAAAAAAGGAAAGTATACTGGATGTCAATAGATAACAACTATCAGAATTTTTATTGGGTAGCAAGATATAGATTGTATAATTTTCAAAGGGGGAGAGGTTACTGAGTGATGAAAATAAAAAGAAAATCTATAAGTGACAATGGAGAACAAGGAATAGTCCAACCCTCCCACATTAACCAGTGGACTGGAGGGATGAGGGAAGTGAAACCAGTGCTGGAAAGGTTGGCCAGGGTAGTAGTGAGGTCAGGAGATAGGCCAGAAAGATGAAAGAAATAAGAAGGGAAAACATTTAAGATGAGTCACTTTATTACCTATTGAGCATGCATTTCAAAGAGCACAATAGATGGGGTGGGTAGATGTAGCTTTAGACCAAGAATGGGAATCCTCCTCAAAGGGTAGTTTGGCTATACAGCATTCATGGGCCATACAAAATTATATACTTATAGAACTCAAGCAGTGTGAGATAACTGTACCTAGCTTTTAGCTTATCATTGCCTGTGATTGGTGTACCAAATAATTTCAAGGGTCTTATCTAGCCCCTGGGTTAGATGTTCCCCACCCCTGTTCTAAATGAACATTGAATTGATATCTTAAATATGACCACATCACCATTATATTGTTAAATGACATCTAATTATCTTCAGAATAAAATTTGACACCCTTAGCCTGGAATCTAAGATCCTCAACAGTTTTACTTGTATTTATTCTTTTTTTAACTCATTTTTGCATTCCAATCATATTGGCCAATTAGCTATTCCCTATTTCTTTTTGCCCATGTTCAAAGCTGATCTAATGGAGTGACTGATATCTAATTCAAATGAACTGATTATCTCATCCATGTATTAAGACTATCCTTTACTTCTTTATTCAGCAAACATTTCATTAATTATAATAGAATTGTGAATGGAAAGGGTCCTTAGAGGCCATCTCATTCAGCCTCCTTATGTTACAATGCAGTCAAGGACAGGCGGGAGAAGTAATGACAAACCTAATTCCATAAAGCCAGTAAGAGGCATGAGATGGGACAAAAAGGAACATTAGGCAACTTGGCTGCTTTTTAGTCCCTCTAGGGAAGACTTTGTTGTTATTGGGGAAAGATGTGGAAAGTCATGGACTATAAGGAAATTAGAGATCATCCATTAATTTCATTTATTTGTGCTCTCTCTAGTGCCTGTTACTGGAGAATATGAAACATAGATCACATTTTGCTGAATGCAAAGAGTTATCACCTAAAATGTTTTGTTTTTGACATTTCACATGATGTAGGATGAAATGGAACTGCAGAAGACTTGGAAAAGGAACATGTGGGTATGGAGCCAAGATGGCAGAATAATGGCAGGGACTGGCCCAAGCTTTTCCACATTTCTTTTCACATATTGCCTCAAATACACGCATGTACACACGTGCATGCACACACACACACACACACACACTCATATGGTTTTGTCCAATTGATTCAGGCTTCTTTAGGGCAAGGATCCATTTATTGTCTGTGTATCTCCAGTGCTTTGACCAGAACTCAATAAATTCTTATGAAATGATTGATTTTCCTTAGAATTAATATGGCCAAGGACACATGGAAGTAGTTTCAGATGAGACTATAAGGATTCCTACTGTGGAAGATAAAATGAAGAACCTCGTTTAATTACCACTATCTGAAGGAAGAATGGCCTAGGAAATTTTCCTGTCATTGTTGCTGCTAACTGGAGCTAGAGGACATTTGGCCAAACTGTTTGCTGGTCACTTGGTCTATCAGCAGTTATAGTGAGAGGGAGTTGATTTATAACTTCGTTGGCATAAAGAATGCACAATTGCAGAAGCTCATTCTACCAATACAGATTTGGCACTTTCTTTGCAATTTATAGTTGCAATTCTCATAGAGTGTCAGTTCTCTGCAATTTATAGTTTATTGTTAACTAAGATGTTAAGGGATTTTCCTAGGCTCAGAGATGATCTAGATCAGAATTTGAACCTTGTTCTTCTAGACTTTGAGGGTGGTTCTTTATTTTTACTCCATATCACATGGAGTCTTATCACTAGTTTTATGACTTTTAAACTATATAATCAACAACTACCACTGAATTAAATCCCATCCACCAATATCCTAGCCATTTGCATTGGAAATTATTTAGTAGGAATGAGTTCCTTTAAATAAATTGGCAATAAATTCTTGAGATTCAGCATGGTTTGATGGAAAGTACACTGGACTGGGAAGGAGATCTCTGTCCTAGGTCTAGCAAGCTCTGTAATGAGCTATGTAGTTATGGGCAAATTTATTTCCTTTCTCTGGGCTTCAGTTTCCTTGCCTGCCAAAGAAGAGGAATGTAACACCTGATTACAGGCTTAATTATTATAGGACATCAATGATGGTGTCTTGGTGGAGGTGATATTGACTTAGTGAAAAAAGGCCCAGAATGGGTAAAAGCAAAGCTGAGCAAAAATAGGTAGGAAGGAAAGGAGAGGTAGAAACAAGGTGTTAGGAGCAGAAAAGTAGCAGTATACAGTAAACCTACATGCACATTGAGATACTTAAGTTGGTGGCAGGGCCCGAGGCAAGTGGTTCATTAAAGAAGAATATAAAATTAAGGTGTGCTATAAGTTTTGCCCAAGGGCACATAAATGTCACAGTACTTTGGGGGATGTAGGTTTCTCTTCTGAGGGATAACTACTTTTAGGAGTTAGTTTTTGAAGTAGAACTCTCCAGAGAGGGTATTCTTGCTCATATAGAAACTTTAACACTTGGTTACACTTAATGGGCTAGATGAGAAATAGCATGATATAGTGAAGAAAGAAAGATATGAGTTCAAATATGGCTTCTGACATATTCTAGCAGGGTAAATCCCAACTACTAAGTGGCCCATGCTACTCTCTCCTTAGTTAGAGAGCAGTTGCTGATCATCATTAAAAGGGAGAGTTTTCTTACCAATGTGTCTCTATTGAAATTGAAATCATATGTCCTTTCACCTTTATTCTCCCCAAATTCTAGTACAATAATTTCTGAGGTGGTTTTTTCACCTTCTGAGATTCTTTAATTCTATGAATGTGGACCAGAAGGTTAAATGAAAAGCAGAGAGATTCCAGGATGGCAGGTCTGAAGGCCAAAGCCATGAACATGGTCCACTGGACTTGCAGCGAGAGTGGGACAAGGCAGAAAGGAGAAGACAATGGCCAAAATGCTTTAACCTGGAAACCAGAAAAGGTTCTTTTGAAGCCAATAAAGGAAAGAGACAGAAAGCAAAGTTCATCTAAGTTTTCGATTTTGATCTAGGACTGGATGGGGTGTGTGTGTGTGTGTGTGTGTGTGTGTGTGTGTGTGTGTGTGTGTAGTGATAGTAGTAGTGGTAATAGTATTTATATTAGAAATAGGAGTAGTAGTAATAATAGTAGTAGGAATAGTAGTAGTAGTAGTAGTATGGTATTGTTACCCTGGATATCTTACAATCAGCTGGAGTCAGGATAAGTAACAGTCTTTCTTCTTGGTCTTTTGGGGTCGCTGCCAGGGGATTAGATATAGGAATCTCCATATCTCCTTCCTCTCTCTCTACCACCAAAGAATGATCTTCCTCCTCCTACTCCGCTTGCTGACTTCTGATTTCTCCTCCTTTCTCTCACCACACCCACAGATCGAGCCAGCATAGAGTTGAGTAGGGTCATCCTCCAAACATGTTAATAGAGAATTGCCCAATTGGTAATAAGCGCTAGGTTACCTTGCATCTAGGTTAAGTACATCTGCTCATGTACATGCTTTACAGTATGGAATAGCTAAAATGATTTTAATTCCAAATGTCAGGGTCAGTCATAGAAAAGGACTGGAAAGGGCAACATCTTCAAGCTGGAATGGTATGTTTAGTACTTTAAATCTAACTATTTTATTTTTTGATACAGATTTTTAATACCGTGCAAAAATAATGAAATAAGATATGTATTTGGAATATATCACACTTGGATTTGGTTTTCCCCCACCCCCTAGTTTTCCCAAATTATAGTAAAATTGGGTTCATCATCTAAATTTTCTCTGTGTTCTGGACTAAATAATTATGATTTGGAGGGAAAGCTAGCTTTGAAAAAGGTGGTAAGAATGGGGGCAAGTCCCTAATTGATTGATCTTTGATACTGATGACTTTTGTCTAAACACTGCTTTAGATTATAAAGAATATTTAACTTATAACAATGTTGTGAATACATGGAATAAATATTATCTTCATTTTCCAATGAAGAAACTGATATTTACAAAAATTAAATGGCTTTTCAAGGTCTGAAGAGAAGTGCTGGTGATAGGATTGAAGTTCTAACTTCACGTCTTATACTGCTTCCACTAGAATTGTAAATTCTTGGAAAGCAGATGCCATTATTTTTAAATCATTTTTTTATGTGCTTCATACTTAGAATGTTGCTCTACCTGTAGGAAGTACTTGATGACTATTTGTTAGCTGGAACATAGAGCCACAGTTTTAAAACTGAAAGGAATCTTAAAGATTCCCCAATCCAACAATATCCTTAAAGTCTTAGATGAGAAAACTGAGTCCAAGAGATAGTAAGTGGTTTGCCCAATGTCACTCAAGTGGTAAGTATTAAGGTTAAGATTTAAATCCAAATCCTCCTCTTTCTACTTCCAACATTCTTTCCAGGACTGAATAAAATTTTCCTTTTTATACCTTGGAGGTAGTTACAGTAAAGAATTATGACAATCTTCCAGGAAATGAAATAAATACATCATAATTTGGAGCTGGTTGGGAACTTAAGGATCATATGGTCAAATTTTCTCATTTTAGAGATAAGGAAATTGAGATCCCTAGATGTAAACTTATTTAAGTAGAAAGCAGACTTCTATATCCAGAGTCAGTACATGGCCAGGATAGTTAGTCCTGTAGTTTACAATGGCTTTTTTATCCAAGGAAAACTATCATCAAGTTATTATTATTAATTATTATTATTTATTATTATTTTGGCAAATGAAAAGCAGGGAGTCTTTGAGTCCCAAGAGCTGTCGGCAGACTGTCAAATTTGAGAAAGGCAGCCAGAATATCTAAAAACTTTTAACGGTCCAGAAAGGGGTAAGGTTAAGGGAAGAAATTGACAAGAACAACAAGGTGATTGGTTGGGTTTTTTTTTTTGCAACAAAAGAAACTATTTATTTGGAATATGCATTACCAGTACAAATTAGGAGACTGTAAAACCTACACCTTGTTAGTATCATTAGAGAACACAAAAAGTTTCAGTTGGAATCAAAAAGACAGAGGCCTGTGCTCTCACAGAAGCAGAAAAAGCTTAAACTTTCAAAATCAAAACCAAGCTGAGCTTTGCAGGTTTCATACTCTGAATTATAAGAAAAGGAGGCGTGGGGATGGGGGGTGGGGAGAACAAAATCAACAACCAAAAGAATGCATTTCAAAACAACTTGAAAACTTTTATAAGGGAAAGGCAATAAAAGGAGTAGCAAGAGAGAAAGGGAGGGTTATTTCATTTATTTTAATAATAAAGGGGAGGGAGGCTTATGAAAACCAAAAGACTCCAGAAAGCTTTGAGCTAGAAATTGAAACTGAATGGTGATGTGAAAAGTTGGTCATTTTCTATCATCTAAAAACAGCAATGCAAGTGTTTGGCTGGGGCAGTTTCCTGAAGGGTTGCTCCTCTGAATGTACACTTTCTTCAAACCTTCCCTGCTTGGGTTCCAAGAACTCTGAGAGCCCTTGGTCTGACAGAGTTCCTTTCAAATCAATTTACTTCCATTCCTTTGATCCACCAGTGAATAAAATTATTCCAGTTCAGCCAGCCTTGCAAAGAATTACAATTTACCAACCCACTTTTTTTTATTGGCATTTTAACCAGCCTGCTTTATCCCATGGAGATCATAAGTAGCCAATCAAACCAATGTCAAAAGAGCAACAGAAACTCATTGGGCATTAATTGTTAGCCCCAGATGAACTATTTTTATTTCTTAGAGCAGGCTGGTGGTCATGTGCATAGGGGAAAGTATAGGGAGACAGAAATGATCACATTTTTATTCCACCATGACTAAACATGGATTCTCAAATTAAGGAGAATATATATGCCCTATCCAATGTTCTGTAATCCTTGGAGACCACGTCTAAGAATGAACTCTAGCTAAAAAAGACAATAGTTACTCCATTTCCCATGAAACTAACCCAACTCTGAGCATTCCAGGCTCAAACGTTCACATTTTAGCTTTTTTTCCCCTTTAAATAAAAACAAAAAGAACCAAATGGTTAAGACAGAAGCTATACCAAATATGCTCCATGTTAGTTTAATAACCGTCCCAACTATAGAGTAGACTCCCAAATTATAGGAAATTTCACTGGAAGAGCAAAGCTAGGTGACTAAAACTGTGGAATGTTGTTATTAATCAAGTGGACAGAATAGAAAGTGAACTTTTATGGTTCTCTGTCTTAAACATTTCAGGGCTTCATCCCAGCCATTTTTCCATAGCTAAGTGAAGAGGTAAAATCACTCATTTTTCCCCAGCTACAAGCACCACATACTTTTAAAAATGTAGGTGAGCAAAGCAACATCTTTGATAGATCGGTGTTAGCTTTTTGAGAATTCTGAAATTCAGGAGAAAAAACAAAAAATAAAAAATAAAGCAAACTAGTCTATTAATTTCATCTTTTCACATCACCTGATTATATATAGATAGATATAGATATATAGATATATATCTATATCTATATATCTATATATATTTAAAGAAATAAAAAAGACAAGGTCATAGTCTGGACAATTAAAAAAAAAACAATAACCAAATAGCCCCCAAAATAAGCAAACCAAAAAAATAACACAAACAAAAGCCCCAAAAACGTAATGATTTTTTTTTGTATATTTTTAAGGAATAGGAAAATAAAAGAAAAGAATTTACTTCTGGGTCTCAAAGTTAATAAACATAACATGTTAGGATGTACCTATTATGCTCACTATTCCAACTTTTCTTTTTAGTTTACAAAATGAATTACTGTCACTTTTAAACATTGTGAAACAGGAAATGGATGTGCACAACGACACTTTTCTAGCATTCTTGAACTAATTCACAAATGCAAGAAAATAAAAGAAAAATGGAGGAAATGATGAATGTAGGTAGTTTGGTGTTAGAAACAAATGCAGGAATGATGCGCATTGTCACAAAGAAGAGGGGCAATTCCCCAGCCTGTTTTGCGTGCTATGAGGGTCATTTTTAAAATTTTTATTATAAACACTATTAAATTCAGACCGCTTTTTTGGTTTTTTTTCTTTATCTGAATATACAAGAACATTCATTATCAAATGTTCATAATCAATACTACAAAGAACGAGACACAAGTCGCAAGAAACAATGGAAAATGTTAATAAAGCTGAAAGAATCGTCGAGAATTTTTTAAAGTTTTTTTTTAAGTTTTTTTTTTTTTAATTTGAGTTTCTGCAGTTTTTTTCTTTTTTGGTATCGAAGTCAGGTTTTTCTGGGCAGAAAAAAAGAAAAAAGCAGAAGTAAAAAAAAAAAAATAGAGGGATGGGTATAAGAAAAGGCAAGTAGGAAAGAAAGAATGATCATCATAGCCAAAAGAAAAAGCAAATTAAAAGATGTAAGTTGGCAAAAATACTTCAAGGGGGTCGATAACTACACAAGGGAAGGAGAAGGGAGATGAAAGGAGGACATTATGAACAGGGTAAGTAAACCAAAGCTCTGGCAAGTCATTTTTTCAGGGATAATCTGCTGCCAGGAAAAATTAAGGACACCTACTTCCCCTAGAAAATGAAGGGCATCCAGGGACAGAAATGGTGCCTGGTGGCTATCTGACTATGATTGGATGGATGAGTGTTCCATTTCAGGAGGCACTGCCACGCCCAAACCTATCCTTTTGCTGAGCTCCTATTTGACCCAACAGTAAAAGAGCTCTCTCGGCTGCCATATTGGTGACATATTGGTGTGTTCATAGACTTGAAATCTTTCCAAAGGAGTGGGACAGAGAAATGGGGAATAAGATGAAGAGTGTATTGTGGGAGATGCTTTGAGAGTGGAGCAAAGTGAAAATGAAAGGTGTGAGGGAAATTCATGAGAACGAGGCTCTGCTCTGAGTTTTCCTTCCTACTTTCTTGTAATCCTCATGTACTGAGCCTGAAGATCTAGGGTGGATTGGGATCTTATTTTTAAGATATAGACATCCTTTTGGTAGCCATACTTCTTTATTCTGCCCAAAACAAAAGCTTTGACTCTGAGGTTCTTAAACATGATAGGGGTGGGGTAATATTGCTGCTAAAACAAAGCCCTCCATTGATCCTAACAATAAGTCTCCAAGAGAAGCCCCACTTGAATGGTCTATGACAGAAAAGAGAATGATGCTTTCACAGAGCTACTGAATACCTTCCCACCATAAATCTTAATCTCAAGAGTCATCATTTCATTGAAAACACTTCTAAGGATCCTCAAAGCATAATTCTACTTGCTAGCAAGTTCATTTTAAATTTTGTTAAAACAAAGATGTTCCAAATTTCTTATATAGGGGGAGAAGGACTTCCCCAAAGAGAAGAGCTTTCATTCATTTTCAGAGCCATAGCATTCTGAAAATGCTCGTCCTGGTCCCCAGAACTTTGGCATCCACCCGGGAAGGGTCAGAATGAGAGGATGCTGGGTTTGGTGAGTGACTGTGAACAGGCTATTTCCAAAAATACTTAACAATGTCTTATATTGGACTCATGTCCTAGACAGTAGAATCAGGCGGACAGTATCAGTTAACTTAGACATAGTGGCTCGAGCTAGAAAATGGCCTTTCTTTTAATTATTACAGCAAAGTTAAATCAATTATGCCCTTTATCTCACCTCCATAGCATAGGCCAGTTCACGCCAAGAGACCATCACTTTAACTTATATTAGAAACTGCAAGTAGAAACAACCAGAGGTCAAACAAGACTCATTGGACCCGAGTTGCTTTGATTCAAGGATCTCAAAATTCTGTTCTAAAATATACAATTGTACATAAACAGAAGTCTTACAAAGTTCTTGGCGAGGTAGGCATAACTTTCCCCATTTACAGGTAAAGAAATCGAGGCACTAAGAGATTCAGCTACCTTCCACTTTGTCAGGGACTGGGTTGCAGTTTTATTGCTTACATAGTTGGCCATGGAAACTGTTAAATGCCTGACTGCCGGGGGGGATGTTGGAGAAGACCCTGCTAAGAACAAATGCTTCTTCTTTGTGCCCAATAAGGTAAATTCTTATTGCTCCTTCCACAATGCTCTCAGGTTTATAGTTCAAACTAGGCCGATATTGAGCCATGTTTTCTGTTCTTTCCTACAGCAAGGGGTTTGGAGTCAAAAAGAGAGTGTTCTTTGAAACCTGGTCATCGGTATGGTACGCCTAAAATAAATGACATTGTGGGTACTGTATATGGCTTTCTGAGAGATCTAGTGGTGATGGGAATGGAAATCATTTCCACTAGAAATACTACCTCTACTATTGTTCATTCCTGCCTGTTCGGTCAATTCTGTTTGGTGGCCCTGCCTTCTATTTCTTCTCAAAGTGACCCTCACTCAGAGCTGATTTTTTTCTCTTCATCTCACCACATGCATAGTGTTAGTTGCTTATGTTAAGTATCTATGTGTAATGTGGAAGCAGGTTTGGCTAGCGGGTGAATGGAGGAGGGGCTGGTTGGAGACTTTCTGGCAAGGACCTTCCAGTTTCTTCTCCCTTTTCCTTGCTTAACCTAATGCTAGACATGCAGTGAGCAACTAATGAATGCTTATGGATTGTTGAATGTTCTCCATGAACTGTGCCTCAGAAATCAAGAGTTGTTGTAGAGGGGAGAGAAGGCACATGGAAATTCTGTCTCTTTCCACTCTCTGTCCCCCGCACCCCAACCCTGCTGCCCAATTGCCTAGAATTTGGGGAGGCAGCACTGGGAATCTACCTGTCAGAGTAGTAACTGGAAATGAGGGAGCAATAAAAACCCATCTATGGTGGTTTGCCCAAGAGTCACTGGGATAGGGGAGAACAAAGGGGAAGCTGCTCTGATTCAGAACTGCTCCCAGAAATGGAAGACCAAGGGCAATGGGTGGAGGGGCATGTGGAATGGGGAGGGCAATGTGGCGTCTTCCTGCTAAGAGGTAGTGTGAGTACAAGAGACACTGAAAGAGAAGAAGGGTTGCCTGTTAGTCTAGGAGTGAGGTAAATTTGGCTCCTCAAACCACCAGCATGAAAATGTACAAACACGTTTATTAATGTTTTTTCTTTTTTCTTTTTTTTTTTTTTTTTTGTAATTTGTCTTTTTTTTTTTCTCCTCTTTAAATTCCTCTAACTGTTGAAAATATCCTTCAGTGATGTAGCAGAGGCCGCGGGGCGAGGGAAAGGTGCAGGGAGGATGGAGGAAACAGGGCTGACAGCTGGAGGCAGGGGGAAGGGGTGGCTTCTACCCAGAAAAGAAAGGGAAGAGAGTAGAAAGAAGTGTCCAGATTGGCTGAAATAGCATCCCGAAGAAGAGAAGAGAAGGAGACTCTTATTGTGTTTGCTGATTGCTTCGACCTCCAGTCTGACTGCTTCAGCGTTGGGGAGAGAAACCCTCCCTCCTGCCCCCGCCCCCCATTTGGGGCAGGAGGTCAGTCAGGGATGCAATTGCTGGGAGATCAGTTGGAGGTATCAGAGTGAACACTGCCAGGGCCTTCTGTAGGGGAGGTCACTGATGAAGGGGTAGTAGCATCCTGCCAACCTCCATTAGCCTGGAAGAAAAGAACAAAAGCAAGTCAGTCCCTCTGTGATCCGGGGTCTCCTTTTTTCACCCCAACAATGGTTCAGCCATTAAGGCTTTTTTTTCTTCCCAATCATTGTTCTTTCCCCTTATAAAAAGTGTAGATTTTAGCCCTCAGAGTTTAGTCTTTATGCAAACATAACATTCTACCCTGGTAAAGAATCTGTGGTTTTTTTCATATACAATCTCATTTAATCTTTACATCAAGTTTGAAGTAGACGGATCAGAGATAATCTTCCTAAAGTGCCGGTCTAACCATGCTGTGCTTCTGCTCAAGAAGCTTTAATGTCTCCACAGTCTGAGCAACAAAAGTTCAAGGGAGTTTTGCCAGACCTTTTTTACACTGCTCCCTACCACAAACTTTGCATTCTAGCAATATTTATCTGTTTCTTGTTCCCCAAAACTGCCATTCCCTTTCCTATCTCCCATGCATGGAATGCACCCTCTCTTCCCTTTCCCTTTGAACCACTAGGTTCATTCAAAGCTCAGTTGAGATGTCCAGTCTTACAGAAAGCCTTTTCAAACCTAACCATTTCTTCATTTTGTGCCTCCTTGATAAATTAGCTTGTATTAAGAATGCAAGATTCCTTTGGCCTGGAAGTATTAGATATTCATATCCCTACACCTAGGAACAGTGCTTGCATGCAGCAGATATTTAATAATTGCTGGCTGACTTACTGATTTATCTTTGTATACAAGATTATAAATTTATAAGGAAAAAGACCTTATTGATTAAAGTCCAAATCCTTCATTTTATAAATGAGGAAATTTAATACCCAGACAAGTTAAGTAAATTTCCCACTTAAAAAGTGGCAGAGCTAGTATTTAAATCCAGATCTTGTGCCTGAACCAAATTAATTCTCCATGATGATGTAAAATACTTAGCTGGGAACAGGGATTGTTTCATTTTTATATTCACAGCTCCTATCAAGATATTTTGTTTATAGTTGGTCCTCAGTAAATGTGTGCTTTAATAAACACACACATACACACACACACACACACACACACACACACACACACACACACACATATATAAGAGAAAATGGGTTATGTGCAATTTCTATAGGAAAACTAATGGACGAAGCATTCCATATTTACCTAAAAGTCTTTCTCCCTTCCAATAACCTAAATCAATCATCTCTATAGAATACACACTCCAACAAAAGTCTACAAAAAAAAATCCCTTCCCATAAAAAAATCTACTTTCAAGCCACAGTGAGGTAGGTGCCCATGATAACTTTTAGATGAACAAGAGATCATAAGCAGTCAAGACAGGAATTCAACCCAAATCAATTAGAAGTATATTTGATTGTTTCAATGGGAAACATGAAGAAGAAATAATAAACACTGTAAATATCCCCCAATACACACACACACACACACACACACACACACCCCAATATTTTCCAGAAATAGCTCCGAATCCCCTGCCAAATTCTGGACACCGTTGTCTGAAGCATTTAGGTTAGACACGCAGAAGCACTCACTTCCTCCAAATAAAGTGCTTTTAATTCCAGGAAGCATCGTACAGTTCCCTTCTCTGTGGGTCTTTTAGAAGTTAGATGCCCACATGTCATTGCTCATAAAAGCCCCACAAGATCACAAGCCCCAAGAAAAAACAAGTTAACTGGATTTCTTATAAATCACAAAGGTTGCACTGGCTGTATCATCCCAGCTTTCATGTTAAGACTTTCAGATGATGCACAGTCTTGGGAAACAGCTGACCTTGCTTACTGCCATGTTAACCCTAGGGAGCAATTCCTTTCCTCTTCCTGGACTGTGGGTGAATATTAAGTAGGGAGCTGGGCCTTTGTGCATTTATTTTATCTTTGAATGCAATGGGAGCCAGAGATACTCTGGTGAACAATGGCATGGTGGGGGTTAGAAGTGTGTGTGTGGGGAGGTTCTAGGGCTTTTATTTTCTCTTCTCTACTCTGGCCCCCTCACAACACCCACATTTTTTTCAGATGCAAATTACACCCTCCCCTAGAGACATGCTAACTTTTTAAAATGCTTGTGCCAAAAACTACACTGAGGCGAGGAAAGGAATCAGAGAGCTAATGTTCAGGCCAAGATGTGTCCAATGTATCTTCCATGTGATTCCCGAGGGGGAATCACAATGCTTTTGAATTAAATCTGGTAATTCTGCCACAAAGGAATGAATAGAAGCAGCTGATAAAGCAGTGGATAGAGCACTGGGTCTGGAGCCAGGAGGATCTGAGTTCAAATCCAATCTCAAATATTGTGTGACTGACAGATACTTCAACTCTGCCTATCTCAGCTGTAAAATTAAGGTAATGAGATCCCCACCTCCACCAGATGTTGTAAGGATCAAATAAGATGATAATTTTAAAAGCACTTAGCACAATCTCTGCTTAATTTATGCCTCCTCCTTGCTTCTGGGGCTTTAGTAAACCAGTAGTTTTTGCACTAGGTGCAAAGTGAAAGATTGATATTGAATGGAAAGTTAGAATAAAGTGGCAAGATGGAGGAGAGAATCATAAAACATGGATTGAAATCCTATCTCAGAAACTTAAGCCACCTTTGTGACCTTAGGGAAATTTCTTTTGATTATCCAGCCTTTTTTTCCCTTTTTGTCCTTTGTGGAAAGCCTTAACCAATTCTAGACATTTAATCAGTGCTTATGAAATTATTTATTTTTAAAAATATGCTTCAACAGAAATAACAAAGTCTTTGATTATGTTTAAAATATTAATTGATTTGTATCCAATTTTACATCTTGTACATAAAGTATCTTCCAGGATATCATAGAAGGCAAGTAGAGGTCCATTTTCTGACTATAGGGTGTGTAGGCTACTAATTCCTCCCTGAGGAAGTAAAGGACCTCCTAAATGATTGTCTTGTTCCAACTCATTTTTCTCACTACTATCACCATGATCTTCCCTAATAAATGACTGACCACATCACTCCTCTATTCTCAAAACTTCAGGGGTTTCCTATTTCCAGGAGTATGATATGTGATTTCTTTCATTGTGATTATTAAGTCATTTTTAAATCATATTTGATTCTTTGTAACCCTATTTGTTTGATTTTTTGGAGAGATACTGAAATGTTTTGCCATTTCCTTCTCCAGCTTATTTTATACATGAGAAAACTGAGGCAAATCGGATTAAGTGCCCTGCACAGGGTCAGGCAGCTAGTAAATGAGGCCAGATTTAAACTCAGAAAGAGGAATCTTTCTGACTCCAGCCAGCACCCACCCACTGTACCTTACTTAGCCTGGTGCTTAATGTTCCTCCTAATCTGGCTTCAATCTGTTTTCCTACCTTTATTTGAGATTAAATCCTTTCAGTTATCTGACATTCCATCCCAAATTGGACCACTAAATTCACCAGTGTTCACCTGAAGGCCATCCTTTATTGCTTAGCAAGCACTCTCTCCTCTTCTTTTAAAAAAATCTTTCTCTCCTTTTAGAACTTATCTTTAAAACTGCAAGTTTCCAAAACTATAAGTTCCTTATGAAGATTCCCTGTCATTCTTCCCAAATTGTAGTTTTTCTAAGCCTGCCAAATATTCCTTAGAATGTTTTGTCTCGATTTTACTCTTTTATTGTATTCCTCAAAGGACATGTCAGGATTCTCTTTTATGCCCTATTCCTATAATAGAGTACAATCTTCTTGAGGGTAAAGACACTTTTATTATGGAAATCTTTGTATTCTTATTGCTCTTACTGCTTATTGTTGTTGTGGATAAATTGGATTGGATTGGCTCAATGCACAATACTTTTGTGGAGATGGAAGAGTGGTCAACTATGACCACAATGTTCTCCTAGTAATGTGTTTTTTTTCTGGAAAGAAACAGGTACCACCAGCTGAAATTTCCCTCTGAAATGGATCCCAAACTGCTTTAATTTAAGCTTGTATATTAAATAGGATTGGTTGAGGTTGAGATCTGTTAGTCGCATCCTCCTCCCTTTCCCACTCTTCTCCTGTGCTTACCTTAGCAGCACACCGTTGATGCAGAGAATCCATCACTGGATGTGACAGCCTATGCTAGCCTGGCACTAAGAAACTCTCATTTGCAACCCAGAAAGACGCTGAGGTGCCACAAACAGGCTGATGTCAGCACCAACTCGAGCTAGATCTGCATATGGGCCAGATGCCATTACCAGAGATGCTTTTGGTATGAATGAGGGGGTGTACATGCTCCAGGGCCCTAAATCACCCAGGTAATGGTAGGGCTGGTTGGAAAAAATAAAGACGGAACGCACAGAGCCTTTTGATAATGGCAGAGACATCAGCAAAAATAGACAGGAAAGTGGAAAAAGTGTCCCAGAATCCATTTTTCCCCAACTAGGGGGAGATTTTATTTCTGATACTCTTAAGATCTTTTTCTTTTATGATACCCATTTTCATTTGTAATGTTTGCACAGGAACTTTGCAAGACAAAGAACGTGGGTGCTCCTTCTCTCCTAAGCCACTCTCCCCCACTCCAATGATGGTAAGATTTTATAAAAGAAAGAAAACGGGCATAAGACATCAGTACTCAAGCATGAGAGGGTTTGGAATATAGGCTGCCATGATGGGGGTCATTATTTTGAAGAGTATTGCATGCACTAGGTAGGGGACAAAAGATAATACCAGAAATCCTAGTGTTATGGATGGATTTCCAGGAGTCAACTATAGGTGGTCTTTTGGCTTGACTACCTCTCACTCCTAGAGCCATCTTTCATAATTTGAACTCAGGTCCTCCTGATTTCCAGACTAGTGCTCTAGCCACTGTATCACACAGCTGCCCTAATCACTTAATTTTTCAAAGGTTCTTTTTCCTCAATAAAATATGGGTTTAAAATCCTTGCATTACTTACCTAACTAATGAGAGCTGTTGAGTAGTAAGTGCTTTGCAAACATTTGTCACTGTGAGCCAGACAAATATGAGTCACCTCCAGAGTAAAGGACAGGTAGATGAGGGTCATAAATAGGCTATTATCAATGAGGACAAATGATGTTTGCAAAGAAATGTATGACCAGAGAAGGAAATGAGAGCAAATGATGAAGAGCTCACATAATGTACTAGAAACCACAAATTCTCTGAGTTCATTGGCTAGGAATCAGGAATATTTAAATTTTAATTCTGATTCAGATACTTTCAAAGCTGTGTGACCCTGGTCAAATTGCTTAGTTTTTCATAGCCTCAATTTCTCATCTATAAAATGGGAATAACAATACCGACTTCAAAAGATTGATAACTGATAAGAGACATATACATGTAAAGAGATGAAGGGGGCAAATGAAATAACATGTAAAGCATTCTGTAAACCTTAAATCAATGAATAAATTCTAGCTATTATTATTGTTATCATTATTATTATTTTTTACCCCAAGTCACAAACATAGTAGGTACTTAATAAATGTTTTTTGAATTGAACTGACCTAGAGGAAGACACCTAGCACTCTGAGTGGATGGGCACCTCTCTCCCCTCTTTGAAGCATCTACAAGATATGGACAAGAGTGAGATAGGATGAGAAGGATGGGTTTCAATCTTCACATCTAGAAGGAATACCAAAACTGATGAGATCACAAACCCTTGAAGTATTATGAAAATATGTAAGATACTGGATAATACCGAGATGTATCAGATACAATCTCATTCTCTCAAGGACTTAAAATTTAGCTAAACTAAAGTAGAATATCACAGCTGTTGGGCTATCAGGCTTCTCCAAAGGAAAACCAGAACAATCCTTTAGGGACTGATAGAATTTGGGATTGAATGAATGAATGTGTGAATCCTCTGACAGGATCTTTTGGGGGTACATCCTCCAATTATTAATAATCTAGATACCCATATCAATAAACTCCATAAAAATTCTATAAGTTCCCTGTATACATGGATTGCACAGATTATCTCCTTGCTTTGAATAAACCTGTGTGCCCAGGTTCATGTACATTTTGAAATTACATCCCTGGTTTTGAGGCAGTAAATAGGAAGCACATAAATACTGTATGATTTCATTCAGTGTCTCATTTAAAATGAGATCCAGGACTCCTGAACTTCTAACTTTTTGATTTCTCACACATTCTCTAGTGTTCTCCATAACAAGTCAAAAATAAGCATATGTTAGGCATTTATTATTTTTTAGGCACTAAGCTGAATGTAGGGGATACCAAGAAAAGCAAAAATAGTAACCTTCTTTAAGGAGCTTAAGATCTAATGGGGGGGAGACAACATGCAAATAACTATGTATACTTAAGAAATATTTAAAGTTTACTGGAGACAATAGCAAACTCCTAAAATATATTTTTTGACTTTTATTTTTAATTGTGTTTACTAACTTGCAAACTATTCTTTATCATTTCCTATGTTTACCTACCTTTAGTCTTTAGTTTTATATCTAACAATAGCTAACATTTATATGATACTTTAAGGTTGGCAAAGTGTTTTAAAAACATCTCATTCAATCCTCATAACAATTCTGGGAGCTAAGTGCTACTATTATCTCCATTTTCAAAGTGAAGAAACTGAGACAGAAGTTAAGTGAGTTTCCAAGAATCATATATCTGGTGTCTGAGGCTAAATCTGAACCCAAGTGTCCAGAGATATACACTGTGAAATCTAGCTAGAGAAACTGTTCTAAAATCGAGTACACTCAAGACTAGATAATTACATCTCTTTTGGGATGGACAACTTGACTTATTTGAAGTCCTGCCTCTAGCTGCCATTGAAAGCTAGCATTTTTGTACCTGCTTAATTAATACACTTATCTTCACACACACACACACACACACACACACACACACACACACATCTTTGTATATATACATAGATATATATCTATATATATTACAGAAGGTAAATACTTTAAGCATAGGGGCCATTGCTTATTTTTGTATCTTCAAATACATTGCATGACATCTCTCACCCTGTGGGTACTTAAATGCTTATTAATTGGTAGACTAAAATAAAAAAAAATGTAAACCCAAGAACCATCCTCCAATAGCAGGGGCTGACTAAATAAAATTAAAATCATATTAAAACTTAAAGCATCAATACATGTATATATGCATATATATGTGTTTATATGTGTATATATATATATATATATATATGTTTATTTAATGTTACTGTGTCAATCTAATTCTGTACCTAGAAACAAAACAATTTGCTGATATTATGATAAAGACATACTGCCAATCTAGTGTCTATCTTGGGCTTGGCCATTCCAAGTTTTATGAAAATTATCAACAAACATTTGGGGACTTTCAGAGTTGCACTTCTGCTCCACGATTGGGGGCAGATGTTACATGTCCTTAAATTTGCTTCCAGACTATCATTAAGTTTGATGCCCAACAGTAAGCCATGAACCACAGATCTGACCACAAAAATACTTAGGACTTCCTAATATCCTCCATTCATAAGAGATAACTTGACCCAGTAAAAGGATACCGATCTAATGTGGGATGCTATCCCTTTTGTGTTCTCTTCCTGATGCTGATGCTTCATTTGGGGCCAGTTTAACACTTCCTGTGGGTGGTCTGTTCAGCAAACTGGAATCCATCACCCTTGTATTACAGAGTAAAATTAGCAACCTGATTCTCGTTAATTTTATGACTGAACTTATTCTGTAGAATTAAGAGCCAGTAAGCTAAAACTTTCTTGGAATATACCTAGGCTTCTACTGCATGAAGATTACTCATCAAGATATCTCAAATGCATCGAATCAAATATTATGAAATGTTGACATTCTGGCAAAATCATACTATCACATCATAAGAAAGCCATCCATGAGAACTGCTTTGCTCTATACATTTTTTTAATTTGCATCATTAACGCCACAAAAGATATTTGGGATATGGACAGCCCAATTCTAGGTGGTCAGTGGGAAATCATTTTCCATGGGACATTGGTTAAAGGTTAAGGGCATTCTTGTCTGGGAGACAGAATTAACTTCTTATTTCCATTAAAGGTAAAAGCAGGGCAGCTGCATATAATGTTTTTACTTCCCATAGTTATATACTGATACATGGGTCAACACAGTTAGTGGAGGTCATTCTAAAAATGTCTCTGTATTTATCTGTTGTACCCAGGCTATCATTCTCTTGATTTAGCTCACTAAAGTTAAAGCTAGAATAATACTGATGTGTACTTAAATACCCAGACCCTATTTCTATCACTATTCTAAACTCAAACACATGTCTAGATCCCATGTAACTTGAAAATATCTTAATGCTCTTTGATTTCATGATTCTGAAAATTTCTTCCCTTTTAAAATATAGGGTCTTAGAAAGTTTCCTAAAGTTCATAAAGGCTAAGTCATTTGCCCATGAATATATCACTAGTATCAGAGAGAAACTTTGAGCTCATCAGTTCTTGATGCCAAATCCATCACTCCCCTCTCATCCACACAAAGCTGTCTGTTATTAGAACAATAAATAGTAACAATGAATTAATTAATATACAGATTAAGAATGTAACTGAGTATTTGTAGAGGGAGAAGATGTGTGTTTTTATAGATTCATCTATGCACATTCCCACAGTACTATGTTTCTTTATAAAATAAGGTTACTTAAAGATAGGAAAGAATCTGGATCTCTGAAATGACATCCAGATAATTCTGATAAAGATAGTATCCTTGAGTGACAGCTCCAATTTATTTCATTATGAAATTTTACTATATTTGTCTGTGTTTAACGAGAAATGATATACACAAAAGATACACACAAAGGTAATATACATACCTGGCTGCTAAGCAAAGAAAGAATAAATGAATACACAGAGATCTCTCCTAGCAAGAGTTTAAAGACAAGGTCCAACCCGTGAAATACTCTGTGCAAGCCAGCTCCCACCACACATATATTTGTATTCTTTATTATTACACAGGAAGATATATAAGCTAACATATTTCTGACCATCCAAGAGACAGCAATTACCACAGATTATCAGACCGACAATGACATGCCATGTAAAGAGAGACACTGAGCCAACTCCACATCCCAGAGACTGGCATATTCAAGTACACTTAGGACATTAATAGCAATTTACGTGCCATCACTGAGACAAAGCCACAAAGGCTCCGTTGGCAGCCTCTTATTTTGAAGCCTATTATTTGTGGGAGTTACAAGCTATAATCACAACAGAAACTTTCAAAACCCTTATCTTCCGTGACGCACCAAATCTATTTCAGAGCCGTAATTGCTATGTCACCAGAGAGTTTGCAGCTTAATGCACTCAAATGCCGTTTGGTGTTTGCAGGGTCATTACAGCTAACGGAAGGGGGAGGAGGGAATGGAGGACGATAAAGGTGGTGGGGGAAAAGGGTGAGGGGGAATATGGAAGGAAGATGCTCACACTGGGGGAGGGGAGAGCAGGCAAACAGCTTTTAAAAATTGAGCCCTAGTCGCTATTGTGCCTAACTTATTTTTAGAGGAATGCTGTTTAAAAAAAAAAAAAAAATCTATGTACAGAAGAAATGAAAGTGAGAACAAGGGGAAAAATCCTTTGTGTTCAAGAACATAATGTTGACTTGCCACGCCCTGTGTTTCTTTTTAAAATACTGGGGGACACCCTGTTTTATTCTGGGCTCATCATCCAAGGCACTATATACTCAGAGGGGAAGAAAAAGAAGAAGAATCAATTTTGCATGTTAATTGCTTCCAGCAGTCCCCCAATAGAGGGATCTTTCCAGCTGTGTAGTGGGTTGGGGAATCTGTCTTGATTTTACTGTACATCTGTTTGCTATAGGAAAGCGCAGTGGGCTCGTGCACCAGCCTACAAGTTTAGACCCTTCAAGGATGCGCCATCAGAGTGGCTTTACTCAGGACAGATTTGCACTCTTTAGGGGTATAAATGTTTCCACAGAATTTCATAATATCGATAAGATCACTCAATGGCCTAACTTCTCATCCAAAAATGGGTCTGACTTAGTTTAATAAATCGATAATACTAACATTTTTCTATGAAACTACATAAGTTTACAAGTAAATCTCTCACAATGGCCTTGTAGGATAAATGATATAAGTTGAATTTTGTAGACAGACAATGATGTTGAGGATCAGATAAGCTTTCCCAGGGTCACACAGGGAATGGAAAAGCCAGGATTTGAAAACAGCTCTCCTGACTCTATGTACAGCTCCCACAAGCACACACTATGCCATTCTGCAATATTCAATTTAATAATATAGTTTAAACACCAAGCTAGCCTGCAGGCTACTTGAAAACAGAGGTTTTTTTCTGTTATTTGTGAGTTACATTGCCACCTTCCCATTTAACCATCTAATAGCGATTTTGGTGGACATATAGCAAGTTCTCCATGCAATACTAACAACTATCCTCTGGTTCCCTTTCAGAAATTATTGGTATCTATCATTTTTGGTTTTGTTTTTTATTCTGTTTAGTTCAGACCTGAGATTTCATTAGTGTATACTAGTCCTAGTTTGGAAACTCCCTTCTGCCTATAAAGAATGGTAACTAGTCATCTTGAGATGTTCAATGGATAAGTGACTTGTTCATAGTTGCAACAGGGACATGAGACAAAGATAGGGTCTAAATACAATTCTTCCTGAATCTAAAGTTGGCCATGTATCCATTACATTATGTGGCTTCCCAAGCTGTTGATACATGGTGTGTATACCAACAAAGAAAGCTGAATAATTAAATTGGAAGGGGGTTAAAAAAAAATCTTCTTAGAATAACACTAGTATTATTTCCATTGTATGGACAACAGAGTAAAGTCCTCTCATGGTGGCTCATGATAGCATGGAAATGGCCCTGAAGTCTTAAAGGCTTTGCTAATGAAAAACAACAACAAAAAAAGCTCAGGCAAGTTCTGCCAAGTCCTAAAACTTTTGAACATCCCAGTCATGCACTATATGTCTTTTGTTTGAAAGTAAGTCTAGACAAGTTTGGAAAGGCTCATTACTAGTGTCTAATATGCTATACCATGAAGGCCTTTTGCATATGGAGCATTTTAGTAAAGAGAAAGAGCACAAAGGTATTTTTTTATGTTAAAGGAAAGACACATATCACATGTCAAAGGATGTAAAGTATTATTACTTTATAGTTATAGATGTTATAGATGGATATTTTGATACTAAAACAAGTAGGAAAAGAATTTTGTTCTAATAAAACATGCTAATATATGTATATGAAGAAACATAGAATTGAGATTGTATTAGAATAGTTTGGGTATAATAATAAACAGTAGTATAGATATATAGGCACAAATCACCTTGAAAATGATGGAGAAAGATGCCTCACTTAAGTGGGAAGAATTTGATGTTTTAAAGAAGAATAGAAAGAACTTTCTTGTATTAAAAACTAGATGAAGATGAGTCTTAAAAAATTAACATAGTTTCAAGAATATCCAAAGATTCTTTTAAAGACTTGAGAACTCTAGACTATTATGATACCTTAGTTTATTTGCATATTATGGCTAAAGAGGGTAAAAATCTTTTTAAAATTAGAGCGTATATAAACATCTAAAGATAGAGGTTTGAATGAAAGAAATATCAATTTAATAGGGGAAATTTGAGACACTGTGACTTTTTTAGCTAAAGTCAACTCACTGAGAGTCAAGAATCTCACATATAAGCCACTGAAGGGATAGGAATTAGGGAAAGAAACTGGGTATAAGAAACTGATAGAAAAGCCTTAGGAGTAAAATTGAAAACAGAGGAAAGAAGCTAAAACTGCTTGATATTTATGACATTTAGAATCATTCATCAGACAAAAGACTTCAGTTGAGTCATTCTTGACTATACTGGCCAACAACTTTATTGACAGCCATCTTCAAAGTGTTTGAGGCTGAATTTGGGCTATTCATACTTTAAGAGGACTATGACATTATGGAGGTGATGCTGTGACACACCTGAGAATTAAATTTAAGTGAGGGAATGCAGTGCAAAGTCACCAGCCTCACTTTCTCTTCCAGAATCATTTGGGTCCAGTGGCAAGATATAGATCAGGAAGACTGGAGATAGTTGTGGATGAATGTTATGCTTAAGTAGAATCAAAGATTTCCCTACTTGAAGACTGATGAGGACTACCTGTTAAGCAATGAGCAAAGTAAACATTTCCCAAAAGTGGTACTTATATTCCTGAATGGCCTATATGGCTCAGACCATCAATGTCTACAATGCAGATTTTTGAGATACAATAATAAACACATGAACTTTCCTTCCTCATGAGTTTCCCTGTTAGTTTCCTTTTTCTGAACATCCATTACAAACACAGATATTGAGTGCACTGGGGAAGATTATGATCCAGATTTATATGTGGTTAGTGATGTATTTTATTATTTATGAATTTGCTTTAATATATAAGTATTCATGATGCCTTGTTTTTTGTGAGTAGTTATGTTTAAGATCTAAAAGCATATTATTATGAGAAACAAATTAGGTAAATGTCATGCACTGTACGCATGCATTACATTGTGAATGACTGGTTGTGTGGATAGAAAATTCATCACATGGGGGGGCAAATAATTAGAGTGGCAATTAGAGGAAGTGCATTACTCCCTAGGATCCCAAGAGAGTCTGAACTTAACAGTTGGTGGTAATCTGTCTCTGAAAACCTAGACTTGCTAATATGAAAGTAACACAGAACAAGTGAGTCAATCTAGGGAAGAGTGGGTGTCAATACTTCTTGTTCTACATAAGTTCTACATGTAAAGGAATATATATATATATATATATATGAGCAAAGTAAACATTTCCCAAAAGTGGTACTTATATTCCTGAATGGCCTATATGGCTCAGACCATCAATGTCTACAGTGCAGATTTTTGAGATACAATAATAAACACATGAACTTTCCTTCCTCATGAGTTTCCCTGTTAGTTTCCTTTTTCTGAACATCCATTACAAACACAGATATATACATATATATATATATATATTCCTTTACATGTAGAACTTATATACACACACACACATATATATACACACACACATATATATGTTTATATGTACAGATATATACACAAATATTAGAGTAGAAATGTGTATGGATATATGTGTATATGCACATATATCTATGGACACACACAGCATATGCATAAATGCACATATAAGTATATATTACATAGTATATGTGTCTGTGGGCATATATGTACAAAAGTACATGTGTATGTATTCGATATCACCTAGCTACTGATATTATGGTTGCAATTTTGTTGGTCAGAGGGTGCTACAATTTTCATGCAATAACTTTTAAAGATCACTTACCAACCAAATCAAAAAGGTATCTATGACAATGAAGAAAGTACCCAGATGGACAAAATGACAAATTCTTAAAGGACTAAAATATATATCAGGTTAGAGGATATTTTGCTTATATTTTTTCTAGGATGAGAATCAAGTCTCATCTAGAAAAGATTTTCCATGCACTTATTTATAGGATAAAGCATCAAACTACATGAACAGTAACATTCAGAAACCAGCATTTTAAAGATGGCAGGCATATAAACTTATCCAAGAAACTATATGATGCAGTAGACCAATAGTAGAAAGGAATATCAGATCTCCTTTTACCATATCTATATGTAAAGTTACCATCTTTAAAAGATTATGGATAAGATAGAAGGAAATTAAAGTCAAATGATTGAAAACAGGTCTTCTGAGGAATGATTTTTAAAAAAAGTTTGTAGTTGTTTAGCTTAGAGAAAATAAAATTAATAAATGGCTTATAAAACTTCAAAGATATGAGAATTCTTTGGCTATATTGATTTAATTGTTTATTGCTTCTCCATTGTCACAAAGTTCCAATAAAGAAAAAAATAGAATTCTAACACCAAAAGAGGTAGCTTAGATTAGGAATTCTTAATTTGAGGGCCATGAATTTTTATTTTTATTTATTGATAGCTGGATTTCAGCAAAACTGGTTTCATTTTTAAAATCCTTATTCTATACATTAAAAAATTATTTTGAGAAGGGGTCTATAGGGCTCACTAACTTATCAAAAAGATCTCTCTCTCTCTTTCACACACACACACACACACACGCACACACACCTCTTACTTAGACTAAAGAAAAGATATTTTGACTAGAAAAGTGAACAAACAATAGGACACCTGAAAGAGGAGATGGCAGATGAAACTTCGGGGTTTGGCAATTAACACCTTCTTCAAAGAAGAATGCAGAGCAGAAGAATGTGTAATACATGGTCATTAAAAGAGGTCTGTAGTTAAAAACTGTAGTGGGGAAAATTAGTTTCTTGTTCATAGTAGGCATTTAATAAATATCTGATAAATTGTTTGGCTGAATTGAAAAAAATAGACAAATGTTGGTCATAAATTAAGTTTATGGTATCTTCACAACAAAAGGGGAAAGAGGATGAATAGGGAGTCATATTTTGTAAATTGAGACTTCGGAGACATCAATAAAACCCAGACATTTAAATCTGTACAAGACATAGGAAATTAATTGAATTGAGAATAAAATATATGAAAAAAAGAAAACAAAGAAAAATTGAATGAAAACTGAAAAGATGAAATTTGTGTTTATGGCATGTTACAAAGCCAATCTGTCTTTCACTTTACAAATCTTGCTATCTTCTTTTTAAATGTGTTTCAAGCTCTATGTTCTGGAAAAGATACATGCAAGCTGACTCTACATTAAAAGCCAAGCTTCCAAACTACTTCTCCAAAGGGCAGTGGTTAATGAATAATCTTAATTATTCAATGCAAATTAGCTTTTCTTCCAGTTCCAAGCTTTAATAACAAGCTGAGAAAGAGGCTCAGAAAAAGGTTTCCCTTGAAAAGAAGCACCATACACATTGTGGACATGCACATGGAATAACCACAATTTACTCTCCCCCCACTTTGTTTTTGTTATGAGAAATAAAAAGGAAATAAAAGAAAGTAAAAGGGAATCCCTCAGAATAAGATGGGAAATTAATAGCCCTCTGTCAAAGTGCTAGTTAAATATTAAAGTTTTCAGAAAGAGAAAAATCTAATAAACAGAAGCAGCTGGCCAATGTTTTTGAGACAAATTTCACAAGATCCATTATTGTTAATCATGACAGTTATGTATAAATCTTGAAAAACTTTAAATCCCGTCATATGGTTCATGACGATATAGATGCTTTGTTTTTCTAGGGTCCAAAAATAAGCCAAGGCAATAGAACAAATTGTGATGAGAGAGTCAAAGATTGGTGAGAAAGGTACCAAATTGTACCCAGGGGTATCTTTAAATCTTGCACTAAGTTGGACTATCAGTTTAAGATAAGCAAATCTTATTTATGTATACTCAACTGTTTAAAGAAATAAAGAACCCTTGTTTTTTGTGAGAAAAAAAAAAATTAAAAATAATGCCAATATGTTTCTCAGTTACCTCTATTTATGGAAAGCTTAGCTGTTTGGACTAAAACTTTTACTTGGACATTGGAGGACACATACTTGAATCTATCCTAAAGTTCCCAGAAGGAAATAAACAGCCACTGAGGTTTTTACCTTGAAAAACTATAAACTTAGTAGATCAGGCATGTGCTCAATTTGGTATTTGTGGAAACATTTTTTTTTTTTCTGGGAGGTAAATAGCTATAAAATAATTTTAAAAATGCACATGATGAAAAACTCTCATTTAACAAACATGTCTTGTGAAATGTCTCCAAAAAAAAAGGTAGCTACTTATCTGCATCAGATTAAGACTCTTTACCTCTATGGAGACTACACAAGATGAACTCAATGTCCTTATGAAGTCGGAAAAACTGGAATCACTTAAAAAGGCAGAGATTTCCCACAAACTAAAATGTGGCTAGGACTCCAAGAGCAAACATCTAGAAGACTGGCACAAGAAAAATGGGTACATCTAGGGACTTTGAGCAATGTGGGCTTATCCAGCCACCAGGCAAGATGCAGGAAAGGGAGGCCATCTCCAGAAATCAATGTAATTGCTTCTAACATTTTAATTTAATTAATATTTATAGAATTCTTAGGGGAGCTACATCACTATATCAGGGACAAACCTAGTCTGTACTTGTGTTTTTGAAGTTTTGGCAGTGTTCATGGGAGTAAAGGGTAAGGCTAAGCTAACTTACCATACTGGCTCCCAGAACATGAACAAATCTCTGCATGAAGACAGTAGGATTGCACAGCCAAAGGGTGGCTCATCTGGAAGGACACTGCAAAATACTAATTCTACATGGAAAGGGTACTGCATATATTTGTGTTCATAAATAGGAAGTCTCTGTGTCTTAGCTTTTCCAAATGTACAAATAAAACTGTCTCCTTTTATTTGTGGCCTTGAATTCTATCCCCTTTTCTTCATGTACTTCCTCAGAAGTGGCAAACCACCAGCTTCACATAGACTTGGAGGATGGTGAACCTGGAAGCTGAGAGATCATCACAACCAACCCCCTCATTTTGCAGATGAATAAATAGGTCTAAAGAGTTGAAATGACTTGCAAGAGCTTGGACAGGTGGCAAAGCCAGGACCAGAACACCACTCTCCTGCTTTCCAGCCCACTGCTTTTTTTATTGTGTCACATTCCTCTGGCTTCGGCTATTTCTCTAGTTTCCCACAGAGGAGGATGGAAGGCCTCCAGCCCTAGAGTTAAAAGCACAAAGTTAAGGGGAGGAAAGCCAAAAAGAGACTCCCTTAGGAGCCAACAAAGAAATGTGGCAACCAGGTTTGACACAGTCTAGGACCCAGAAAAAAAAAAATCCTTATAGATGAATGTATATATACACCAGGCATATGATTCTGTTTAGTAACCACATCAGCAGGACCAAGGCCAGCAAAACTGGCTGTGGCTAATGCTAGTGCCACAAAGAGCAAAGAAGGCTCCAGGATGTGATGCTTATTATTATTATAAACGCCTGGCATGTTTGTTTGGTTTCGTGGCGGTTGGTTTTTCAAACGATCGGCGGTTGATTTTGAAATCCTTTCTTCTGCTCTATTATTTCAACCTCACCCCCTGGGATCTAAAGTTGGCAGGCTCCCCAGCCTCTATCTTTCAAAAAATAAGGAAGAATAATTTCAGATAGAGTTTTAAACTAGTCCAGAGGTGAAAGAACTTCCCGAGACATATCTGTGATCTCCAGTGGACTCACAGACTGCTTGTGACTTGACCCACATACAGAAAACCAGGGACCCACCTTCTCTATTTGCTAGAAGATAGTGAGAGTGGATGATTTTAGTGAAACCAAACAATTGGTTGCCTTTCTTGTCCCTTAAAAAGCTTTCCTGCAATCTTTATTGGTCAGATTAATAATGTTTGAAATCAGAGGAATTCAATGCTTTTTTTCGTGCTTTAAATTCTCAGTTGAAGAATACTTTAAAGTTCATTGTCCTAAATGCTTGTGTGTGTGTGTGTGTGTGTGTGTGTGTGTGTGTGTGTGTGTGTGTGTGTAAGTAATATGCTTACTCTTTTAGATCTCCTGATGGTTTTTGGGAAGAATTTCTAAAATTGAATAATAACCCCATGGAAGGATGAACCAGTAGACTAAAAGCTCCTTGAGGACAAAGGCTGTTTTTTGTCTCTTTTTATATCCCCAGAACTCAGCATGCTGCCTTGGCACAGAGAAGATGATTAATAAATATTTACTGATAGAACCACAAATTCTATATAACACCAGCTCCAATACATAGAGTTTAATAGAGGGTCAGGAAGTTTGTAAGTACTTAATGAGGTCTAATCTTGTTAAATGTCCTGTCTATTGATGTGGAGATTGGTTAAGCCATTTTCTTTTCTACTTCCCCTTTTGGTGTTTTGGACTTTTTGGCTTTGTTAACTTTTCATTTATAGCAGCACTAGAAAGCAAAGAATAAGGAATAGGAGAGAAATTTAAACCAGCTACTTTTGTCATTCTATTTTTTTTTATAAGATATTTATGACAAGAGTAATTTATTGTCCTATATTTTAGTAAGTAGATACTGACAAGCTCAAGTATATCCAGATAAGGGTGACTAAGATACAGAGGTGATTCAAAAGCTTTTTGTATGTGAGAAGAGCCTAAAGGAATTAGGAATGTTTAGTCTAGAAAAAAGGAAAAAAGAGAGAGCTGAACCATAAGGAGCTTTTTAAAAGTAATCATGTCATCCAATTTGGGCTTTGTGGTTCATCAAGTTGGAAGGATGTTGCAACTCTTGACCAAGTCCCAACTTTGTCTAGTCTAGATAAGTAGATACTTTCAAGGTTTGGGGAAAGGAACTATTCATGCTGAATATTTTTTCTTAATGAGGACTGAATCACTCAATGGAGATGGAAAAGAAAGGATTTGTTGTTCTCTGAATCTTATCTGTCATGAAATCTGGCATAAGCCTTGATGTGATCAACTCTGGGATATGTATATAACACACTTATCCAAACAAAAACTTGTGGAAAGAATCCACAACTCTGCTCAAAGAATAAAAAGATTTTGAGTGGCTTACTCTCCATTTTGTTGTTGAATTAAACTGAATCATTAAAAAAGTTATTGGCTATTTTGAAATGATACTCGAACTTAAAATCCTGCTATATAAACTATGACAGCATAATTTTATTCAATAAAAGAATTTTCTATCAGAACTGTGTGGGGGAGAAAGATTAGTAGTGAATTCACTGTCATTAGAGAAGTTTAATAAAAGGCTAGCTGACAATTAACTGTGAATAATGTACACAAGATACTATGTAAACAGGTTGGACCAAATAATCTCTAAAGTCTCTTCCAAAGGTTGAAATATTAGATAAAATTGGGGATGGAGTATTACCTAAGGATTTATTATTCATATCCTCCTTATTTCTCAGTATCCTGAAAAGCTGAGAGCTGCAAAGTAAACAAATAGGCCAGTCGATTAAAACTGATTTTTTTTTTTTTTAAACATCAAAGCAATGAGGAAGAAGAGGAAGGTATTAACTTGTTTTGTTTCATTTTGTTTTGGGAAATTTTTTGAATCCAAGGGAATTCTAAAATGATTACAAATAATAAAATTTTCTAAATGACTAATCTGAATTTTTTGGGGGTAAAAAAATCTCTACTGAATTACCAAAAACAATACCCCTCCAATGTAAATTATTGCCAAATGAAGCATACATTTGAAATGAGATAATCTACATGAAATGGGAAGAGATCTCATTGGATCTGGGTTTTAGAAGACAGGGAGGAATTCAAAGGCAGAAAGCTTGAAGAGGAAGAAGGCAAGACAGTCCAGGCTTTGGAGGCTTTCTGTTACTTACAACAGAGTCACCTCTGCCTATTGTCATTAAAGAAATTTGTCATAAAGGAAAAAATGTAATCTGATTCTCATTAAAAAAACAAAACAACAACAACAACAAAAACAGGATGTAGGTTGTATCTCTATGGATATTCTATAGATATACATTTAAATGGGGGAAGGGAGAATTTTTTTTCATTTTATTGAGCCCTCACCATAAAACACTGATGAGTTCTGAAAAACCCATTCAGACAAAAGAAAACATGTAGTAACTTAATACATTGTCATTGAAAGTTATACCTCATCTTTGGATTTTTACAACTGTTTCCCATTGGGATCGCACAACTATTCAATTTGATATAAAAAATATTAAGCACCTATAAGGCATTTCATTACTGGTGAGAGAAAGACAAAAAATAAAAGTCTTGTACTCAAAGAGATTACATCCTACTTGAGATTAGAATTTACCCAGTGAGTTGGGGATGGTGAGGCTCAAATTATTTGTGTGTATGTGTGTTTGTGTGTAGGTGCAGATGTATGTGTATGTATTGTGTTCATAAATATGCATATATAAACAAATATATATTTTCTACAGATATATGTATATAGTCACACATACCAATAGATAGATAGACAGATAAATGGATTGACAGACAAATCAATATAGATTGATGGAGAGACAGATAGATAGATATACACATATCAGAGGGAGAGAGAAATGGAACAGGTGTGCACACTAAGACTTTTGGAACAGCCTGCACATGTGGGTGTGGGGAGGTGTTGAGAGAGAGAAAGAGCAGAGACAAACAGACAGAGATGGGTAAATGGGCAGAGGGAAGAAGGGAGGGAAAGAGAGAGAGGAGAAAGAGAGAGAGGAAAACAATTAAAACTACACTGAGACTTTGGGGACATCTTGCATCTGAAATATATATATTATGTGTATGTTTTATATATATATGCCTTTGTGAATTGAAATGTATTTATGCACACTTGTGTATATAGTTTTTTAAATGTCAAGTTTTCTAAAAATAAATGGTGGTTCTTTCTATTATCGCAGAAGGAGCTGTTCTCATTTTGTAGGTAGGAAGTTAAATATGTGGCTACTCAGATTACTCATTAATACTTGGGATACAGAAACTGAGCACTCTGACTTCTGGGACTGTGCACTTTTTACCACACTGTGATGAAACCCATCCTGCTCTGTCTTTTTCATAAATGCCTCTTTCAGGCCATCCTATGAGGAGACTAGCTGAACAGAATGAGGGTGAAGCCCCTATTAATAAAGAAGGAAAGACTATCTTTGGACCTCCTTTCATAGAGCAACAGCATTATCTGGAGCTCGGCAAGCTTCCATGATTTTGTGTCATTTTGGGTTTTGTTTATTTTTCATTTCTTGGCTTCAAACTTTTCATTCCTGTTTCTGTCTCTTTCAGTCTCTACTCTTTTTTCCCCCTCTTCTCTTGGCAGTAATACTCTTACTTCCCAACATATATACTCTTCCTTTCCTAAAATACACACTCATGCACATACACAATATACATGCACACATGCATACACACACACACACACACACACACACACACACACACACACACACACACCCCTACCTCAGCTTAACACAAAAATACTACTATATGAAAATGTATCTCCCTATAACAATGCTTAAGTATCCTGGAGGGGAAGGAGTGGGGCAATTTAAAATTGATAGCCAAGTATTATATCTTATCGTGATCTGATTTTGACTCCTTTATTCTGCATGTAAAAAAGCTAGAAATGGAGCAAATACTAGTCCCAGAAAAAAATAATGAAAAATGATACTCTTTCAAATGCCATTTCCAAGTCCAGTTTTTGCAGCAGCCTTATGTAATCAGACATAATTGTCTGCACATGTTCAGTTACATTACTTCAGAAATGATTCCCAGCTCCACCAGATGATGTCAGGGGTCAAAGCTGAACCTGAGATCCTGAATGTTGTTCTCTTCTCTGCTACCCAATTAGAAAGGAAAGGATCCAAAGAGATGAGTGGCTAGCCACATTCCCCTTCCAAGTCACATGCCCTCTGGAGCTCCCTTTTCTGGGTGTGTCCATGTTCTTGTCTGTATGTTTTAATTTCTTTGTGAGTCCCTTCTGTATGCCAAAATGCAAAGCTCCTTTGGAGAAATCCATTCTTTATCTCATGAAATATTCAAGCCTGCAAGTTAGACACTTTGCATCCTTCCAAATTCCTCTATTCCCAGCTCAACTGTTAGAGGTGAATTTCCTCTACAACAGCAGGACTTTCTTTTCCTGAAATCTCGCCTTGACTTTTGGAGAAACAGCCATTCACGGAACCTTTGAAGAGAGGGAGGGAACCTAAATCTCAGCTCTTGATACCTTTCCATGGAAAGGACTTGACTGTCCAATGGAAAGCTCAATGGGGTCCACCTTGCTCTCTGATCACTACAACTAGAAAAGGCCTTGGCAAACAATATGGGCAGGAGGCAGAGGATAATCTACAAAGGAAAACAGCAAATAACGCATCTCTGTTCCTCTCTCCCCTCATTATTCTCCAATTTGCAGTCATCCCAACAGCAACAATAATGTAACAAATACCTATCAAAATCTTTAAGGTTCTGAACCATCCTTTTGCCTGAGCCTCCATTGACCTCTAAAAGCCCAGAAAATAGCCCCCCAATCCAGAGAACAGCCTCCTTTTCCAGGCTGCCCTCTTGTCCCAGCTTGCTGTCATCGCTGCTGAGATGGCGGACGATTGATCTGAGAAATGAAGTTGGATTGCTGTCCCGAATCTACACTCGGTTCTCCTTGTGTCTGTCTGATCGATTTCACTCTGTGCGATATAGCTTGTCGCTATGAATTTTCATGCTCTCTGGGAGCCGCCAGCGCACCCAAGAACAAGTAGAAGATGGTTCATCTGTCGTCCACCCCCCCACCCCCTCACCATCTTAATTTTTTTTTTTTTTTTCCTACAGACTGGAGTACGATTTATTTTTAGACAGTGGCCCCGGTTGCAATGGATTCTGGCTACTGGCTCTCTTGCCGGGGTTCCCTGGCTTCCGTTTGTGGTGACATTTCCTACCACTGTTGTACTAGGTGTCACCTGTTTAGCAGCTCCTCTCAGCTGAATGCATGTGGCCGCAGGTGCTATGCAAACACTGATTGCGTCTGACAGCCTTAGACGCCAGCTGCCTGCATGAAGCCTGCCCGATCCCCACTTTTTTGTGGGTAGAATGCTGCCGTCGGCACGACCGATACAGAAGCAATAAACTAGGTGACCGTAAAACTAAGACAAGTCCTACTAAGTGGCATTCTGAGCCCTATGGCTTTGAAATAATTGGTAGTGATAGAATGAAAAAGGAAGGGAAGAAAAGGGGAAAAAAAAAGCCTATTTTTCTTACACTGATGCCCTGCGGACTGTACATCTGACTGGCTGCAAGTCCGTCACTGTATCCTCCTGTCTGGCTGATAACATGGCGAAGGGTATCCACCTAAAAACAACAAAGACGAAAATTAGCAAAACAGAAAGAGAAAGCCTTCATCATCATCATCATTATCACTACCATCATCATCAGTTTGTAAATATTTTGGGTATGCTAAAGCAGTGTCATCATTTTGAGGGGTACCCTTCTTGGACACAGGATTTGGTAGAGGGAAGTAACCACAGTCACTTCATCATTCATTCTAAATACAATTCTGAAGTTGGTAAAGAGACCACAAGGAATAAGATAAAAATCAGCTGACCTCACTAAAAGGGGAGCAAATTCACTAAGAGAATACATGAAGATGTGAACAGGGGAAAGAATAATGAAGCATTTACCCATTTCCCTTTGCTGCAAATTAGCTCACATAGCTTTCCGATTTCCCCATACCCTTTAAATCCAGATCTCTTATTGGATGGGGTTTGGGAAATCATTTCAGAGGATAGCCAACTTTTGGGTCATTTTGCCAAAGTCTGCTCCAAACATATTTCCAGGGCAATGTTTCCCAAGCCAGCAGCTAGATCACCAACAAGCTGGCCAACTCCAGACAATGATGCTTACTGGTTTGCATTCAGAGTGGGCAACTGGATTCATCTGGATCAGAAACTCCCAGAAATTCTCCACCCCTTTTAGAGAGCATCATGATTAGAGAAAAGAAAAGGCTTCCTGTTTACCTAGAAGCACTGAATTCCTAGAACACCTCTGTTTCCAACATGGACATACATTTGCCAAAAGAAACTGAAGTCCCTCCTCTCCAAATGTGATCAAGGCAAAATGACTACTGCACTTTATTGGGTGGCTTTTTAGTTAAGAATGAAACCCGACATACTCGTATATTTGCCCATTTATTAATTTTTTCCTCTTTTTAAGTAGACCTTGAGCTCTGGTGTCCAATATAAGTGAAGGAAACCTGGAAATGTGAGACAACACTTTGAACTCCTTATTCCTTTCCTTCAGTGAAAAAGAACACATAGGTTGGTTCTACTTGCCAGGTGTGCATTGGAATACTTTGTTTTCCCTGCAGCTCCTCTCCTGCCTTCCTAATATAACTGTCAAGCCAGAGCCAAATGCATTCACAAAGTGTGGACGAGATTCCCCAAGACAATGATTGTTGTTCCTTTTTATTTCATTTTCAGTTTTTTATTTTGGTTTTGGTTTGGTGGTGAGGTTGGTTCGTTGATCAGATTTTTTTAAAATCTTTCTCTCTGTACAGGTGTGGAAAATTGCCAATACCATGGAGGGCTCACATTCGCTTGGCAGTACATTGGCTGGGTCCCTACCTGTGACTGCACGTTGGCTCCAACCTGGGCCCCTTGGTAAGAATCCCCATTGAGTGACTGCACGCTCATGAACAAATCTCCAGAGTTTGACATGTTAAAAGAACTGGAAGAACCTGAAAAGGAAAGAGTGAGGCACCTGAATCATAGAAAGGAAAAGGATCAATCCCCGCAACTCTCAGCCAAGAGGAAGGACATCATGCAAAGCAATCCCCCCAATGAAAATGAAAATTAAAAACAATAACAAAAACACAGTTTGGTTAGTAGTATGAAGAAGAGAGCAAGCAATAAAGGGTGCCAACTGTTGAGGTTATGCAAAGCCCCAAGATATGCCATATTGCCAGCAAGACTGTATCCTTTTTGATGCTTCCAAGCTGGGAAAAGGGATGTTGATTCCATTCATCTCAACTCAGGCTTCCTGGAAAATGGAGATGGTCTCCAAAGCAACTTTCAACTTTTCCCTTACTCAATCTTATGACTGTCCATGGGACTAGCCAAATTTGGACTATTGGTACAAGCTAATGCCAGTCAAGCCATGGATCAGGATGACCTATTCAATTCCATGATGGATGTGCTTATTCCATAACAATTTTTTTTTAACTATCCATGGAATAGCACCATATGGAGATTATATATAAAGGTAATGAGTTGTATGCCTAAAAATCTGTTTTTTATTAAAAGTTCCTTGTCATTCTTATTTCCAGGAAGGTAAAGCCCATAATGGCCATAAGGGCACTAGGACAATGATATCCATCCTTCCATGCCATCTACCCGGAGAGATGAAAGAAGAAAATCATGGGTTAAGAATCCTTCCAAATTTTAGTACAGATCATAATATGGAATGTTTAGAATGGGGTAGTAAACTAATTTTTCCAAAGATTTTTCAGATCTCTGGAATGTAGTCCTAGCTAGCCAACACTGTTTTACTAGTAATATTCTCTTCTTTGCCTTCTCTGTCCTGATAGAGCACAACTTGATTGGATGAAGGAAAAAAAAAGGCTCAGAATTATTCTGGAAATTATCGTGCAGTTCAGCGCATTAAGAGAGAAAGCTCAACGTGCAAGGTTTGGTTATAAACATGACATTAGCTTTGAAAGGGAGAGACTTCAGGGGCCCAGGTCAGCTCCACTGTACTCGTTCTAATGCCATACTGCTCAAATTTTCTCCCTTTCCACACATCTTGACAGCCATCATCTGTGCGGAATCGCCCAGCAATGATTCATGCGTAGGCTCTGACACTAGATTTCAGGTTTCTTTATAAAGACAGGAATTTGAGGTCTTCTAAAATGACCATCTTACAAGGATTTGGAGCTAAAAGAACACTGTCTCCTGCCATTAAAAAGTATTGCTTAACCATAATTAGTACTCAGCTTGTAGATAACCACTCCAAATGAACCTATGTTGTTTAATGCTCATTTTCTCAAAGCATTCTGGTATTGTTATCAAAGAATAGTCAATTAAAGAAGGTTATAATACACAGAATTGAGGTAGGGAATATCCTCAAGTCCAAAGTTAGGCTTTTAACCTTTTTTTCACACTGGAGAATGTCCACACCAACCACCCAAAGTCTTACAAAGAATTAGATAACAACTAGTTAGGATCTCACCATGAGGCAAAGACAAAGGGCTCATTTACATCTTCTCTTACTGTCTAATGGCTGTTAAGCATTACCTATTCATTTTTGTCAAGAAAAACATTAGCAAATAACTTTTTAAAACTTAACACTTCAGGAGTTTCTTTAAAGAGAAACCCAAGGCTTTGAGAAATAAATGTTTCTAAAAGGTCCAAAACTTTTGTTCTCCTCTAGTCTTTGTAAGGAGAATCTTCATTTTAGTTGTGGTTCCAGTTGAGACTTTTCCCCTTTTGTTCTAGTAACTTTCTCACTCTGGAGATACCTCCACCCTTGCAGCTCTCTCTACTCATTTCATGGTGAATTCCTAGCCAGCACCACCATTCCATGAGTGCCCAGGCCATCCATGCTTATATCCCTCCAAGTTCAACCCCTGACTTTCCAGATTTTTCTACTTTCTACTTCTATGAGTTGTCTTCCTCTCCATCCTTGATGGGAGGGATTGCATTTTTTGACAGTTTCTTTTTTAAAATTCCCAACACTTAGCCCAATTCCTAGCACATAATAAGGCTAATTAATTAATATTCTTGCTAGTTAGATAACTATCATCTATTAAGATACAGTGTTGGACTCAAAGTCAGTAAGACTTGCTTTCTGGTCCTACTTCTGACACATACTATTACAACCCTGGGTAAGTTAAGTCATTTCTTAGTACTTTAGACATCTCTTCAAGTGCCAGAAAGCTACCAATCATTGGTAGAAAAAGTTCCTCACTTAGGATTTCCATATATTAATAAAATCACAAGAACAATCGATAGCCTCTATGTGGCTATCTTAGAAAATATGGAATGATTGCATGAAAACAAGGCAGAGTCTTTGCCGGATCTGGGATAGCCTACTCCCCTGAGCATATCAAAAGTGTGTAATCTGCATGCTTCCCCTTCTGCTTTTTGCCATTCTGATGAAGCAGTTTGTATAAATAGCTTAAATAATACTGCTTAGGTTAGGAAATGTTATATACTAATGACTTAATGGTCAACATTTGGCATTTCCTTTCCAAATCATTTGATTCTCATTGTGTCTACTCATTTCACTGATAAAAAGCCTCTGACAACCTCTCTTTTAGAGCTGTACCTTAAAGGGACTTAAAACCAAGAACCCATTGGGATTAATTTGAAGACCTCTGCTCGAATGCCATATTATACTGGCTATTTTCAGGTCACTGGACAGGCACAGAATGGACAGATTTGGTGGATTGTGATCCGTGTTGCTGGAAGGAGTACCCATTTTAGTGAGATCACAGTTTCAACTGCTATATGAGAACTTGATGTATGGCCATTTTTAATTCTCCCTCTCTTCAAAACTTGCCTAAGATACCCACACACTAAACAACTGGTGGACATTTTACTGCCAATTATCACTCAAACTGGAGTTTGGGGATTGGGGGGAAACATCTCCAAAGAGCACAAATTCATTTCAACAAACAAGGGAGAAGCAGGAGAGGTAGGTGAGATGCCATTTATAAGATATATACTGCAATTGACACAGATTATTTCAAAAAATATGTGTGCATGGATAAATTATAAATATGTCTGGCTGCTTAATGTACACAGAGATAAATATGCGCATACCAATGTACTTCATGTACAAATGCATTTGTATCACAGCAGTAATTGCAGAGATAGCCCCTTCTGCTGTTGGCAATGCTGTATCAGCACTTTGTCATCTCTATACATCCATGTATGAACATGGCCATGGCCTCTGACTCTCTGATAAGGATCTGGGGGCTAGGAGTGGCCTGAGAGAAGACTAGGACACTATTAAAACCACAACCTGGCAGACAGAAGCCCTTACCGCTGATCTAAGAAACACATGGGCTGAAGGCAGCATGGGAAACTACAAAGGTGCTATTCGCAAAACTGATAACCCACTGAAAGGTACCCAATTTATAGTCAAATTTTGAATGAATCCTTTTGAGGTCTTTAAAAAGCTGAAGAAAATCACCTGGCTTGCTGAGAAGGTCATTCTGGGACCTTGCCTGCAGGTTGTTGTGAAGTGATAGCCAATTACTGGAAGTACTTTTTAAAGATGCACCTTCCTTTCAGTTCATTATTCTCCTCTTCTTTCCTACTCCCCTCCCCTCAATCCACTGTCATCCAATCTGTGCATATGAATAATAAAAAACTCGACATGAACCGATTTCTACAGCTTTTGTAGATTGCTCTTTTGATTCTTCCCTTTCTGTCATTCTTCTTTTATCTCCATTCTTGGAGGACCTATTAAATGCAAGTACACTATGTGTAAGGGGAACTAGTGGTACAATCCATAGAGTGCTGGGCCTGGAGTCAGGAAGGCTCAACTTCCTGAATTTACTAGCTGTGTGACCCTGTTTGCCTCAGTTTTCTCATCTGTAAAATGATCTGAAGAAGGAAGTATCTTTGCTAAGAAAACCCAAAATGGGGCCACAAAGAGTCAGACCCAACTGCAAAACTTCTAAACAACACACACACACACACACACACACACACACACACACACACACACACACACACACACACACACACACACACAGTCCTATCCTTTTAAATTCTAGTAGGACTTCGGGAAGAAGTCTATCCATTGGGCCACTCACCTACATTTCACACACTGAAAGAAAACATAGCAGGCTATGTGGTGCTGGAGCAAAGAGAGAAAATCACCACCTGATCAATATCCTGAAAACCACTTCAAAGAAGCCCTGAATGCAGATATAGGAGCACAGTCTGCATCAGGGACAGTGTGGGGTAGGGATGGCTACATTGTAATAAAAACCACAAGTCTTAAACTTGTTTTCCAATATGCATCAAAACTTCAGAAGTTATTGTCATTATTAGGAATAACACTGTCTCTTTTAGTGTCTGTTAAGTGACTTCCCTAACCACAAAAGGTTATATATTGACAGAGGTGGAGGGAAAAACTCAACAACTTGCAGCTTGATGCTTTGAAATGAAGAGCAGACTACAAGTGAGAAGAGCTAGGTTTATGTCTCTTCTCAAACACTTGCTAGTGATGTGACCTTAGAAAAAGTCACTTAACCTTTCTCAGCCTCAATTACCTTATCTGTAAAAATGGAGATAAGAGTACTTCACAGCCTCAAAGAACTCTGCAATTACAATGTTAGCTACAGGGATAGGACCCGGAGTGTGGAAGGCCAGAATTTAAATTCAGCCTTATGACACTTACTAGTTGTGTGATCCTGAGGAAGTCACTTAAGCTGTGTCTGACTCAGTTTCTTCATCTACCAAATAGGGACAATAATGGCACCTACCTACCTGGGTTACGATGAGGATAAAATGGAATATATGTAAAAGGGCCTTGTAATCCTAAAAGTGCTACTACTAGTAATAATATCTTTGTTATTATTGTGATAGTGAGGACAATGAAAATAGTCTCCCTAATATTAGAAACATAATTTTGGAAGCTAAAAGTTCCCACGGTTTATTTGGAGAAGAGAAATAAAGGTCTCAAGGAAATGTCACCCAGATATGGAATGTATGATGTTAAAATTGTACTTGTTGAGAATACATAATATTTAATTCCCCTCTAAATTCCCAAGCATTTACTAAGCAACTGGGTGGGTTCAAATCGATGAGAATACAAATGTGATCAAAGAAATGCTCTACCCCAAGATAAACTTCCAATGGCTAATACAGTAAAAACATTCTATCTTTAAGATTTCATTTATAAAAGCCTTTCCTTAGAAGGTTTCAAAGTTCGCAGTTTTAAAAAGATGCACAAAATATAACAAAAAACAATAATCAAAATGTTTCTAGAGTAAGGACAAATTCCTTTTTAATTTAGGATTAATATCAGACTTTTCTATTTAAGTAAACTAAGTATTGTCTCACCACACACACACACACACACACGTATGGGTGTATGTATGGATGTATACATGTATGTGTATGTATCTATATATAATTTTTTCTCATTATTCCTCCAAACAGCTTGAGAAAAAATATCATATCTATTTCCTCAGTTGAGAGGTCCAGAATGATGATTTTAATTATCTGGTTGTGATAGATTCCTAGACCAGTTGTGGGTACATAGAAGAAAATCTAGAGCACTTATGTTTCAATACCCTTCACATAATCTCAGCCTATTACTCTTGTTATTTATGTCTTAAAATTGTTTTTCTATCTTTCTATTATTTTTGGCCTCTGACCTTGAGGGATTATTCCTTCCTTCTTTCTGTGATAAACAAAAGCTAGATTTTACTTCTGTACATGCTGAATAGAAGAAGCGTCTTGTAGAAGGTAGCAATCTTCAGAATGTGCATATATGGGTTTTAAGCTTTCACACTTTGCAGGCAGAAATGTTATGGTTGGCATTCCATATTTTACTGAAAGACAGAGAGAGACAGACAGACAGACAGAAACGCAGAGAAATAGAGTCAGAGACGCATATAGACAGAAATAGACAGAGACAGAGACAGACAGAAGACAGAGATAGACAGAGACAGACACAGAGATATACATAGAGACAGAGAGATAAAGAGACAGAGTGACTCAGAGAGAGAAGGAAGAGAGAAAAAGAGAGAGAAGGAAGAGAGATTGAAAGAGATTGATAGATTGAAAGTTTGAGAGAGAGAGAGAGAGAGAGAGAGAGAGAGAGAGAGAAGAGAGATTGAAAGAGATTGAGAGATTGAAAGTTTGAGAGAAAGAAAGACAGAGAGAGAAAGAGAGAGAGAGAGAGAGAGAGAGAGAGAGAGAGAGAGAGAGAGAGAGAGAGAGAGAGAGAGAGATTGACAGGAGGAATTCTTTCCCTTGGTCTTAAAAAGAGAATAAAAAGGTCCCCTGAGGACTTATTAGACAAGTCACAGTTCCCTATTACATTGCCAGCTTCTCTGGATACTTTACCTCCTACATAGCTGTATAAAATGTACAAACATTTTTAAGGAAGCTGAGCTGTGGGGACAAAGTCAAAAGGAACTACACTTTCACCACTCTGGAAGTCACCGAGTTTTCTGGCAGTGAGTGTTATGTGAAGCGTGCTGTTGTTTCTTAAATATCACTCTTTATAGTGCTACAGAGGCCAGCTCCATGTAAAGAGAAACTTGCTCCCATCCCCATCACTCAAAGAGTTAAACAAAATGAAGGAATTCTAGGTTTTCAGGCCTCCACACCCCTGGAAGCATTTAGCCAATCATATTGCTTACTCTGAACATTTCAAGGTCTTACTTGTAGATCGGCTATTTTGAGGCACTGCTCTGCCTAATTCAATAGAGTTTTCAAAACTCACAGGTTTGAAAGGAGAAGGGGACACTCAAGACCATGTAGTACCACCCATTTATGTTATAGGTGAGAAAATTAAATTAAGGCCCCAAACTTTTGAGACTGACCTTTTTGACAAAAGTATTAGTTTTGCTTTTCAATTCAGATTGCCTTACCCAGTGTTTGGCATATAGAAAACACAATAAATGTGTGTGTATATCTGTCTTTCTGTTTCATTCATTTGTTTAGTCTTATGACTACAGTCACACAGAGAGCAGATTCAGATAATAGAACTGAAATCTGAATTTGAATATTTGACTTCACATTCAATATTCGGCTTTGAGAGATGAAGGTATAGATTCTGTTTCTGAAGAAATTATAATGAAAAAAAAATCCATGGATGTCATTGGAATGGTATCCTTTACATCACTATAAATGGCCTGTAATCAGTGTTTAGACTGAAGAGGTAGGGACATTTATTTGGACTTTCTTTCCATTGAAAACAGTGTCCAAATTTGTTATTTTTGCATTTTCTTCTTTCAAAGACTTTCTCCCTTTGTCCATCTTTTGTTTTGTTAACATTGCCTCTTGCTCTATCCCAAATGAGATAATGCATGTAAGGTTATCAGCAAACTTTCTTGGAGTATTTAAACTGCCAGCTATTGTTACCAAAAACAATAACAACAACAACAACAACAACAACAACAAAAGGTAGGTGTTCTACCCTCACCCACTAAGTTTGACCACTGGCTAATCACCAAAGGGTGAAATGAATTTTTTTTTTTTTTTTACAGTGTGTTAAAAGGAATAGATACATGATCTTTTCACACACTAAAAGTATCTTTTGTGCACAAGATTTCAAAGGAAATACCCTGGTAAAGTCCAGAAAATAACCTTAACCACTATACTCTAAAGATGTGATAAGTTCCCAGGTCATCCAACCTTTGAACAACTTCCAATTCATCTACATCATTTTAACACTCATCCATCTGTCATTTTCAAATTGCTTCCAACTTCAATTAGAACGTTTCCCTTTGAAATCACTGATTATCTCTTTAGTTCATCAGGGCAAGCATCTCATTTGAAGTTTGAGCATTTGTAAGTTCTTGACTTATCTGTGTAATGATCTTGTGTTTGTTTTAGGAGCAAAGTACAGAGAAGACTGTTTAAGATTGTTTTTTCCTTTAAAAATTTATTATCTTTTGAAGATCCATGCTACTAGAAAGAATGGATATTTTCCACTTGTCTAGTTTTCAGAAAAATGCCACAAAGACATTCTTCCATTCCAACAAAGGTATAAGTAAAACTTTTGGCTCACCTCTCCATAGTCATTCAACCACTGTGCCCTCACATGTCATAGAAGGAATTCACTAGAAAGATGCAGTTATAGACTCTGATGGAATGCAATGTCACATGACTATAGAACTCTGGATTTTGAGCTGGATGGAGTCTTAGAAAACATTTACCCCAATCACTGTATTTTATAGATAAGAAAAACTGTTAGATAAATGAATTTAAGTGACTTATCCAAAGTCACACAAATACCTATTGACAGGATGATTGGAATCCAGGCCCTAGGACTTCCATTTCTTGAATTTTTTTCCACTGTGTAAAATAAAAACTAAACAGTTTTCTAAGACTGGAAAAATCTGGGGGAGTCTGGGAGTATTAAAATGCTGATTTTTTTCCCTCTTTAGGAAAGATAAAAATATTAAGGCTACAGTGATAAAGAAGGTCCATAATTCTATTATTCATATGGACTAGTCATGAATCAAAAGTCATTCATGATTCAGATATTCTATGCCAGAGACAGAAAGCAGTGATTTAGAAAATAAAACTAGATAATAATCATGATCAGTACAGTGCTAGGCACTTAGTAGGTGTTTAATGCTGGTAAAACTGGATTAATCTTTTCCCCTCCCCTACCCCCAGAAGCATTCAGTATATTTTCACCAATACAAACATTACTGAAGTACTTGGAAAGAAAAAGGTGAAGATATCAGCCTTCCAATAGGACACAACCAATGGCTACCACAGTAGCCACCAAACTAAGAAATGATCAGTTAACAAAGAAGGATGCTTTTGATTTGCTAGACATTTACTTGGATCCCATATCTACTATGTCATACTGTGAAAAGTATAAAGTGCCTGTTTACCCAGGAGACCACTGTAGGGTTAAAAAGATGGAAGCTGTACTGGTTTTTGAATTTTTTTAACATCCTGCTTTACAAATCCCAGACCATTATTTAAACATATTTTTACTTAAACAAATGAAAACCAAAAATAATTCTGTAGCTCTCTAGTTTGAGGCAGTCTCCAATCAAAGATAAGTATGAATGTTGGGTTTAGTACTCCAGCCCACAGTGTACCAAGGCAGTGGGCATGGACCAGTATGTCATCAATAATAAGTCAGCTTGGGAAAAGAAGAAAACTTTAGCAAAGAAGCAGACCGTTTTAAAAGCCCCAATTGTGCCATAAATAAGAATTTTAATTATTTTGTGAACTAGTTGGTATTGACTTGTCACTCCTTTCAGAGAGATATGTCCAATAGTCCAAAATCTACTGTAGCTCAAGCATTAGGAAGGCAGAAATATTATTAAAGCTCAAACCAACTTAATGGAGCAATTGTTTTTGTTTGTTTTTTAAACAAATACCTCTTTCATGAGATAGAGAAAAAAGTAAAAAAAACATTTTTCCCTTTCACAGTTCAGAACAATCAAGACAGCATTCATTGACTTAAATGTAGATTCTAAATATTCTGAAAATTCATAGTCTTAGTACAAGGTTCCATAAGAGGGAGAGAACCCAAACCCAACAACAAATTATAATGATCAACTCTGACATGAGTGGTACGAACACATATCCACAAAAATAAAACCCAATACACACATTATATGTGCGCCCACACACACTCACAAAAAGAAAGATGCTGTGACAGGAGATCAGAAATCAGAGAAAAAAATGAATTAATCACTGAAATTTCCTTTGAAGTTAATGGAATGAAAAACAACCAAATATAAATAGGAATTTTTTAAAATTAGGTTTATAAATAACTCAAGCCTTGTTTGTAGACCAGAGCATCCTAATGAGATGTTTGTGAAAGGAATGTAAAACCGACATGGAATACAGACTTGCAGGTGATCTAGACATTATGAGACACGCAGCAAAGGCTAGATGATATATGTAATTCTTATGCTTCTTTTTTGACATAAACTCTTCTGTAAGTCAGGTGAGACCTATGAAGTCCTTCTCAGAAAAAAATGTTTTAAATACATAAATTAAAATGAATAGGCTTACAAAGGAAATAAATTACATTTAAATAATTATATACATATATATTTTAAAAAAAACCAAAGTCTCAGGTGCAAGTTAAGAATGCATGAGATAGAACAACATAAGAATCCATGACATTGCCCTCCCAGTCTCCTCCATTCCTCAACAGCATAACAATGGACTGGCTGTAAAAAAGATTTTGTTTATTAGGTCATCCAGGTGAGAAAAAGGAGGCCCCCTCATTTAACCAACTAAATGTTCTAAGAGGACCCTTATGTAAAAATGGCCCAACTAAGTTGTCCATGCAAAATCCCAACAAGTTCCCCTCTGGCCAATAGCATGAATAGGTTCTTCTTTAGAAATGGGACAAAACCCCAAAATAACAGAAAAATAAGGGAACAATAAAACACACAAAAGTATAACCCATCAAAAATCTGAACAATGAAAGAAAAGAAAAACCCAATGGAATAAAAAAAGAAATGTAAGAAACAAACAAGAACAATTTGAACAAAACAAAACAAAAAAACTAACCAGCTGAATTGGGAGTTGAGGGTGAGTTAGCTTGGCTTCCATGGGCTGACACATTGGTAGCTGTGACAGCCGTTTTGGCAGCATAAATATTGGCTTCCTCTTGAAATTTACCTATGTTCTTCTTGTACCGGATTCGCTTATTTCCAAACCAGTTTGACACCTAGAGCAAGTTCAGAAGAAGATAAGAAAATTAACATTGCACCTTTCACTAATTTTGGCAGAGGGAAGGGGGATTAAAGCAAAAAAAAAAAAAAAACCAAAACAAACAAACAAACAAACAAGAAAAAACCCAGTTAATTAGTATCTATTATTATAATTTTCCAAATAAAGAAGAGGAGTCTTCTTTCTTCATCCTCTCTACTTCCATCCTTATTTATTTATTTATTCATTTATTCATTTATCTATCTATCTATCTATCTATCTATCTATCTATCTATCTATCTATCTATTTATTTATTTATTTATTTATTTATTTATTTATTTATTTATTTATTTATTTATTTATTTATTTATTTTTGCCTTCAAGGTAGCATACTGGGGAAGAACTCCAGAGCTTTTATTAAAAGAACTATACTCAAAAATTGGGTCGCTCTTCTTGACCTTTGTTAATAAGCCCCTTCACCTCTCTGATTCTCAGGATTTTTCCCTACATAATGAATAACCTAGAATAGACGATTTCTAAGGTCCTCTAGGCCTAAAATCATACAGTCCCTTAGGATCCTACATAGTTATAGCTATGTCTATAATTCTGGTTTAGAGGACACATTGTAATAAGAAAAATCATATAGGATTCTTTGCTTAGATTAGAATCCTTTTAATTTAGTGTGCCCAATTCAAATTTGGCTGTCTGATATTATTTGTAGTTTAAAATAGAATTAAAAAGAACTACAGCCCAAAACAAATGAGCCAATTGATCTAAAATCATGGGTTAGTGAGAGATATATCTCTTAAATGATCCTTATAAATATATAGGTCCTAGAGACATATAACTTCAACATTAACTGGAGTTTTGATATTTTTCTGTAACAAAAAATATAAGATTTATAGCTGAAAGAAACAATCACTTAATCTTATAAATGAGGAAATATAACTCAGATAAGTTATGTAATTTGTCCAAGGTAAACATAGTGATCAAGGACCAAGGGAGGATATGCCCAGGTCCATTGAATTCAATAGCACATTTTTCACTGAACTCTGCTGCCTCCCATATAGATATATTTAGACATAAAGTTCTGACATATATACAAATATAAGTATCAGATTTCTTACATCCAACTATATATTCTTTATCCAAATAAAAAATAAAGAAAGCCATAATGGCCCTCCTGATTATCCTTTTGAATTCAAGGCTTTACTCAGGAAAACTAATGAACAAATTCAACTTAATTCATTTTGCTATTTTATTTCCTGTTTGTTGCTTATAGCAGCTACCACTGGCCACTTGTTTTTTTTTTTTTTTTCCTGTATTGACTGAGAATTTGTACGCTTAAGTGGGGAAGTTGTTAAAGTCAATGTTGAATATTGTGATTCTTTCCTTGAGGAGCTAAGAATCATACCTGTGAGGCCTATGACCCCATGTTAAAACATTTCTGATTTTATTCACTTCAGTTTTGCTCTCATGTCAGCAAACAGAGGTGTCTTTGAAAAACTGCATAGGAATAAAATATTTGTAAACTGAATCATAAAAAAAAGGCAATGGGGCTATCATGAAATGAAAAATCTTTATGTGAATAAATAAATGGGGAGAGGCATAAATTTGTATATTATTTTTCTTTTCATTTAAAAGCATTTTTTTCTACTTGAATTTCTTCTCTAGGTTACTTATATATCCTCTCAAAATTACAGGACTTGGTTACCCTGCTTGTGGGTCTTGCTTCTTAGGGACATAATCAACTGCTTGACTTATCTTTTGTAGTACTAACCAATACCAAGGCTGATTTTCGGAAACATATATAAATTGACTGTAGTAGTACATAGAACATACTTCCCCATAGGATTAAATATAAATTCAAAGTTTCTTTTTCAGGCTGGCCCACAAAATCTTATTTAAGCCATGTTTTAATTGAAATACTATATGTTTATAATGGAAAATGGCAGAAAATATTGTTATTACAGTAGTAATTAAAGCAAAAAACAATAAAATCAAACAAGAAATAGGTGTTGTTTTGAAAATTAATCCTGAATTGAGAAACAGAAGGTTTAATTAGAAGAGCTTGAGGGAGTAGAAGGAGATTTCTGTGGAGATTCTGAAGGGGCCTTCTATATACTTCCTGAGAATATAGTAGCATGAATTCTTTATTATATCTAATTTATTTTAAACTTTATGGTTTTATTTTTCCTTGATATTAGCTCACTCTTATCCTTATTAGTCATGATTAGAATAATTTCATTGGCTAATGAATGGAATGAAGAGAGGGAGATGGGGAATAAGAAAAGAGAGGGGAATGATGTTTTTTTCCTCAGGTAACAGAGAGAAAGGAAGGTTATAGGAGATTTTAAAGTACATGTGTGTGTATAGGAAAGGCATTCTAGGGGGCAAGAGAAAGCCCAAGGTAGAAATAATGAAGTTCTGAGCACAGAAGAAAGAATAATAATAAGGACATATGCTGAATGTAAGATTCCCAAGAGGGGAAGAGAAGCTAACCAGTAAGTTTCTTAAAATCACCACTAGGTGGCAATCTCTTCTTAAGAGAACTTTCAAATTTTTTAGAGTTTAAAGTGGCTTCATACTCAAATTTTATGTTTGTTTCACATTTACATTCATTCATTTTTTACCCCTCAAATAGCTAAATTTTTATTTGTTTTCACAAAGCCTTTCTCAGTGCTATTTTATATTTGTCTGAGCAAGAGAAAAAGGGCATATTATACAATAGGAAGCCCTAACTGCCCAGGGATTTTAAATTCCTGGCCCAGTCCACTTCCCACAACAGGGAACTGGAGTCCATAAGTAAAATGGAGGACTGCCTTTTGAAGATCTTGAACTGCCTATCTTGTGGGCATTTCAAAATGGAACACTCCCCAAACCAAACAAAACCAAACAAACTTTTCTAAAAATATTCTCCTTCTAATTTCCCTGTTGCTGTTCCTTACCTTTATCCCTTAGCTTCTATGTATTTCTTCAAGATTTAGCTCAAATCACATCATCTTCAAATTTTCCATGATCCTAGTACTGTCATTGCTTTGAGATTATTTTCCATTTATATTATATATGTCTTTTATGTACATACTTATTTGCTCAGTTATTGGAATATCAGCTTCTTGAGAAAGAGGTAATTTTTTTTTTTTTACTTTTCTTAATATCCTCCAGTTCTTAGCACTACATACACTATGCATCACAGGCTTGTTGACTGACTGGAATCCAGATCTTATGCTCCAAATCTGGGGTTCCTTATTTTATATTATTCTATATCCTCAAAATAAATTGCTGCTGATAGAGTAAAACATCTCAAGCAAGTAGGATCATGATGAGAGAGAAGCAGAATGATGATTTAGAAGTGAATGTGGAAGAAATGAGTATTTTTATAAATTACTCATTTGTGCAGGTAATACTAAAGGCAATGCTATTCTGTTCTATTTTACAAGAATACTTAGTTTTTAGGTCACTTCAAAGAATATGGATCTGGCAAGAACAAAATTAAACTTGATGACCCTTGAGGTTGTCCATAAAGGTTCTACCTCCCAAGAGATTGTTCAGATTGGAAATGACCTTTGTCAAAGTCAAATTTCCTAAAGTAGTTCTGGATTAGATTTAGTGATCTTTCTTCATGTGATGTTCCCATTCATAAAGTTCTGTATCCTGATTAGACCCAGTTCTACATAGAAAACACAGGCTAAATCATTTGTCCCCATCTGGAATCCCAGGGTATAATATGGTCCAAGATGCTTTCCAAAGATAGACAAACATAAAAATGTTGAGCAGGATCTCTCCTAAGAGTATATCTCTCTTTTATTTAATTTGTTTTTTCTCCTTTTTTTCTTGTATTTCATGCTTTTCTGCATAAGGAATCACTTATAGATAGATCTTTTTTGTTGGATTTCAACATTGTCATTCCTTATCTCAACTGAAGTTCAAGGACAAAGAATGGTCCTAAGGAGTAAGGAAGAATTATTTGATAACATAAGGAGAGAGACAGAGAGAGGCTAAGACTTTCTAAGTGATCTCATACGTGAGGTTGCAATTATTTAATATGTATGAATAGAATTCTTTGAATGATCAAATATATGCACATAAATAATTATAATATAAAATACAACATATAGTTTTTAATATATGATAGTAAGCCAGTGTTTATATATATATATATATATATACATATATATATATATATGTATACGTATATATAGTATATGTGCATCTGTATATAATTACTTCTCTCTCACTATATATGTAATATTGATATAAAAGTATATATATATATATATATATATACTTCTAGATATATTAGATATAGATGTATATTGACATATATCTACATCTTTCTTTGTTGAATGGAATATTATAATAATCTTATATGCAGTTGTTTTATTGTCATAAGATACCATTCTATCCTTCCTCTTGATTAAGAGACCTAGAAAGAAAGTCCAAGCATATCTCTCTCCTTTCAGATGATTTTCTAAGTTATAGTTGTTTACATTCATTAATTCAAGAAGGTCTTGAGTTTTTCAAAAAGGTTGTACTTTTGTTGTCTATTTATAAACTAGAATGATCAACTGGCTTTTATGTGCATGCATCTGAACTTTTATTCATTTGAAACAAGAGTCTGTTCACTAGCAAGGCACAGAGATGATTGCAGAACAGGGTTACAAGCTCAATGATGACCAATATAGGAGCTATCAGAATTAGGAAGCTACCTAAAAATCTCCAAGATAATTTTTTGTCGTTTCTCAGTTTTGGTCAAATCACCTCTTGATTTTCCTAGTCAACATGAGACATCTCCAAAGTCCCCACCCAGATCTCTTAGGCACTTACCCTGCTATTCCAGACTTCAGCTGCAAAGACTTGACTGCTATGTGTTCTCTAGAAATCAAAAGGTTCCACTACCCTGCCATGGAGCTCTTCCGTGGCGAGGCTTCAGACTGAACCCATTGGATGTCCCCTTACCTGTGAGACCGTGATGCCACATTTCTTGGCTAGCTCCTCTTTGGCTTCCTCACTGGGGTAAGGGTTGCTGAGATGGGAATAGAAATATTCATTCAGGATTTCTGTGGCTTGCTTGTTGAAGTTTCGTCTCTTCCGCCTTGACAAAGGAAATGAAATAAATCAATAAATGTGATGCAAGTTTTAAAAAAGACTAGCACATTAGTATAGCATCTAAGAGGTAGAAAATCTGCTCTGTCTGGAGCATTGGGTGATCACTCAGGGAGAAAAGCCCATTGTCAAAATTCTTCAAAAAGCATTTGTTAAGCGCTCAAATAAGGTATTGTTTCAAGTTCTGAACAGAGACAACAACAACATGGTTACCAGTTAAATACAAGTTATTCTCTCTGAGAAGCTGTTGAAATGGGTGCCAAATGATCCTGATTTTTTTAAGGCATCTGAGACAAGGGAGCCATACACTGACCAAAATTAAATCCCTAACTGCTGTCCCCTTGTCAAACGGAGAGAGGTGCACCTCTTAAAAGGGAACAGCTGCTAAGTGGCAAAACAAATAAACCTCTAGAAATCTTTTTAAACATGTAGGTCATTAGATAGAGGGGAAAAAAACACATTATGAATAAAGGCACTTTTTTTTTCTTTCCTTTTTTAAAGTGCTAATTGAACTAATTTAAAGTGAGAATCACTTTATTGCTTCTTCACAGCAAAAACCATTGGATCAGTGGTAGGGCTGCTGAGGGAGCTAAGGCTCTTAGCAGGCCCTGAGTGTCTTTCTTTGAGAATGTGAGCTACCATCTTTAAATTAGCTCAATTAGCACTTTCCCCCTTTATTGCTTTTATCAAAAGGTTTTCCTTACAGATGTGAAAAGACTTCCAACCAATCTCTGGTGGTACCAGTGAACAGATTTTCCCAATTTTACCACGAGAAAGTATTGGATCTTGGTGCTCTGTTAATATTCACTGGAAATTCAGCTAATATTGTATTTTCAATGTCCCTCCTGGGTTAATTAACACAATAAAGTGCCTGATTTTACCGGATGAATACCATCTGTCCACAGGTATTAACCACATCTGTCCAGATTATGCCAAGCTCAATCCTCTCTCTAAAATCGTGCTGAGTTTCTGGGTCACTCAGCATCTAAAAAGTGGACAGATTGGATATTTTTTCAAACTTAACTTAAAAGAAGGCATTTGATGAAGGTTCCTTCCTGTACGCTGGTAATACCTAGAGAAAGATGACTAAGCTTCTCAAACTATACTTTGCTGATTTAGGCACAAACTTTTATGTCTTCTTATGGACCTCCTGAAAAAAGTTATTTTGAACAAAGGGATGCCAGACTCTGGCATTCATTCATCTGTACCCTTTGTACATCTATTTTGTATATTCTGCAATTTTTCCAGGTGATCTTAAGGGAAATCTCTCATAAAGAGAAGTAGTGATACATTTCAAGGTTCTCTTGATAAACAGATTTTGGATCAAGCAGAGATTATCACAGAATATCTGAAAATTATTCTTTTTTCTTGCTAACTCCTTTGCCATTTTATAACTTGTGAGGGGATATATATATATATATATATATATATATATATATATATATATATATATATATATGTATATGTATATATATATAGTAGGAAAGCTTAGAAGTGAAATCCAAAATAGTGAATTTTTTTCATCTATAAGAATCTCTGGCAAAAGGTTTGGTAAAAGAGGCAAAAAAAGGATACATTGGAAAGAGGACTGAATTTGGACTTAGGAGGGCAAATTCTGGCTGTGTCACTTACAATTGATGTGATCCTATGTAATTCAACTCACTTCTCTGGGCTTTGGTTTTCTAATTAATAAAATGGGGGAATTGGATCCTTTCTAACACCAAATCTAAGATCCTATGGTTAAAATTAATTTGGAAACATTCTTACTTTTACTTTATTCACACTTTTCCTGTCTCCAATTAACAAGGATGCAGAAAAAAATATGATACTGACATGCAACCACCAATGTATCTGAAACCTTAAATTCAGGTTCATCTTTTCTAGAATAATTGGCCATACCAGAACATGGGAATGAGAGGGAGGATTCCACTTGACTGGCACAGATCTGAGCCAAGCACTCAGTTGAGAAGTGCTACACGTCCATCGGTAATTATCAAATCTTGTTCTGTAAATCTATCAAATTGCTAAAACTAATCCCATTACTGAATCAGGCCTCCCATGTATATTATTTATTTCCACAGCAACATGTCTTAAAGAGCTCCCGTTTAAGAGAGGTACATGTTGTGGCAGAATTTCTATGGCAGCAGCAAGATTTTAGGAATGTCTCTTTTTGGACTTGGTGCCTGTTTAGACAGCTCTTCCAATTATAGCTCATGACACTGGAGGAAACTGTGTGGCATCCTTACACTGGTGAGGGCAGAATTAAAGTACACTTATAAAATTAGGAAAGTTTCTCAGCCCTTCCCCAAGGCTGGAATTTGAGGTTACTTTCTTTTGCTAGCATTATACTTTACCAAAAAAAAAGTTAAAATAAAAGTTATGATCATTATTAATAATTAATAATAAAACCAAAAAAATAATAATAAACATCTTGCAGAAATCCTGCCAGTGAGATCTTAAAAACAATATTTCAAAGGCATTTTGACTCTTGAACAGCCTGTTATGAAAAAGACTTTCTACACAAAATCTGAAACTTGAACTAAAAAGCCACAATCTTATCAAAGACTAGTCAAAGAAAAAAGGGACGTCCATAAAGTGCTGCAGTGAATTCTTGGCATATATCATTTGCCTGGCTACCGTGGATTTACAAAATAAAAATAAAAATAAAAAATCAGATGAGACACGAGTGTGATCCTTCATTCTTCTCAACTTTTCACTTCAAAAGATTCCGGGCTGTGTCCAACTTTCCTTTTCTAAGTCTGCTGATGTAAATACCAATGCCAGCATTTTAAGCAGGGGAGTTGCCATGGGAATGCAGGCACCACATACTCTGGCTGCTGTTCTACCCAGCTTGTACTTGGCACCCCTCAGGGAATGGAATACTTTCAACAACCTTGACCGCTGCAGTGTCTTAGGCACGCAGAGTGAGGGGAGAGAGGGTCAGGATCACTTGCAGATAAGAATTCTACTAAGATGTAACCACTCTCCCAATTCCACCTTTATATCCAAGATCAAAAATGTCTTCCTGGGTTGCATGCCCCAGATTAAATGGGAATGGGGGGAAAAAAACCAAGGTATCCTTGTCATAGAATTGCTTCCCTGGATTGTCCCTAATTAACAAGGATGGCAGGGCAGGTAGATTTCCATTTCATTCCTAAGTATGACCCAAAGTCCTCACTCACTGTTAGCAATTTTGGAAAGAACTTTCCAGTAACCCTTTAGCACTGGAGGACTACAATGAAATGAATGAACACGCATTATAGAGGTGAATAAGATGTACCTAAAGCTGGTATTCCCAAACTGTCCATTTCAGGCTCTTTGAGGAGTAAGACACATCACTACAAATGGTCTATGACTTATATGAATTAAGTGCTATCTTTTTCATCTTTAGTTTCAACAAAATATGAGTTCGGTAAAATGAATAAGTTAACAGATTCTATACACTTATGAAATAATGTCATATATGTGTGTGTTATTATTTTTCAAACATAGAGGCTGCTATAATTAATAAAACACAAATCATTTTAAAGTGTTGCTGAATTAAGAGAAGCAATGTGTCACAGTAGAAACAACACTGGACCTTGAATCAGAAGACCTCGGTTCAAATCCTGCTTACCTTCCTGAGCCTCTGTTTTCTAATCTTTAAAATGGAGTGATTATTCTAGATGGCCTCCAGGGTCCTTTCCATCTTTAAAGATCCTACAACCTAATAAATCATTTATTTTTTATCATACAATTTCTCAATCACTGGCTACTAATAATGCAACTGCTCTAAAATGAGAGCCTGGGAACTATTTTAAAGAAGTCCTCATATCCAGATGAGGAAACTGAGATGGAGGGAGACTGAAAAACTTGCTTAAGATTACAAAGGCAAAATTAGGATTCAAACTCAGGCCTTCTAATCTTGTCAAAAGTTTTTTTTTGTTTGTTTGTTTGTTTTTCTTCTCATCTCAATCTAATAGAAACAACTTTCCTTCTCAGAGAGAGTGCCAATGAGAGAATATGAATAAGTCCTGCCACAAAAGGCTTCAGGTACTCACAATTAAGACACATGTATCCTCCTTGTTGAATGTGATTGCTAAGAGTTCCCTCTTATTTATCCAGTGAGTACTTCCAGAGGTAGAAAGTGTCTTTACTTTGAAAGTTAAAGTCATTGAACTATATATATAACCTTGGAAATTTTCTTTTTTGTTTTTCACCTGACCTATGACAATGGCTTCTGAAAATCAGTCAAAGCTATCCATTCTTCTTCTTGATCTGGTGCTATCCATTCAATTTAACATTATATGTTACAAAGATCTGATCCATCTAAGAAATGGATCAATACATTACTATGTGTTCTAACCAGTAAGGACTCTGTTATGTTATATAATAAAATCAGGGAGGTTTTGTTTGTTTGTTTTTTGCTCTTTTTGAAAATCCAGAACAGTAAGGAAAGAGACTCACCTTGCATCCAAAAACCGTGAACGTAGGATCATAACTGCTTCACATGTGCTCTGCTTGAGCTGCATCTGGATGGAGCTGAATTTGCGATGGATGATGCTCACCATTCTTTCAATCTCCTTTGGTGAGATGGGCCTGGTCCGGCTCTGCTCACGAAGCAGGTTCATCACATGAGTAGTGAACTCGTTGCATGCCTGAAATAGCAGGAAAATGAAAGAAACTCCAAAGAATGGAGGGTCATTAAAGAGAACACTGGTGGTCCAATTTGATGACCTGAAGTCAGGATGGATGGCCAACTGGAGAATGCTATGACTGTATGGATACTTGCCTTGTCATACTATGACTTGTATGGATATCTTTGATGGCTTGGTTCTAACCTACTTTGCTAAGTTAATAATATTACTCCCGTTCATACACTCAACAATATATAATGGGCAAGATGGACTTTTTGCTGTTTTTCACATCTGACACCACCTCCCAATTCTATGGCCATAGGCAGCTACAAGGTGCTATAGAGCTTATAAGTGTTGGACCTGGAGTCAAGTAAACCTGAATTCAAATCTAGCCTCAAACACTTACTAGCTGCAATGATGAGCAAGTCACAAACTCTGTCTCAGTTTTCTCAACTGTAAAATAAGGATAATAATTGCCTCTGCCTTCCAGGACAAAATGGGATATTTGTAAAGATCTTAACACTGTGCATGGCACATTGTCAGTGCTTTAAAAATACCTACATTCCAAATATAGAAAGCATTCTCTTTTTACCTTCTCCTCGTAGAATCCCTCAAATACATCAGGGCTTTACTCAAACACTCTCTTGTACATGTAGCCTTGCCTGTACCTTTCAGTTTCTAACATTTCTCTCCACTAAAAAAATAAGGAAAATGATCTGGTGTTTATATTGTATTTATTTGATATTTGTTGACATGTGCATGTATTGTAGCTCCTTGAGAACATGAGTCATTTTCGTCTCTGTAACACCACAACCCAAACCCAACAGTATCTATGAGGCACTCAGTAGGACTTTAATAAATGCTTAGTGCTTGATTGACCCATCTAGCTCTGTCCCCTTCCTAGTTTAGATGTGTAATATGATTCTCACAAGTCTGAAACCATATAATAAGTTGACACCATGGAATGAATGCCTTTCTCAGAAAATTTAAGGTTAAGTCAGACAGCTTCCTTCCTTCCTTCCTTTTCATGATCTCCTTAAGTCAGAGAGACAGAGTTTGAAATTTTTAAAATTACTTTTTAGTCTAAATGTTCACAGAAAGATGAATCCCCTTAGCCCCCCCCAAAATGTTGAGAAGGCCCAATTCTTATCAAACTTTACTGTCAAAGGTGAAAGATAAGAATCTCAACACTTTTTTGCAACCACTTTTTCCTCTGTGTTCTTGAATCCTGAGGAATCTCAATATTGAAAGAACAAAGCTATCCTTAGGTGAGATGTAACGTGGGCCAGCTGTGCTCATGTTTACTTCCTGGGCACCGAGACCATTTCTTGAAACCATAGAGCAAATCATTTATTTTCTCTTTAGCCCTTTATCAAACCACTGGCCTGTTTAGCATTGGTAACATTCCTCCAGATGACCTGTGACTTCTCACAAATGGACAAAGATATTCCTTTTAACTTAAGATTGATTCCTCAATTTAATATTATGGGTTTTAAAAATCAGAGTTCATTGTGAATGGATAAGCATTATTGCTACATTCTGATTCAAGACCTGGTCTAAAAGTTACACTGCTGAGGAGGGATTAAAGTGTTTTAGTGAATAAGAGAGTTAAAATGGGACTGATAACCTTTTCTGACAGAATCCACCTTGGCCCATTTTCCCTTTTCTATTTCTAAGACAAGCATATTCTCTTAAGGCCTTATTCCCTGAATCAACATCCTCAGGGACCTTCCATATCATCATGGTCCTTTGTATATGATTAAACAGCATTCTCAAGAGACAAGAAAGTCTTCAGATTATATTTTTGGCTAATAATTTGCTTTTCTATTTTTGAAATTTGTTCTTTCTAAAATTATCATTAGAAAGTCAGGGAATATCAGAGATGGGACGAGGCATCTTATTTAAACCCTTCATTTAACATCATAGATAAGCTGACTTGACCAAGATCACATGGTAACTGCTTTGTAGAATTTAGGAAACCAGGTTTCATAACTCCCAGACGAGTGATCTTTCCACTGCACCCTATGACTAAGCATCATTAGTTGCTGTTTAAGCAACTGTGATGCAGTTTGCCTATTTGTACGTTTAATATAATGTATAATGATTGCAGTTGGTAGGGGACTATATATATATATATGTAATACTGTTATGTATCATCATATATTATTAATGCTTTTATTATTTTTGCTAAACTGGGTTTTTAAAAATCATTATTATAAAGGATACTTGTGGGACAGGTACAAAAGTGATATACTTGGAAATGAAATTGATGTCAAAAAAGAAGGCATCAATAAAAATGTATAAAGAGCTGAGATTGTCCAGATTAAGAGAGGCGTAGACCTGAGACTGAGTTTGAATTCTTTCTTCTGCTCTATTTCAGTACCTGGCCATCTACTGGTCACCAGATTAATTTTGCTAGAAAGGTATTTTGAGATATTCAGATCCATGCATTATTATAAGTAATAATAGCACTATAGTTATTATGCCTTTAAAAATCATTATTCTTCATTCACTAAGTTTTTTTGCACCTGTCAGTGAATAGCTTTTTATATATTTGCTGTTTACCCATTTTACACTGATACCCTAAAAGTTAATAGGTAATAGATAATCAGGCTGAGAGAGAAAGAAAGATGAGCCCATTGGCTGACTCCTGAATAAAAGAGGCCATAAGCCCAATTTTGAATTCTTTCTTTTGCTGTGTCTTAGTGTCCCTGAACAGGTAACTTCATTTCCCAGTGCCTCACTTTCTCCAACCATAAAATGGGGGATAATAGTTCTTATCCCCCTCAGCAGGGAGGGTGATACTAGTGGCCCTAGGGGATGCAGTGAAGGCCACTTTAAAAATCTATGTGAAAGCACTTTGGTCACGTCATAAAAAGACTCTTTCAGAATTTTTACTGCTTCCCACTACCTCGCTAATCCATCCATCCACCTTGGGGATACTTCGCTAAGGCTCGGTTTTCTTCTTGGCAAAGTGGTGGTAATAATAATTGCCTCCTCCCTACTTTGCTAGGATATTGTGAAGATGAATGAGATCATGTCTACACAGCACTTTGATCTCCTTAGAGAAAAGTGCCATATAAATATAAGGTATTATTATTAGCTTCTCCTGCTCCCCTCCTCCGCCCCAATAACACAAAAAGGCGGAAATGAAACCTGGCAGTAACTTGGCTAAGATTCTATAAGGCCAGGGGAGTGGGGATCAAGGGGAGGGTAGGCACACAGTGGGCATCCCAACCCCCTTTTCTGGGGAAATGCTGCAACATGCTGGGTAGCAGCTTCCCCACCTCGTAGGGGCTCAATGGGAGGAGGGGCTGCGTGTGAGGCAATATTGTAGACTGTACCAGCTCTCAGCTGGGGAGCCCCAGTTCTTGGCTAATAATAATGTACTTCATTACGGTGAATAAAAATACTCACAATATCTGATGTTTATGCTGGGCTTTTCAGTGCTGAGCCCTCCCATCCACAGACAGAGGAGACATTTCCCCTACTGCTGAGGTGGACCACAACAGCTGCTTAACAGCTGCTTAGGAATACACAGCAGAAAGCAGTGAAGAGTCCCGTGTCCACTTTAGATGGACAGAACAGAATGACCCAGATTTTCCCAGGACCTAAACCACACCCTGGCGGCAGATTTAGAAGCTGTATTGGCCGCTGGATTCTTTAGGGCCACAGTAACTTAACTATTTATTGTTGGAATTATCTAATGAAATTTGAGTGGCTACGTACCCTGAATGTGCCTGGGCCGGCTTCCAAAAATGTGTTACAAACAACTCTTCCTCTTTCTTAATTCACATTTATATACTGCTTAAGGTTGTCTAACAACAGCGCTGGGAGGTAGGAAGTACAATCGTTATTATCCCCATTTTACAGATCAGATAGCTGTGTCTATGAAACTTTACACGACTTATTTCTTGTCATATAGAGTTAATGAGTTAATGAGTATCTGGGGAAGGATTCAAAATCTTGTTTTCTGAATTTTAATGTAATATTCTACTCAAAGGTGAGCATGCATGTTTAGAAAGATACACATATGTATATGTGCATGTAGGTGTATATATCTATACATATATACGTCTTGCTTATTAAACACACATATATATGTATACTTCTGTGTATATACATATATTTATTAATATATTAAATACACATATTATAAGAATATATACATATTTATATGAAATAATAATTATCATTTCTATTGCATTTGAAGGGCTATGAAGTACTTTCTCTAGTGTTTTAAAGGAATACAAAGTCAGGATTTAATCAGGACATACAAAGCTAAATAGTTACTTTTGTCCCCACTTTATAGATGAGGGAACTAAAATAGGCAGGGATTAAATGACTTTCCCAGAATCAGCTAGCTAGTAAGTATCTGGGGCTGGATATCAGAAATTCTGGATATCAGGTCTAAAATTACATCTATTGTGCCATCTAGCTTATATCAAAAATACTTATTATATAAATAATTTTTGTACTGCCTTTTGAATGGTAAGAGACTAAATTGTTCCTATATCTCCTCTTATTATATACTATGTACTCAGGTACTATGTTAGGCTATGGAGACAAAAATGGAATAATTTGTACACTCAAGGAGTTTACAATCCATTGAGAATTTTGCCCAAACGTGTGTGTGTGTGTGTGTGTGTGTGGTAGTAGTAGTAGTAGTAGTAGTAGTAGTAGTAGTAGTAGTAGTAGTAGTAGTATAATGTTTTGGGTTTTTTTTGGTGGGAGTTCCTAGATCAGGATAGTTTGTGGTAACACATAGCCCTTCTGTAATGCACAAAATAATGCCAATTCATTCCTTCTAATCAAAGTGTTTGGAGCCTTTCTTTACATCACAACCCCAGAATAAAAAAAAGACTGCTTTGAAGTTTGGTTCCCACCCTTTTCCAAAGCAGTAATCTTAATAGCTATTGGATAATTTCTCTATCCAATCAATCCTGCTATTTGGGGGTGCAGGGAGGGAGGTGGAAAAATCAACCATAGACTTTGGTCTTTTCACACAGACCAAAATGTAGGGTCATATTTTTGTTTCCACAGTACTTCCTACCAGAAGATAGCATACAATAAAAAACTGTTGAGCAATTAAAAAAAAAAAAAAACAGGCAGATATGCCATTCCCCAAATGGATGGTTAATAGCACAGCTCCCCTGTATTGTTGAGATTCTTACTTTTTATTTGTCATTATGGTGAAATGAATAGCACTTGGAATCAGGAAGACTTCATCTTCCTAAGTTCAAATTTGGCCTTGCATGTGATAATGAGCAAATGACCCTATCCTATTTGCCTCAGTTTCCACATTTGTAAAATAGGCTGAAGAAAGAAATGGCAAACCACTCAAGTATTTTTGCCAAAAAATAAAAAAATTCCAAATGGAGTCATAAAATGTAAAACATAACTAAAAAATAACTGAACAAGGACAAAATTATCTGTACATTCTTCTGTCTGTACCTCTCTATCCCAGGCCTTTTATTTCCTTCATCTCTTCCCAATGAAATCCCTTTCTTCCTTCAAGGCCCTGCTCAGTTGGTATCTCCTATATCGAGTTTTCCTCTGATTCTCCCAGATGAAAATCTTTCCAGCTTCAAATTTTCTTACCATCCCTAGTCTCAATTTGCCCTTGGCCCTATCACATTCTACTTTGTGCTAAGTGATTGGTGTTCCCCATTCCTCTTCCTATTTCCTTGAAGGAAAGAAATCATAATGTTTCTCATCTCTTTATTCTCAGAATCTAACAAATACAAGTAAGACAAGTATTAGGTGCTTGTAAATAGAACCATTTGCAGTATTTTCTTACAAATAGAATTTAATAAATATTTGTTAGATTAGATAATGTGAACTTCATATTATAAAAAGCACTAACTTAGTAGTCAAAAGACTTTGTTTCACATTCCATTTCTGATCCTTGAAACCTGCGAGACTGTAGTCATTTCCCTTCTCTGGATTTCTGAGGTAGCAGTGGATGGTATTGGGCCTGGAATCAGGAAGAACTGAATTAAATTGTGGCCTCAGATGCTTACTACCTGTGGGATTCCGGACAAACCACTTAGCCTGGATTTGCCTCAGTCTCCCAATCTGAAAAATGGAGATATAATAATAATAGCACCTATCTCCTGGGGTTGTAGTGAGAAACAATAAATGTTAGTATTTGTTATCTGTAAACGGAGACAGAAATAATAAGTTGCTTTCCAACTTAAAGTTTATGATCCAATGATTGCTTCTTTAATCTTAGATCTTGATTCCCTATCCCAGTTCTGTTCTGTATTTCACAATCTGAAAATTGTTTCACTTGGCAGGGAAACAGGAAGTACATGAAGAGAAGAAAGCTTTTCTCAACTGTTATTTCTCTTTCATTTATTCTCTTTCAATTCTTGGCAAATAGCAGCCCCATCACTTTCTTGCTTTTCTTGCTCCTACTGTAGCTAAAAAAGGTTTTTTTTTTTTAAATTTGTTTTTTAATGAATCCTTAGCACTCAGTGGACGCCAAGCTCATTCTATGTCTTATTGTTCACTATGCTCTTCTAGAACCATGTCACTCTTCCACATCCTTCTTCAGATAGGTTTTTCTCCCAACTTTGGGATATATCTCTAACAAATTAGTCAGCAAACTCTCTCCATATACCCATTTAATCTTTTTAAACTCTTCTCCACCATCATCGTTAAGTTATTGGACAAGAAGAGCTTTAGCCCTATAGTGAGTTATAAGACTTTTTTCTAAAAGGAAAAGGGAATTTAAAAAAAAAGCCCAATTCACTTTAAAAGCCAGTATTCTGGGCAAGGTCCTATGCCTGGTTATCAAATATTTCTGAAAAAAAGAAGCAGATTAAAGCCCTTGAGAAACTACAGGCATTGGAATTTGGTATTAGTTCTTCTGAGGCTGAAGAGTGAGAGCTTCAGGAGACCAAGTTTAGTTTCTAGACCCAACCACATTTCCCTTTCTATTTAGCATGAATTTCAATATGAGATAGCTAAAAATCTTTTTTAGGCTAAGTGAAGTGAGTAGAACCAGGAGAATATTGTATACAGCAAGAGCAAAATTATATGATGATCAGTTCTGATGGAGTGGCTCTTTTTAACAGCAAGGTGATTCAGGCCAGTTCCATTGGTCTTGTGATGAAGGGAGCCATCTACACCCAAAGAGAGGGCTGTGGGGACTGAATGTGCATCACAACATAGTATTGTCACTTTTTTGTTGTTTGCTTACATTTTATTTTCTTTCTCATTTTTCCCTTTTGATCTATTTTTTCTTTCCAATTTTCCCCCCAATTTTTTGATTTTCAAGTTTTCTTGTGCAGCATGATAATTGTGGAAATGTATAGAACAGTTGTTCATGTTTAAGAAATATTGGATTACTTGCCATCTAAGGAAGAAGGAGATGGGGAAGGAAGGAAAATTTTTGGAAAACAAGGTTTTGCAAGGGTGAATGCTGAAAATTATCTATGTATAGATTTTAAGAATAAAAATCTTTAATAAAAAATAAAAAGGAAAAATACTTTTATGTTAAAAATCAAAAAAGAAAATATTAGCTTTATTCATGTCTTTTTTACTCTTTGAAGAATTGAATCATTATAAAAGCAAGTTAATATTTGATCTGTTGTTCTGGTTTTTGCAACACTCTAGCAGATGTCAAAAAGACTAGTCTCCCATTGCTCCTACATTATACAACACCAATTTTATGAACTGCTTCTACAATTCATCTATTTCTTCCTTCTGACTGGGCAATCTGTAGTATATGCCCAAAGAAACCATCTTCTCATTTTTGATTCATTAGAGGAAAAAAGAATATCTCCTGTGCTCTCAGAGTATCAAAAGAATGTCACTACATTTCACTCAAAATTACTCAATCAATTGAGAAGTACTAACTTCACAAATCCGTAGCTTATTTTACTCCCAAATATTCCTTGGGGCTCTGGGGAAATGTTTTTTAATCAACATTATGTATTATGTGGCAAAGTTAAAAAAAAAAAAAAAGCAACTGTTTTACTAAATAGAAGTGAAAAACCTTTATACTGATTTTCTCTTTTTCATATCCTGGGGAAAAATTTTCTTCTTTACAGTGGAAAATTACAAGAACTTTCTTCAAATTCAATTGATTTTTTGGGTACATATTTAAGAAGGATATTTTCAGGAAATCCATTTCAAATTTAGGTGTGAGAGAAATAAAGGTACTTTATCCACTTTAAATTTTAAAATGTCTATTTCTATTTTAAATTTTAAAATTCCTATTAAGTTGTCTTTCATCTTAAAAAGAGATTGGCACATTCTGGATGGAAGAAAGCTTTTTACTGTCCTCACTTTCTTACCATCTTTTGTCTTAAAAGCAAACAATCTCAACATGACAATTAAAAGTAACAAAGAAAAATAATACAGGAACTTGTGACAATGTTATATTTTATGGGATCATAGATTTACAGCTTAAGGACCTACGAGGCCATTTAGTTCAATTCCTTCATTTTACAGATATTGAAAAGCAGGCTCAAGTGGTTGCAGCTTGTCAGAGATCACAAAGGTATTAAGTAGCAGAGCTGGGATTTGAATCCAAATTCCAATCTATTTATACTATCCATTGATGCATTCATATGTGTCACAAAACAGGCATCTGAAAGGCTTATATAATTTATGTTCTCCCTGTATACATCAGGACTGCTCATATTCCTTAGAGTAGTCTGTATTTAATAAATAAATTCATTAGGTCAGCATAACCTCGATAAAATTCTGAAGTCAGTAGATAAAGATAGTACTCAGAATTCAAGCTTTGCTAGTAATCACAGAATAAATTCAAAATACAGCCTTACACATTGGCCAAAGGAATTGGAAAAAGCCTTAGAGAACATGTAGTCCAACTGCTTCATTTTACAGATGAGGAAACTGAGACTCATGTGTAGGAATTGGCTTGTCCATAGAGAAGATTTGAACAAATCTAGGATCCTTTGGTTCTAAATATTTTACTATACCAAGCTGGCTCTAAATAATAATAGTAGCAATAATCATATATGATGGTATTAAAGGTCTGCACTTGCTACTCATGGGAAAGCTGATGTGGGAGGATTGCTTGAGTTGGGGAGCTATGAGATGTAGTAGGAAAAAGCCAATCAATTATCTAACCCTAAACCTGGCAAGGAATATGGCAAGTCCCAGATTCAGGAAGTAGATAGAAGAATGGAACCAGGATGCCAAAGGGCAGGATGGACTGGTCCAGATCACAAACCGAGAAGGTTTAATCCCTCATGCCAATCAATCAATAGTGGAATGAGGCTTGCTATATATACCTTGTCTGGGCAAAAATTTATAAGCAACAATAAATGTTTACTTTTTATAGCTAAATCTGTGATTCCTCATAATAATACAAAGAGGTGGGAAATTCGATGATTACCATCCTTTTACAGATGAGGCAAAGTTAAGTGACCTGCTCAGAGTCACGCAGTCCTAGCTCTAACTCTAGATCCAATGCGGCCTGCCTTGTAGGTCCTTTTAATGAACCCAATGGGCTGTGAGTTTGTGATCCTCAGCTTCAGAGTGAAGGCCCCCAGTAACCAAGGATTTTCTATCCTCTCAAGCTTTTGTCCACTCTATTGAAGGGGTTATTTTTATCATTAGGCCATTTTTCTTTCTATGGAGTCAAGATCTGTCCTTGGCAACCTCTCCCCTTATTCTAATTCCCTAAAGAAGAGAGTTCCTGCTCCCTTGATCTTCTGTGAACTGGGCCAATTTTTGCCCTTTGCATTTTAACCTTCTCTAAACATACCAGGGAGAAATGTGAGTGCCTGGGGTTACCTGTTCATATTTCTCCAGTTCCGTGTGGTAGATCTGTCGGATTTGTGAGAGTTTGGCTCTGTAGTCAGAATGCTCAACTGAGTTGTCTGAGCCAGCTCCCCCTGATGCTGCTGCCGCTGCCGCCGCCGCTGCAGATCCCCCGCCTTTCTCAGGCCCTGCTACCCCCTCTGCCAACAGCATGTTGTCCAATCGCATCAGCTGGGGGTCTGTTGGTTCCTCTTCCTGGGCTCCTCGGATACTCAACACTGCAAGAGAAGAGGAATAAAAAGGGAAAAGATTAATGGGTTGATGATGGTGAAGTGATACAGTGGAGAAAGCCTATCAGATCTTGAGGCAGATAACTTAAGCCTAAGCAAGTCATTCAATCTCTATCAGCCTCAGTTTCCTCATCTGTAGCACCTTAGCATGTACCTCCCAGGAATGTTGTGAGAAATGAACAAAATGTGTAAAGCATTTTCCAAATCATAAAGTGTTTTGTGCAAATGTTGGCTATTATTAATAGTTGTCTCTTATTAATAGTAATTCAAAGAAAAGGTCAGTATCATTATATGACTAAATATATTCCTAAACCAGCTGCAGCAATACAACCTTTTAGAAATGGTCAAAGAACAAACATACAGCATGTGTATTTTTCCTCTGAACCAATTCCATTAATATCTAATGTCATTCCAATGTTCACTTCAAGAAAAAGTAAATTCCATTAAAATAAATCTGTTTGCCTTGGTTTTTTCATCTGCAAAATGGGGATAAAAAGCACCTATCAGCACCTACTCAGAGTTGTGAGGATTAAATAAGATAATTATTGTAAGGTGGCCTTAGCACAATGTCAATCACATAATAATCTCTCTCTCTCTCTCTCTCTCTCTCTCTCTCTCTCTCTCTGTCTGTCTCTCTCTCTCTCTCTCTCTTTCTCTCTCTCTCTCTCTCTATATATATATATACATATACATATAACATTAGCTTTATTATTATGATTTATTTAAATTTTCTGCTAAATTTTAATTTCATCTATAAGCAAGAAGCAAGTTGCCTGGCACATAGTAAACCCTTAATACATGCTTGTTGCCTTTCTTTGCTACAAGGTATCAAAAAAGGATGGGGATGGGGATCAGTTAGGGAGTGAGAACAAGAAATAACAAAAGACAGTCTGAGATTTCTTTTTACCCTGAAATGTGGAAAAAAAAAACACAAAAAACTGGGAGAATCTTCCCTAGAAATGGGAAGGTGCCATGGGTAGCAATCATATCTCATGGAAGAGATACCGATATCAATGAGATCACTTATTTTATATCTACTAAGCTTTTTTTGTAATATTATAAAATATTGACAACTCTACAACGGCTAAGATGGAGTCACTTCAATAATACACAGGACCTATCCAGAGAAATTGAGAAATCCAAGCACAGTAAGTACCCTACCCCACATCCTGATGGGAGAGGCAAAGTCTCCTTGTGCAAGCCACTTTTCACAGTGCAATTGTTCAGATAAAAAAACAGGGCTCTGGAGTGGAAAGGAAACTGGGAGGTGGGAAAAGATCCATGATCTTATGTTCCATAATCTTAATAAGTTTTTCCATGTTTCTCCAAATCCTTTTTATTCGTGATTTCTTGTGGCACAACAAAATTCCATGACATTCATATATCACAATTTGTTTAGACATTTCTCAACTTAAACAAAACAAAACAAAACAACTTTTTTCTCTAATGTTTTGCTTCCATAAAAGTGCTGCCATGAATACAATAGTATCGACATCTTATATGCAACTTGCAAACAATACATGTTAAATCATAACCTTCATGTAATAGCCAAGATCTTCTGACCTTCCTAAGGGGGTATATAGGAACATATTATAATGAAAAAAGTAAGGGTTATTCATTTATTTATTTGTTTGGATAAGGGAAGAGACAGACAGACAGACAAGCCCGCAGTTAAGACACAGACACTGACACAGGGAAATAGAGAGAGACCAAAGAAATAAACAGAGATAGACAGAAAGATATGGACAGAGACAGAGACACACAGACAGAGGCTCAGAGACAGAAAGAAAGAAAAGGGGTAGAGGGAAGAGACAGAGACAGGAAGACAGAGACAGAGACAGAGAGGTTAGCTTTTAAATTTCTAGGACATGGTGGCTAGAATCCAATGTCATTATTCAGTATATTTTGGGGTGACAACATGAGGATTAAAGGATAGGATAACTGCTATTTCTAGATCATATTGGAAAAAACACAAAAATGGTTGAAGGTAAAATATAACTATTGAGACCTGAGAGTTTCTTCCAAATTTTACATGCCTCTGTTGCTTGAAAAGGGCATCTCCACAAAGTTACCCAGGGAAAGTGGATATGAATCCATTAGGAAGAGACACTGAGATTTTGGGGGTATTAAGATATCTGTAATACCTGACTATAGCTCCCTGCTTAAAATGGAAAGGAAGTTGGGGAAGACCTTAGGAAATCTTTCTTTTTCTCTTATTTTAAAGGAAAAGAGAGGACCTTTGTCCATTTGACAAGAAAGGGAAAAGGAAAGATACAAATAATAACCTTCAAATGACAAAGAAGCACAGAAGAGAGAAACATGCACAATTTCACTTCTATACATGGGGCTCAAAGGTCCATGACACCTTCCCCTCTACACACACAGACACACACTCACAGCTACATCCTATTACTGATGTAGTAAATGGGACTACATAAGTACTACATTAGTGGCAATGTAAGGATGATTATATTTCTGATTGATAAAGAATACTTAGGATTTTTTTCAATTTGTTTTAAAAAAGGAAAAATAAAGTCTAGATAACTTTTTTGTATAAGGAAAGAAAATAAGTAAAGGATACCAGAAAATGTATGACCTGAACAAGTCATGGGATCATAAATCTACCACTTGAAGGGGTCTTTGAGATCATCTACTCCAATCATCTTATTTTATCTATGATGAAACTGAGGGCTAGAGAGGTCATGTGTTTTATCTAAGGTCACACAGAAAGCATGTGTGACCTGGAAAAAAAAAGGTAGCTAGCAGAAGCAGGTTTCCAACTCAATTCCTGTGACTCTATAGGAGGGGTCAATTCTCATGTTCCATTGGTTTCCAATGTCCAAAGAGTACAATAAAGAGCCTTTCCTATAGGGTGGATCCTCATGGGGATTTCATAAAAAAAAAAAAACAAACAAAACTAGATTAACAGTCACAAAGGATGGACTACCCTAAATGATTTATAATCTGCACTGTTTCAGGGACTAACAAAACAGATTAAACTATGTATCCACTGATATAGGACTGAAAATGCTATCTTTCAACAATATTACCATTTGCATTCTATTTCACTATGTTTATTCATTGGCATTTCAAAAGACCTATAGAAAATTAATGATTAACAGATATTTTATTAAACTGATTATCATTCACCATTTGCTCTATAACTAAGGAGGAAAAACAAAAACTGAATCAAGTCCAAACACTTGGAATCAGAGTTCAGCAATCCCTTGTCACTCTATAATAATGATTTGTTTAAGGAGGAACACTTTGTTTACTTGGCTTATCTGTATTTCTTCTTAGTAAATGTTAAATGCTGTAACAATAAAAAAAATCTCTGCTGGCCTGCAAGTAGAATTAAAACCGTTTCCAAGATCATACCAAATAATACCTTAAATTCAGGCGTCAGTGGCACAAAATAAACAGAAATTGGGATGTAACGATGCCCAGGACTTGCTTTATACAGAAACATGTTGTATTTCCACAAAATTCTTAGGGCTGCTATAGTTTTTAAAAGGTCTTATCTGTACTGACTCAATTCCATTGTTCATGGTTAGGGAAAGCGAACCTATGTGAACCAGACAAAATATTGAACCGCTTTGAAATCATTGTTTTAGGGATCATGCAATTGAACTCTCTAAGGAAGGGCTCACTGGGCCGCGTTTCTTCTATAATTTAACCAATAAGAAGTTGGCAGGCTGGAATCTTAACGTTTTAAGTCGCCTGCACTTGTACTGGAAACCCAGAATGAGAAAATTACAAAATACAGGGATTGAAATGGAACCAAAAGAACAGAATAGCAAGGAGAAAAGTAAATAATAAACCAACATCTTTTGTATCTAACAAAAAGAAAAAGGTGAAATAAATGGAAAATTATTAGATTTTTCTTAAAGGTTAAGGACAATCTATCCAAGGGGAGACTTTATTTATTTTAGAAAGACTCACTTGACTCTGACAGGCCTGGAGTAGGTGCCCCTATAATAGCTGCATAAAAGGTATCATATGCACGCATGTACCTAGAGAATGAAGCGAAGCCAAATATACCAAGAGAAAAGTGGCTACTGGGCTTCCCTGACACTGAATCAGTTCAGCTAGTCAGTTAAAAAAAATCCTCCCACATTAAATAAATAAATGGAAAGGGTGATGTGTCTAAGCAGATCTGATATCACCTATTTATTGCTGGAAGCCTGCACTCTGGCGAGGAGGAGACAAAATGATTATTTAAAAGCTCCTTTTTATCTCTGCAGCACGGTGCAAGGCTCAAATGAACCTTTCGCCAGGACACCAGAGATGCTAACATTCATCCTCCAAGATCCAATTTCGGCCGGTGGAGCAGTTACCTAATCCAGGACCCATCACATATGATCAGGACCCCGCGCCCTTGATGCGCCCCGCAGGCGCCCCTCCCCGCCTCCCCCTTCCCTTCATCCCCCTGGACAACAGCTTGGCCTGGAACAAGGCTGTGAAAAAACAAGTCTCCTGCTGGGGAAGCACCCACGGGCTTTCTGATGGACGGCCCCCTACATTTCCTTTTTCCTTTTTTTATAAATTCGTCAACTCCAGTTGTAGGTACGGAGCAAGCCCGTGACAGCCCTCACTCCGCTGAGCGGGATCCGGAGAGGAGCTCGCGCTCCCTCAGAGCATCCCCTCCCGGGCAGCCTTCGGAGACCAGGGCTCAGTATCCACCGAAATCGCTGCGGTCCTTTGGAAAGCAGCGGTTTGTGGCAAGAGCCGGATCCCGGGCCGGCCTCCGAACAACTTAGGAGAGGAAGGGGACGTCACGGCCGTCGGCCGGGGCCCGCGAGGAGGAACTACAATACAAAGCCGGCCCGGGGCACCTTCGGACTGGGGGAGAGGGGCGCCGGCGGGTTTTGTCCTGGCCTGCTCCGGAGCGCCGCAACACGCGCGGCTGATCTCCGCTAGAGGGGGCTCGGTGTGCACCAAGGCCCACCTGTGCTAAGGGCGTGTGAGGGATGCTCAGGAAGGAGGGAGAGAGAGAGAGGAAGAGGGAGAGTGTGAGGGAGGAGAGAGGAAGGGAGAGTTAGAGGGAGGGAAGGAGGAAGGGAGGAAGAGAGGAAGGGAGAGTTAGAGGGAGGGAAGGAGGGAGGGAGGAAGAGAGGAAGGGAGAGTTAGAGGGAGGGAAGGAGGGAGGGAGGAAGAGAGGAAGGGAGAGTTAGAGGGAGGGAAAGAGGGAGGGAGGAAGAGAGGAAGGGAGAGTTAGAGGGAGGGAAAGAGGGAGGGAGGAAGAGAGGAAGGGAGAGTTAGAGGGAGGGAAGGAGGGAGGGAGGAAGAGAGGAAGGGAGAGTTAGAGGGAGGGAAGGAGGAAGGGAGGAAGAGAGGAAGGGAGAGTTAGAGGGAGGGAAGGAGGGAGGGAGGAAGAGAGGGAGGAAGGGAGAGAGAGAGAGAGAGAGAGAGAGAGAGAGAGAGAGAGAGAGAGAGAGAGAAAGAGAGAGGTATGTGTGCATATTGTATATGTGAATGTGGTACCTGTGTGTGTGGGGGTGAGTGTATATATGTGTGAGTGGTGCGTGTGTGATGTGTGATGTGTATGAGTATGTGTGTGTGTGTGGTGTATGTGTGTGGTGTGTGCATGTGTGTAAGTGTGGGGTCTATATATATGACTGGTATGTGTATATATGTATTGGGGTGTGTGTGGTGTATATTGTGGTGTATGTGTGTGGTGTGTGCATGTGTGTAAGTGTGGGGTCTATATATATGACTGGTACGTGTATATATGTATTGGGGTGTGTGTGGTGTATATTGTGGTGTATGTGTGTGGTGTGTGCATGTGTGTAAGTGTGGGGTGTATATACATATGTGACTGGTATGTGTATATATGTATTGGGGTGTGTGTGGTGTATATTGTGGTGTATGTGTGTGGTGTGTGCATGTGTGTAAGTGTGGGGTGTATATACATATGTGACTGGTATGTGTGTATGATATGTGTAAATATGTGTGTCTGGAGTGAGTATGTATGTGTAGAGGGTGGAGTATGTGTATATGTATTGGTGTGTGTGTGTGTGTGTGTGTGTGTGTGTGTGTGTGTGTGTGTGTTGGGGGGGCACAGGAAGTCTCCTGTTTTAAATGCCTGTTCCTCACCCCTGAACTTCCACAGGTAGAGCAAGTCTTCAGAGAAGGCTACTTTTCATTTCTGATGAGATCACTAATATGACAAAGTGGGGGAGTTGTGTGCCCCCCTCCCCTCCTTCTGCCACCCCTAATGTTGCATTTCTGAATACTCTGCAAAGATGTACAGACGCATGCACTAATGTCCTCTGGCTCTCTTTGTCTGATGTTTAAGATTAAAAAAAAAAAAAAAAAAAAGCCTGGGACATTGTAGACCTTATGGGCTTTAAAGGAAGAAAAGCTCTCTGTTCCACTCTGCTTTTATATTAGGCAAGGTGCCTTGGAGAACTGCTGATACATTGAGACCTGAAAAGTTTCTTTTTGTCTGTCTCTTGTCTCTGCCTCTCTATCTCTATCACTGTCTCTCTGTCTTTCTCTGTCTCTTTCTCTTTACCTTCATTCTTCCCTCTCCTGTTCTCTTCTCTTTCAATATCCCTCACATACTCCTGTCTCTTCATCAGATAAAGTTTGGATGATGTAGATATTGAATGAAAAGCCCCCTTTAGTTCCCCAGGAATGTGTCTAAGAAGTTATATTTTTCAGGAGGGCCAACACTAGCTTCTGACTCCACTTTACCAAACTGTGACCAGTTTTCTCTGCCTCTCATGTCCAATATTTCACCAGATACTGACCAAATTCTCAGGGACCACCCCCCCCCAAAAAAAAACCTATTTATTGAATTTAGAGAGTATTTGACTTCTTAATCCTTCAAATTTGAAGTCTCAATCATCTTGGACTTTTTGCTCCCTCTTGCCCTGACACCCAATCAGCTGCCAATTTGTGTGAATTTTTCCCTCGAAATGTTTGTACCATATGTCCCTTCTTTAACATTCCCAGAGTTACAACCTGATTTCAGGTCTCTCATTACCTTTTATCTTGACAATATATATAATTCCTACTAATGGGTCTCTTTCACCTCTAGCCTCTCCTTTCATCTTTTTTGAACAGTGTCTTTAGATTTGTCTTCCTAAAATATCATTTTTATCATCTCACTTCACCTCTCAAAATCCTTCAATAGTTAGTGCCTCCAGGACAAAATTCTAAATTCTATAGTTCAACATTCAAGGCCTCCTGCTATCTGATTCCAACCCATCTTCCCAGTCCCTTCTACCAATACTTTCCCTATAAGTAAGACTATAAATACTTCCTCTGAATGTACCTTGAATATCCCCATGTCTGGATTTTTATTCATATATTCCTCACCCTACCTCCACCCATCAAAATCCTTATCTAACCTTTAACATGAAGGTTAATATCTTCCACTACGAAACTTTCCTTGATTACTCCAGGAGGATCTCCAAAGACCATAATGGGAAGAGATATCTCCATCTTCTGTAGCCCTACTATGCACTCATACTACATTAATTTTTTGAATGACTTTGTACTTGAACCTTAGAAATGAAGCCTTTTATACATATTGCCTATGGGACCCTGGGGAAGACACTAAGTCACTTAAATCTCTCAATTCTCTGGGCAGTTCTCAAAGACTGCAAGATGTTAAGCAAATTCCATGGTGGAAAGAGTTTTCTCAGGTCTGTTTCCTTATCCACGAAATCACAGGCCAAACTGCTAGCTCCCTACCTGAAACAAAACACATTGTTCTAGGTGCTAAGGTGAGAAAGAAAAACTGAAAAATAGGCTTCTTCTTGAAGGAGCTTGTGTTTGATTTGAGAGATGTAACCTGTAAAGGGCTAAGTATATGTATGCTAAGTGGAAAAGGTCGTTGCTAGCACCTGAGTTCAGAAATGAGAAAAGGCCTGTGATGAGGCTCACTCATGGGATTTGATTGCAACTATGGAGAAATGCACCTTGAATTTCTTCTCACAAAGATGCTGCTTTGCCTCCTCTTCCCTTTGTCTCATCCTCTTTCTTTTATGTCTTTCATTATTGCTGTTCCCAAATAAGAAATTTCTCCACTCCAGAGCTGAGATGATTTGAATCTTTAGAACTAAAGGACTCAGGTCAATGGTGAAATTTAACACTTCACATGCTCTGAACTACCATTTCATAGTCATTTATGGTCAAAGTAACTCACCCAGGTGTTTTCTGCAAATGCATTTTATTCTCTGGCTTTCTATTTCTCAGTGATGAGAAATATTTACCTCCTTTCAATCATCTCTTTTCCATTTCCGTCAAATCAGACAGAGCAAATTCTATCTTCTCTAGGAGGCTGGAGACTTTAGCCAACCAATAGCAAAGTTTGAAATTCCATACTGAGATTTTCATGTGACTAACCTAAGGAATATTTTATTATTATTTCTTTTTAAATAGTTCTCATTCTGATTCTTCTGTTCTATTCATGATGCTGTCTAGATACAATGAGCCACTTACATTTCCCACTTTTTCTCCTTGACTGTCTCAAGGGATGTATGGGCGTGGATCCCATTCACACGTTTCCCTGCTTGGCACACTGAGTGTCCCTAGGCCAGCTGGCAGAGAGAATGTTAATGCACTAGGCAACTGGCTCATTCCTCTCTGTATAAATGCCCATGTGCTAGGCAGAACAGGGGACACTGATCCTCACTAGCTCAGACCTGTATTTTCTTATCATTCTCCTTAAAATGTCTGGATTGAAGCCCTTAAAGTTGGTCATTTCTCATATATATTCAGGGAAGAAAGGGAAACCCCATGACTTTCTTGATTATATCGTGTTAGGCTTCAATCTGCCTTCTCCAAATCAAGACATGAAGCAATCACAGAGGAATGATGATTCTTTCATGAGACTATGGCTCCATCAATCAGCAAGGAGTTATTAAATGTCCATGTCAAATGTGGCTTTATACTAGGATACAGATCTGGGATCCTTGCTTCAGGACAGGACAAAGTGGAATTCACTGGAAATTTTCCTGACTGGTTGGCAACTTCCAAGTAGTTATGTGTCCCATGACAGTCAGGCTTACTAAGATATTATTATTTCTGGAGCTACAGACTTCAGGTCACAGGAGTGAAATCTAGCATTTCAAAATCGGGAGAAAGGGGACTTTATAGTCAACAGAGTATTACTCTCTCCTCCAGGTAGGTGATCTTTGGTAGATCAATTTCTCAGGGGTGATTTCTCTTCTAATGTCTGACCCAATTCTTTCCTGTACAATTATGATCATTGGTTCCCCCTATGTGGACCTCCCTGATATGCCAGTGGGAGTATACGGAGAGCTCATAATGATAGATTCTTAGTGGCTATCTAGTCTAGTCCATGTAGTCCATAAACTGTAACATATATATATATATATATATATATATATATATATATATATATATATATATATATATAATACAAAACAAAATCTTTGTGTAGAAATATATCTAGTTAGGGAAGGATCTATGGGAAACTGAATTTTAGAGCTTGGAAATCACATCTGTGTTTTCCAAATGACATACTGAAAGTTTTGGATTTAAAAATAATTAATCTGAATAGTGGTTTGCAGGAAGAATCAAAGTGAAGGTGCAGAGAGGAGAAAATGTGTTCAAATTTTTGCCGGTTAGAGTTTGTTTTAAAAGGTTCGTTCATTAAATCTCAGAATAATAAAACAAATAGAGTCCATACACACATCATCAACAGATTCTATTTTTAAAGATATTCCTAGTAACAAATTGCGAAGTTTCTTTTCCCCCCAATCTTTTCTTGTCTCTTATCGCTACCCTTGTCTTTTTGCTCTTAATCATATAGGAGGAGAATGTTGCCTTTAAAATCTAAAATCTCTCTCATTCAGACCATGTACACAGCTTATGGCAACCCCCACTCTGGTCGTGCTGAGCTGGGAAGATTCACAGTTCTCCCTGCCCATCAGTGATTGCACATAAGGGCCAGCGTCCTTCTGGAAAACTGAAAAGCCCTTCTGGGAACTACTTAACTCTGCTGAAATCTCACCTCATGTCAGACAAGCCAGCCTGGGAGTGATTTTTAATGATTGCTTTCAAATCTCTATAAAAAGAGAAAAAGTCAAAAGTAGGAATGGGCCTCTCTTTATGTTCAAGGGTGATATTGAGGCGAAGGTGATTGTAAGGCTTCAGACACATAGCTATCTCTGGCAGCCCCTTGGGATTTTCTCCACCTGTTTCCCCTGTGGTCAATATAAGGTGTATTCTGGGGTTAGTCCTTTGCAAATGGGTGGAAAGACTGTAACAAAAGACAAAATAATTTGGATTTTGATGAGTTTATAGATTGGGTCTCCTAGTCCCATAGCCAACATTGTTGTTCTAACCACCTGTGCACCCATTGCTATTATTAGCATGACAATCATTGCTTCACTCCTAACTTAGGATCATTACTGGTGTTTTCTGTGGTTTTATTCCTAACCTAAGATCATTATGGTTGTTTTTCTGGCTTGATTTCCAATGTTTTTATGGCTACAAACATTACATGACCTGCTTTTTAACAAGGGGTCCTTACATTTACTGTTCATCAACTATTCCTTCTCTCAAAACATTAGTGCTCCTTTCTCCCTTACTCCGCCACTTTCAATCAATAGCTAAATCTCACTTTCCATTTCTCTAAAACCTTACTTGGAGTCTTCTCTCCATTTTCTCTGTTCATGCTGCCACCACACTAATTCAAGTCCTGGACTGGTGCTTAACACAGCTTCTTCACTGATCTTTTTGCTTCCAGGCTCTGCCCTCTCCAATCTATTCATTACACATTTTCTAAAATAGCCCTCCTTATGTGCAGATCCAAATGCAATCACTCACTTTTTCAAAACCTTAGGAGTCTCATCTCAAATACAATTTCTTCAGCTTAGCATTAAAACCTGCTCCCCCCTGTAATTTAACTCTAACCTTCCTTTCCAGGTGTTGGATTATAAGATAGGACTTCAGAATCCACTGAGTCCATATTGTACAGAGGAGACAGGAGACGTCGAGATGATGTCCAATGTAAAACAGCTAATAAGTGTCGAATCATGATTTGAATTCAGTTCTTCCTGACTCCAATTACAGTGCTCTAGCCACTATTCCAGATTGCTTCTTAAAGATAGGGCAGACTTTTTCCTGTTTCATATCATTTTCCTTCATACTCTCTTCATTTTCAGTCAAAGTGTTTCCCAAACACAGCCTGTATGCTTCCACCTTTTTTACATTCACAAAAGCTATCATTCATAAGTCTGGAATATATTTCCTCCTGCTCATCTTGACCGATTTACCACTTCGTCTATCTCATTAAGACTTTGCTTGAGTGTTACCTCCATGAAAACTTCCCTCATCTCCTACCTTCAGCTCAAACTGATTATTAATTCCTATAATTTTCATCAGGTACTTTAGCGTTCTCCTTTGTCCCATCACATTTGAATGTGTGCCATATTTCTTTGTGGAAGTGTCTTTACTAGACAGCAATCTTGAGGGCAGCGTCTATGTAATTTGTGTCTCTGTATCTCCTATGACCAGCACATTATAGGAACTTAATAAATGGTTTTAATTGATTATGAAAAAATGTACCAATGGCTACAGACACGGGGAATAAATAAAGCAAGATAAATTAAACTAAATCCCTAAGTGTATCATTATTCTACATTGTTTAAAAAAATATCTTACAATAATGAGTTATCTTACATCCCAACAGCTCACATGCAATACTTTTTAAGGAAATTATTCTAGATTCAAAATACTAACACAATTATCCAAAAAGAAGACCATATGTACACTTAAGGGAAAGGAAGGTGAGCAGGTTAAAGCACAAAAAGAAGAGATCATCTGTCTATAGTCAATTTTGAGTCAAAGACTGACAGCTAAAATGATTATAAATTCAGAGTTGGAAGGAAGATTATGTGTTATATGGGCCAATATCCTCCTATTACAGATGAGAAAAGGGATGGCAAGAGATTTAAAAGAAAAAATGACTTGCTGAAGGTCAGTCATCCAGGTAATAAAGGTCGAGATTCAAGGTCAAGTCCTCCAATATGGAACCTAGCATTCTTTCCACTGTGCCTGGCTGGATTAAGTGAAGATGAAGGTTGAAAATCTGTCCAAGAAGAAAAGAAAAGGAAACTTGAAGTGGAAGTTGGAGGAGGAGTCAGAAATTAACCAATCTGAAACAAGAGAGAATTTATGAGCTCCTTGGAGGGAAGATTCTTCACCAAAAAGAAAGGAATCTAGAGAAGAAGGGATTTCCATTGGGATGGAGAAAGCAACTTCTTTGAATGTTATCACAGACTATGAATAGTAAAAGACCCACTAGAATAAAATTTGGGAGGGAAGATGATTCCATTCAAGATTACAAGACACAATTGTTCTCCTAACAGATGTTGGGATGGGAGAAAATGAGAGAGAGACACAGATAAAGACAGGAAAGACAGAGAGAGAAAGAAGGGAAAGAGAAAGAAAAAGACAGAGACAGAGATAGAAAGACAAAGAGAGGGGAGGAGGAAGAGGAGTGAAGAGAGAGATAGAAATGAGAGACAGAGACAGAAACAAAGAAGAGACAGAAAGACAAAGACACAGACAGAGATGAAAAGAGATGTTTGGGATGTTTACTGGAAGTAAACATTGATATGCCTGGAAGGAAAGAGCCCAATAAATAGACTAAGTTGAGTTAAGGCAAGTTAATGAAGGAGAATGTGTACCTTTAACATTTTCACCCAAGTATCATTTCTCTCTTATTTCCTCCAATTGTAAGATGAAACAAATATTAAACTCTCTCTTTTACTGTGTGAGCGGTATTGTAGAGAAGGGCAGGGAAAGGAAACTGAAATTACTGAAAAAAGTACAGGGTCAAGACTGACTTCCTAATAGGAGGACATGGTACCCCTACTTGACACTGGGAGTTGGGGGAACAAGACAGAGGATCACCATTGGTGGCATACTGTTTGGAGCTTCCACTTCGATCCACATAGAACAATTAATCCTTAGCTTGCCTCAGACTCTTTAAAGATGCAAGTGAGACTATGCGGATTAGCAGTACCACTGCACAACTTGAAAACCAATGCCAAGCACATGCCCCAATGGATAGGGAGTCAGCAATGTCCTCTTTACATCTAAACAATAATCATAAAGAAGGAAGATGCTCACTTTTCAGAAGCCTCATAGTGGCCTTTCCAAAGCATCAAGCCCTTTCCTGAAAAGCACAATATCCAGAAGATGGAAGTAACAGAATAACAATTAGGGAGACTCATCCTGATGTCAAGAATCTGGAAAAGATGTGCAGAGTGGTAAAAGGTCTTTAGCAGAAAGCCTGATACAGCTAACTTATGGAAAATGTCGGCACTACACGAAAGGCATGTCTCTAATAGATCTCTGAAGAGGCAGCAATATCTCCACATAGGGAACAAAGCAAGGTTTTTGGCTTGATATAATGAGGGAAGCAGAAAAAGTGAAAACTTGTCTTTCACACCAGTAAACAGTCAACTGTGGCCTCCCCATGCCCCCACTCTTGTCCCCTCTGTCAAAAAATGAAACCTAATGGGCTCCTCTAATCAACTTGATTGTCCCCTACTGCTCTACCTCCTCTGCCCCCCACACAGCCCCAAATGAGTCCAAGTGTCTGGAATCTTGAACAAATAAACACCTGGCACTCAACGAGGTTTAACTTTTCTTGATCTTCAGTGCAAGCATTCAAATTCCATCCTGAGCGGAGCTTCTCAACTGCCGAATCGAGTTTCCAGGGGGACATTTTAAAGGAGAAGTAGATTTCAAGTAAATGATTGCAACTTATCGAAAATAATGTGCTACTTAGCGTCTGTGGCAAACATCCTGGCAAGAAGCAAAGGGAAGCAGCACTCGAGCAGATGGGAGCGATTAGGCTCTGATTTTCAGATGGGCTTTTTTTTTCTTTTCTTTTTTTTTTTTTTGGTCGTTGTTGCCTCCACTATGCTTAAGACATACTGGTATAAATCCTGGAGGAGGAGAAAGGGGAGCCTTCAGCAGTAGCCTCTTTATTTACACAGGGTATTGAATCTTTTGAAAAACTCTCTGAAAATGAAGATTTCTTAGAAATGAACTAAGATAGCCATCATCCCCATGCACAGAAAGCATCAATGTAATGCCATGAGGTGTTAGCAAATTAGAATAAGAGTTGTTAGATGAAGGCATAGTTTCATTTTGTGAGAGACAGAGACAGAGAGAAGTGGGAGAAAAGAGAGAGAGAAAGAGAGAGAGAGAGAATGAGTATCTATGCTTCCCTGGAGTTAAATCTCACTGTACTTTTTAACCTGATTTATCTGAAGAGAAAACTTCTGTACTCTATGAACTGTATCTCTCCATAATTTCTATTCTGACACTTTTGATGGCCCAGAAATGACCCTATTTTCAAGTGGCTAATGTCAGACTCCCTTTCAAAGCTTTACTCTTTTCCCAAGTCAGGAAGAACACCACATGCTTACATACAGCTGGAGAGGTGCTCAGTAACTAATGTGTCTGAGCCGATGACTTGCATCACTGCTGGTTGAAATTGTTGTAGCCTTAAGCTTAGCATCTAGTGGCCCTCTACCCCATCTATAAGAAACTTCTCCCGATCCTCTATTTCTTGTGCCTTATCCTTTGGTGATTATTTCCTATTATTTCTGCGCTCAGCTAGTCCTGGGTGTTTGTTTACTGTTTCCCTTGTTAGATTGTAAGTTCCTTGAGGGCAGAACTGTCAGTCTTTTGTGTTTCTTGGTGTCCCTGGAACTTAGCTTAGTTCCTGACACAAGGTAGATGTTTGATAAGTATTTCTGACTCACTGGCTTACTGGACTCTCCCTTGAAGTAGGGTAGGGAGTTGGAATGATGAATGAAAGTTCTAATTAAACAGAAGGTCAAAAATCTGGGGGAAATCATTGATCTTCAGTAACCTAAGGAGTTATTGACAATCGGTGGTTAGAGATTCTGAGGGAGGGGTCATAGCGGAACTCAGCTGGCCTAAGTCCAAATCTGATTCTGTCTAAATCTGAATAACTGTCTAACAGTCAGGTAGGGATCTTCAGGAACTGTGTTCACTTTGGACAAATCGCTCTTTTGTTGGGCTTTAAATGATGATATCTCTAAGGTTTCTAATTTTCCATATTCTATGAATCATTTAATACATGAATTACTTTTAAATAAAAAGACCGGTAGGAAAATACAGATGAACGTCCATTAAGCCCCCCAAACATTTATTTTTGGCATTTCATAAATCAGATCTCTCCTTGTGTCAAGTAAGAGTGACACTGAATAAAAAACAGAATTAACACAAAACCTATGCAGTTTTCAAGGAATTTTTTGTGTTGGAGGCAACTGGCAAGTACTGTCATCACTGCTTGCCATCAGGGAAAACTGTGGCAAAGATTGAGAGAGCCCCCAAAGCAGAAATAAGAAAAAGGAGCTAAATATCCTGTCTGGAATTCTAGTGTCCTCTAACATGAGATCGTGCTGAGTCTCGGTGACAGATATAACAATGCTAAAAGCCTAATTTACTTTTCCCTGTTGAATGTGCCATCTGCACTCAGGCCGCCTTTATTTGTAACAGACTGGTCATTTTCACTTATGTTTAGTGGCAGTTTTACAGATAAAGGTTTTGTTGTTGTTTTGTTGTTGTTGTTGTGTTTTTTGTTTTTTTCAATCCCAGCCTACAAAAAGTATTACGAGCCTGAAAAATTTCTACTAATATCACTATTTTGATAAGTGTTCATTTCTCATCAGCCTACAGAAGTACTTAGACCATTACACTAAATGGTTAATTAAAATTCTTACTTGCCTCAATGTAATATCTCACCTTTTTTTTCCCCTGAAAGAGATTAAAGCTCAAGATCTAGTAGCTAGGAGCAATATTGAATATACTTGCTTTTTTTTTTTTTTTATTAATCTCATTCTTTTTTGCTCCCCTTTAAAAGCCAAAGCTTATGAAACTACTAGCTTCCATACAAACAGAAAACCAAACATTTGAAATAAAACTTTGCCCATTTTAATTTAATACAATCCTCCAATGAATTTATTTCTTCAATATAGGAAAATCACATGAGATTTGTGTAAGACCATTCTGTTGGGAAAGGGAAATCCTGAGAATACCTTTCTGATAGAAGATCTTGGTAGTAAAGTTAAAATTACTTTGCTTTTGCTTTAACTGGAACTATTTAGAGAATACAAAGAGTTTCTCCAAAAGGATTTGTATACTATTATAGATACAATATATTTTTAACCTAAAAATATATGATACAATGTAATGGAAAAAGTCAAATAGAAGATGTTTAGAGTTAAAAAAAAATAAATAAAAATAAATAAAAAGAGAGGGAAGGAAAAAAAGTATATTTATTGCAGAGATTCTTAAGCAAAGGTAATTTCATATAATTTGTTTCTATTACAATCCTATATCTTTTATTTAGGTTTAGAAATAGTATCCTTAGTCTCCATAGGTTTCATCAGAGTGATAATGGATCTATTTACAAAAAAAGTTAGGAATTCCTGTATCAGAGAATTCATTCATTTATTCATTCATCCATTCTTTCATTAGACAGGTGGTGGTATAATGGATAGTGAGCTGGACCAGGAATCAGAAAGATCTGAGTAGAAATCTGGCCTCAGACACTAGTTTTGTGAGTCTTAAGCTCCATTTCTCTTAGTTTCCTCAACTGTAAAATGGGGTATATAATAGTACCTACTTTTCTGGGCCGTTATAAGGATCAAATGGTATAATCTTTATTAAAATGCTTAGCACAATCTCATACTATAGGGAAAAATAAATTCTTATTCCTTTCATCTTTCCCCCTCATTTAACAATCATTTATACTTTTGAAGCATTGTACCCCACCCCAACTCAAATGTCACCTTCTCCATGATGCTTTTAGTGATCCTCTCCAATTAAAAAAAGGTGTTTCCACAGATATATAAAGTCTTTTTTTGTAAGTATCTCTTTTGCTAGAGAAATGGGTAGAATTAAATTTAATAAATATTTATTAATGAGGCAAACAGGGTGAAGTGACTTGCATAGTGTCACACAGCTAGCGTCTGAGGCCAGATTTGAACTCAGACTTCAGATTCATCACTCTATCCATTGTACCACCTAACTTCCCCTGGCTCCCTTACTAGGAATGAAAAAGACCAAGGACCATGTCATCCGTCCATCTTTGTGTTTTGCTTACTGCTCATCCCAACGTGCTATGCAAGATAGAAGTGATATTAAACTCAATTCAGTTGAATGCTATGAGATGAAGATAGACTTCAAGATCTATGGAGGAGTTACCACAATTTAAATTTATATTCAAATTTCATCACCTGGATCATCGATTTCCATAACATCGATTTGTGCCCATTTCTCTATTTCCTCTTATGATACTTGGTCACAAGGATAGAGAACTGTATTTAGATATTCTTAGATGTGAAAGGGACTTTTGAAATTCAGAGTTCTTACTTTTATTGTCACACTTAGGTAACATTGCTGAATCTTTCCAAGGAAAGAGGTATTTGGGGAATCATTCTGACACACAGCTCGGAAGCAATCACAAGTCACTTTATGGGACAAATTTGCTAATGTCTAGGCCTCTGAAATCCGATGTGGATTTTATTTAGATGGTTGATTTCCCTTCTCTAGATACAATCTCCAGGAAATCAACCTTCATTAATTCAAGGACTCCCCTCCCCCATTTTTTTTTTCTTGGTGACATTTGCCAAAGGCTTTTCCAATCAGTTATTAGTTATAACAGAACCATGGATCTTCTGAATGTTAATGAAAACCACCACGCACGTTGTCAGTGCTGTAAAGATAATGAAGAGAAACAGCATTACAGGAGGAAGATGAGTTCGATGGGGAAGTGAATGTTCCATGTTCTTTTTAAACACACACACACACACACACGAACATACATGCATGGGCACACAGAATCAAAACATAGATGGGTATTGCAAGTAAGAGAGCAGCAGCCAGTGGGCCTAAAGGGGCAGAGAGATTAAAGATAAAGATAATCATGAATTTAATAAAAATTGGAAATATCTCTATTTTTTTAGCTCCATAGGTTTTTTCTGTCCCCAAGTTATTCCAAGCAGTCTTAAGATTGTTGGGGCTCTAAGCCCTCCTCCCCCAAACACAGCCATAATTCCTTAATGTCTATGCTAATTTTACATCATAGTATGGTCAAATAATTTAATTCATTGGCCAGTTTTTTTTTTTTTAAGTGGTATATTTACTGCTTTCTTGCTTACCTTTCTTTCTTTTATCACTTTTAGGACTTCAGACCCTGTCTACAGTAGGAAATCTCGAAAAGGTATGTTTTACTGTAGACAATCCTTTAAATCAAAGCTTTGTTGGAATTGTGTAATTGAATGAGAATATCGTGAAATTATGATTTGTTATCAGTAATATTTAATCTGTATCTGTTTTACATGCCTATATACTCAGGATCATGGAAAATTTTTTCAGGCAAAAAGGGGTTGTGAGGGGGAAAAGTTTAAGAAGCCTTGCTAAGATACTCAACCCATAAACCAAAGAGCCAAGCATGTTCATATTTTGCTTCCATCCTTTAAGAATAGAACACATATAAAGGTATGTATGTACACACATGTAAATAAATACATTAACCCCTGTACTGCTGGATTCATAAATACACACACTAAATTTCCCACATGATCAACTAAATGTTGGCATTCATAAATATGTAAATATATGCATAAATAGAAATATGTCATAAATATGACAAGCACATATTCTCTTAAAATAGATGGCCACCTGCATCATGGTCAAGGATGCTAAGTTAATGTTTACTCTATTTAAAATGCTTTGCCACTACTATGGAATGAATAATTTTTCAAAACATTTTTCAAAGCTATATTCAGTCTTTTTGCACTGATTCTTGTGGTGCCTTAGGTAAATTCAGGCCTCGGTGAGGAAGATTTATTCAGAAGTTGTGACTCAAACTTTTGGAGACTTTGTTAGCTTTAGGAAACTAGGGCTTTCTTGGGATAAGTGACGATAGAAGGGAGATAAAAAGAGGACTGAAAAAAAATGAAAAGAAAGGAAAAGAAAAGAGGAAATGTAAGGGGAAAAGGCTGAACTTCCAATATGGAGGAAGTCTTATGAATTTGGTCTATTTAAGACCAACTATTTCAGGAGTAAATTAGTCTTTGTTAAGTAAATTTTCCAAGAACTGTGCTAGGCACTGGGGGTACAAAAAAAGTATAAGAATAAATACAGTTCGTAATCTCAAACAGCTCAGAGTCTAATGGGGAGACAACATGCAGACAATTAGGTACATAGCTATTCTTTAGAATTTTCTTGGGGGCAGCTAGGTGGCGCAGTGGATAGAGCATCAGCCCTCAAGTCAGGAGGACCCGAGTTCAAATCTGGTCTCAGACACTTAACACTTCCTGGCTGTGTGACCCTGGGCAAGTCACTTAACCCCAGCCTCAGGGGGAAAAAAAAAAAAATTCTTACAGTCACCACTGCCTGATGTGGTGCAGAAGTTTTAGAAACCTGAAATGTGCCACCAGTCTAAAATACCGCAATTAAGAATGTGCAGACCATCTCTTGCTCTGCCAAACCATCAAAGACCCATACGTACTGCAACACATGAACAGGTTCAAACATATGTTCAAACACTAAGGCTGTCAAAACCAGGTGCTCCAACACACAGGGCTACATGTATCCACGCATTCATTAAATCCTCAAGGCTTAAACAGCTAAACATTAACTCTATTGAATTGTAAGCTCCATGAAGGTGGAGGTTATTATTATTTTTTTTTAATTTAAAGTTCTGCATTCCCAGTAACTTCCAGTCAATATCTTGCACAAAGTAAATAATTTAATAATAAATGGTTGAGTTGAACTTAATAAGCTCTACTCTTCCCTTGAGAACAAGCCACACTCCCCATCTCCAACCAGAGGTTTGTGGAAATCCCTCGTGGGCAGGTAGTGAAAATCGTGTTGGTTGACATTCCCAGCCAGTGGTAATAAATGCACTTCCTTCCTCAATGAGGAGTAAAGGTTTGCAGACTCCAACAAAGCCACAAGCTGCAAACCTGACCAGACATCAGCTGGGGAGGAGAGGCAATGGTGGTTTCAAGGCTTTTGTGGCTTTGAAATGAGACATCTCTGAAAATGAGAAAGCATTCAAATGGTCTCTGTGGGCACTCTTGCCCCATATCTGGATCCTTCCTTGTCTGTGGAAAGAAACAGCATTCGGCTGCTGATCTCACCACACACTCGACTTGGTCCTAGCAATCTCTTTCTAATTTGTACCTCAAGACAACACTGCAACCCTGAAACCCTTAGCAGACAATCCTGACAGGGAAACCCTCCTGACAATGTTCATTGACTCCATGAACCTCCTACTAGCAGGGTTCCTTAGATCCAAACTGTCAGAATTTACAACTCTTTATCAGGTTACTTCCTTTACGAGGAGGAAAAATAAATATTTAGCCACATTCCTGGGGGTTGGGATAGGTGGGAGGGGAGCAGCTGTAGACAAGACTCTATTTTCCTACCCCACCCAGTCTGCTCCCTTGCTTCCACCCACCCCCCAAATCCCTCAAGATGTTGGGTCAAGTCTGACCCTGCTTATTTCTCAGCAAGTTTAGTCAGTACAGTAAGTGCTAACCCCAACTGGCTGCATTTCCACATATAAACAAGTCTTACTAGGCATGAAGCACACACCAGACTGTAATCAGCTTATCTAATAGAGCAGGCCTCTTTCTCTAACCCAGAGGAGGATTAGCAGGCTTGAATTACAGCCGTGAAGTGTAATCAAGCCCTCATCTACACTGGCAAAGGATACTGTATATTCCAGCTGGGCCATAGTTTCTTGGCTTGGTGAATTGTACCTAAAGGAGACCAACAGGCAATGCTTGAGATAGTAATTACACTGAGATACAGGAATGGCAGGGGGTGATGAGGAGGGAGAGTGTTTTAGGAAGGGGAATTAAGTTACAGATGATTCTCATCCCAACCTTAAAAGATCTTGAGATTGCTGAATTCTAACACACTGACTAGTCTGCTTAAATGAACTGACTCATCTATTAAAAATATATTCTCAAGCAATAAAATGTTTAAGGTGTCCTTGCCTGTTTGAACACACACACACATACACACACACACACACACACACACACACACACACACACACACACACACACAGTACAGCATGGAGCCAGGTGACTTGAAGCCTTGGAGCAGTCCAACAGCTCAGTATACTGTAGTTTGGCTAAGCTCAGTACTATGAAAATATGGGTCCCATTGGAGATAGGAGCAAAGGCTGATGGGGAAGGGGACTCTATTAGGCCTATGTGGATCACAGAAAATTTTTTCCAGGGCAAGAACCCAATGAAATTTTATAATCTTAGAACTGGAAGAGAACTCAAGGGATCAGGGGTCCTGTCTTCAAACAAGCACATAACCAATTCAGAGCCATCCTAGGCAGGTGACTCCTGATCCTGCTTTTGAAGACCATCCAGAGTGTTGATTTCTCATTTTTTCTTAATAATTTGCTCCAATCTTTAATTTATATATATTATCATGTCGTTTTTCCTTTTGCTTACAAGCCCAACTGAACAAAGATATGCTACCTCCTACCTGACTTACAATTAGGTAGAAATGTGGCAGATGGAATTTGTGATTTGGCCAGAGATTGATATAAATGTTTAGAAAACTCTTCCTGAAATTTTAAAGTTCTTTGATTTCCACTGTGTTCCACTATTCACTACCATTTTCTGTTGTTGTAATTTATATGTAGAAGATGAGAATTTTTTTTCAGCTTTCTCTTGATATCAACCTAGTATCTGAAGGTAATCATTCATTCTTTCCACAGCCTTCCAAACCACACTCCTTTGAATGTTTATCCTTGTTTCCACTGTAAATCCATAATTTAATTTGTTTTAGTTCCCTATTCACATTTCTTAGAACAAGAACCAAAGAGATCATGTTGCTCAAGCAATTTTACTCCAGCCGGTGTAGAAGACAATAGCAGGGTGGCTTTCTGGTCATTCCAAGCCAGCCATGTGCCTGTCAATATTTTCCTTAGCAATGCCAGTACATTACTGACTCATATTTAACATGTTCATCGATGGCCCTCCAGGGCTTCTGCTGTACTTATATATCTGCCTTTTTCCCATCTTGAGGATGGTTTATTTGGGACTTCTAACCCTGTGCTTGCTGTAATGACCTTGACCCTATTTATCACTTCAGAGAAAGGGAAAGACTTTATCAATCTCTGGGTTAAGTAGTCTCATTGGCTATCTGTAAGGAAGGAGGGAAGGTGCTATTAAATCAGATAGCATCAGGTTCTAGAAGGACAAACCAATAATATGAAAAACTAAGCAAAACCTTTCAAAGAGAGGTTGTCTTGCTGAACTTACCAGAGAAAGATGAACTTACCAAAGAAAGATGATCTTTCTTTGCTCAGGAATTAGTGAACAAAGGTGTGTACTAGTGATACATGTATCCCTAAGGACCTTTCAATCAATCAACAAGTATTTATTGAGTCCCTCCAATGTGCCCAATACTATGCTAGGTGCTGTGGGCACAAAAAGGAAATAATTCATCCCTCAAGCTTATATCGTATTGGGAGAATAAAAGCACTTCAACTTGCTTTATCAGGCAATGAAATGCTAACCTTTTACTACCTAAGGGGGAAAACCACATCTAATTACTTAACACATCAAAAACTTTTTTTCTAATGAAAGTTGTGTTCTGTATAGCCAACACTGACTGCCAGTCTAAAAGTTAAAGCTGTTGCTGTGGCTCTCCAGCCCAATTCTGCCCCCACTGCCACCTCTAGAAAGGACTTGAGAGCTGAAGGTAGTAGAAAGAGTCTGGAGTCCAGTGATATCCTGAATCTAAGGCTTACTAATTATGTGCTACTGGCAATTCAACTTCCCCACTGTAGCCTCAATTGTGGTGACTGGTTAAAAGGAGATAGCAACTACCTCACAGAATTATTAGGAGGACTGCTTAAAATGCTATGTAAATGTAGATTATTATTTATTATTATATAATTTGTTGAAAATAAATATTATAAATATATTTTAAAATACATGTTATCTAAATATAATTATGTTATATAAAAAGTGTCAGGCGAAGAACATGCTGATAACTAGGAAGACTGAGAATGGTCTTATTGTTTCTAGTTTGAGTTTACCCTGCCTGGCTTGATATGGGATCCAAGTAACCAACAAGGCCACCTACTTCCCGTACCTTAGTCGACCCCATCTTGTTAAAGCATGTCCTAAGCCTAATGGAGAAAGTATCAGTAAAATCCTGGGAATTCTGGAAATTCCTGTCTAGCTGTCACGACCACCCCTTTGGGTGGCCTTCTAGAATGGGCAAATTGTGCTGAAACCTTGGCTAGGATTAAGAAAGCTCTGAAAGGCCTTTAAATCATTTGAAACATTTTTAAAATATGGATTTTTTTAATTGCATTGCTGAACCCTGAAGCTTACTGGCAAAGGGTGCCACAGTAGTAAATCTGTAATGAATTATATGTGATGGGGGAAAGCATTATATAAATACAAGGTGTTATGAACCTTTCGACAAGTTCAAACAGAGTACTTCGGAAGGCTTTCTTAGGAGGATCTAAGAGGCTACCACGAAGGTCTACAAATATAGGCCATCTGCCTCCCCTTAAGGAGCAGCAAAAGGAATAGATCCTGCTTTGTTGATTTCTACTGGCAACTTTTTTTCTACTCCTAAAATGGAGCTAGAATAAGGAATCCCCCTACTCGAGTCATCTACCTTCACGGTTTCTCTCTATATTCCTCCCTGGTCCTCAGTTATCCATTACTAATTATGTACTGATGCTCAAGGTGGTGTACAAGCCCACAAGTCTGACTTGGGGCAGATGGGTAATTTTTTTTTTTCTTTCAACTTTTAATGGCTGCTATTAACATTAAGTTGCCCTGCCCTGGTAATGGCTGGCTTTCAGCTTTTTCTCTGATTGCCTATGAGTAATACTATGTCACATGAGCTGTGTTTAACAGAGGTGTAATAAATGCCAAAGAAGAAATATTACCCAAAATAAAAAATAGTGTGTCCCAGTGTGGGCAAGATCTCATGACTCACAACAATGTTCATTTTAGTTGCTAGCGCAATTTCCATTTGCATTTGTGGTGGTTGTTGTTGCTTTTTTCTAAAGGGTCTCTGGGGGCTTTAAAAAAGCTTTTTAAGAGAAAAGGCAGAAAGATTGTAGCGATTGTCAAGTACAGAGATTTCTGCGTTCTGACAAACCCGCTCTGACAGCCTGACAGACATACATGTAGGAGATGTACCAGAAGAAGGGTCTAGGAGGAAGTGGGGGATGGGGAGGTTTGGGGGTGGCTGGGATGGAAGCTAATTGTTGCTTCCATTGAAGCTATAGCTGCCCTCTTGAAAAGTAGTCAGCCCCAGTTTGGAATGTCGGCCCAGTCTATGGGAAGAGAGAGAGCCAGGAAGGGAAATCTGAAGCCCCCTCAAGGGACAAGAGGGATATCAAGTTCTCATTTAGTTGTAAGGAAACTCCCCTCTCCCCTTGATAATAACCAAAAAATACTTCTGTGTTCTCAAATAGTAGCCAGGCTGAGTAGTTTCAGGCCCAGAGAAAAAGCAATAAACACAGAAGTCCCCTGGCGGCCCCCTTGCTAAAGACTCAGGCAGGAAGTATTCCAGATCGAGGCGGTTTTCATGAAGCCCAGAAGGGGAGGGAGGGAGGCCTTGACAAGGGTCTCCCTTGCTCATCCTTCTTTCTTTTTCTCCTTTCTTCTGTCACTGCCCATGGGTCCCTTTCTATATAAGCCACAAGATTGGAAACTTGATTTGGGCAAAGGAAGAGTATTATTTAAACTTTGTATCACCCCCAAAAGACAGCATAGTGCTTTGCAATAGGCAATTTGTAAAAAAAGAAAAAAAAAAAAAGAAAAGAAAGAAAGAAAGAAAGAAAATGTTCGCACATGCATTGCTCCTAATAAGATAAGTCTGAATCAAAGAAGGCTCTCCATTGAAAAGCTGGAGAGGAAGCAGCGGAATGAGTGGGATGCTGACATTACTTTGAGGTATCTGGCTCAATCCTTCTCTTCCAAAGACCACCACCAGTCTCCCCACCTTTAAAATTCCTTGTGCCCCTTCCCAACTTCTCCAACTTTACTGCTCTGATATAAAGAAAGACTACTCTGTGATACATAAAGCATCGTAGCTGACAAAAATCTTATTGTTGGCAAAGACCAGAGAGCATCAACAGACAGTGCTGCTGGGAGGAAATGTTGAGTTTTCCTTAAAAGTTTCAGAGACTATCCACATCTAAGACAAAGAATATTTCAGGCAAGTTCAAGCCTTAGCTAGTGCTGGAGTACAAGTGTCAAAGCAACTCATCTTTTCATTTTTTGAGTTGATTCTCGGGGATCAAGCTTAATCCCCAAATCTGGGGACTGAAAAGGGAATGTCGCTACATGTAAACCCCATCTCTAGGACTCTAGAAAATGATGGTGCAAGGAACAGACCGAGATAGTAATGGAAGGGGAGCCAGGGCCTCTCTTCAATCACTGGAGAATTCCTCTAACAGAGACATGTCTTTGGCTTATGGTTTGGTTGATGAGAAAAAGCTCTCCATGCAAATAGAGGCCACAGACTACGACAAAATGGTATGCTGAGCTAGACATGATTATTTTTAGACAGCCGTATGATCATGGACAATTCATTTAATTTCTTGGGGCCTCTATTTTTGCATTCTTGGACCAGTTGGACCAGATCATGGCTTCTTAACTTTGTATTCACAGAATGTCAAAATAATCATACACATACATACAGATACAGAGGCCCAGAAAGAGAGAGACATAAAAACAGAGAGAGAGAGAGTGTGTGAGAGAGAGAAAGAGAGAGAGAGAGAGAGAGAGAGAGAGAGAGAGAGAGAGAGAGAGACAGAGAGAGACAGAGAGAGACAGAGTGTGAGAGAGAGAGAGAGAATATAAATGAGAGAGAATTTCCCAGAGGGAAGACATTTGTGGGGGAGTAGGTAGAGGGAAGAGGAAAGGCTAAATCTGAATTGAGTCTTGAAGGAAGTCAAGGAAGTCCTTGGGTCAGGTAATTTCCTAATCCACTGTGGAAAATAGGTGGGTTTTCTCATTAGGTGATATTCCTACTCTATATGAGTGAAACTCGGAGGTTCCTGATATCATTCCAGTCCAAGCAACCCCAAATGGTGATAATAAAGCTTGCCAAACTCTACTCCACAGTGGTTTTGATGAAAGTGTTTTGCAAACTATAAAGTGAAATCTCTGTTAGCTATTCTTTCTGAGTGACTCCATGTGTGTGTGTATATATATACACACACACACACATATATATATATACACACGTGTGTGTGTCTATACTTGTTAACATACACAGTTGTGTGTATATATGTGGTCTGCATATGTGTATATGGATTCATATAGAGATGGAAGGCTGGGCTCAATGAACTTGGAAGCCCTTCAACCTCAAATTTTTATGATCCTGTGATTTCAATCATTCTTTCTACCTTTAAAAAGCCAAGACTGCTAAAGAGACCCAAGTTTTCATGGCTATTAGACTGCTATATTTCTCAGTCTCTTCATTGCAAAACAAAGTTCTCTCTTAAATAGCATTTTGCTAAAAAAATATCATACAAAATAAAGGAAAAAAGAAACCAAAAAAAATCCCCTAAGACATGAAATTAAACCACAGACTGAGCCTATAAACCTAAGTCAGCATATGAGCCTTTCATGTGAAATCTTGTCATACTGAAAAACCCTGTGGTTCTAGCTACAATTTCATGTTTTACTTAATTGTCCAGAATGGCAGATGTGATTTCTGTGTAAGTTTTTCATTCCATCTGTTTATTTTTTTAAGCCAGACATATATTTTGAAATTAATTCGTGCTTAAACATGATTAAAGGGAGATACTGATTTAGGAATACCTGGCTCAGAGATGACCCAGACATATGAATGGGTGATGAACAAGCCTGTCCCTGAAGCTCTCTACCGCATTAGGAGCTGTTATTTTTTGGGCCGATTCAAAACATCCAGGATGTGGCTGGTCTAACAGATAAATAGGGAGAGTACCCTTTATAAGTACCCAGGTGCAGTGATGGCAGAACTCTATCACCTTTGCTTCCCTTCTTCCACCCAAGAAACTGCCAATACATTTCTGGAGCCCACTTGACACATGGGCTGCTGCTAACAGCACCCTCCCCTTCCCCAGCCAGGGAGTTCTGGCTCCCAGCCCTGGAATTTAGAGACTGGGGAATGATTTCCTATATCTGTTGTTGGAATTCTGTTGTATTCAGCTGGCCATCCAAGCCAAATGGGACTTGTAGTTTCCAATATAAATAACTTTCTAACCTGACTGGCCTCAGTTTCCCCATTCCTTCTAATTGATAATCTCCTGTGAAGTCAATTGTGCTAGACACCAGGGGAGACAGAAGATGCATGTATGTCCTCTTCTTGTCTTCCTGGATAGGGGACTAACTGTAATATATAATACAATATTCCATCGTGAATGCATTAGATTGAAAAAAATCCGGTGATCCAAAAGACCAGAGAAGGGAGGGAGCTATCCATGTGGATGGAACTGGTTTGGACTTTGCAGATCAGTCACATATTCTATGTATTGTTGAGAATTTCTCCATGGGGAAATAGTATCGATTCATGGCAGAGGAAGTTGCATATTCCAACTAAAGCAACTGTAAGACCAATCAATGCCACATAGTTTCTGGTTACAATTAAATAAAGCAGATTAGTCATAGAAGAGTAAGAGAATCCTAATCCATATTCCCAAATGTACATGACTTCAGAGGTTTGGGACAGTATCTCACAAAAAGAATAATGGATCCATAATTGAATCAGCCTCAAAAATGAACCATTAAAACAGATGGTAAAAGTAATGCCAAAGGAAAGAAAGAAACGAAATGACTGGTCTTTAGGAATCCTTATACCCCAGTGGCATAAAGAGAAAGACAAAAGTCAGAATTCATCAGAGCAGAAAGAGTAGAGGGTGTTAAGGAGCTGGGTTCATATTCTGCTTGTAATGCTCAGTACCTGGGTGATATGGGCAAGTCCCCATTTCTCTGCGATTTCTTGTTTTCCTCCTTATAATGAAGGAGCTGGAATAGATTAGCCTCCAAGGTTCCTTCCAATATATCTAATTTCCTGTGTTCCTAAATAATTACCTTAACTCTAAAGTATTTTTAAAGAGGCAGCTAGGTTCCACAATGGAAAAACAGCTTGGCCTGGAACCAGTGGTTCAAATCCAGCCTCATACACTTACTGTGTCACCCTGACAGAGTCTCTTCATGGTTATCTGCCTCAGTTTCCACAACTGTAAAAATGAGGAAAACAACAATGATATCTTTCTCCCAGTGTTGTTGTGAGGACAAAATGAGATTATATTTGTAAAATGCTCAGCACAGTGCCTGGTATAAATAACTACAAACCTTGAAATAAAAAAAAAAATAAATGTTCAGAGTTTGTTAATAGCACTATTTGACATAGAGAGACTAGCTGTTATTATATAGTTATTTTAATCATGTCTGACTTTGTGACCCCATTTGGGGTTTTCTTGGCAAATGTATTTCCTTGTCCAACTCTTTTTACAAAGGAGGAAACTGAGGCAAACAGGGGTAAGTGATTTGCCCAAGATCACAGCCAATAAGTTGCTAAGGCCAGATTTGAACTCGGAAAGATGAATCTTCCTGCCTTCAGAACTGGCATTCTATCTACTGCGCCACCTAACTACCCTGCGGAGAGTAGATTCTCACATAATTAAGTATTTCACAAATGGCAGGGAAAATTATCCTCCATCTGACTATAATTTATATTTTAACTTTGTAATTTATATTTAGCCTATAAGGCCCAGGGACTTCTGCCGATGGCCTACCCTGATGCATCCTTATGAGGTGAAGGTGACCCTGAGTTCTCAAAGTTGAGTCATCAAAGCACAAACTCCGTCAGCTCATAATAATCTGGAAGCATGGGCCCAGTGACAAGTGTCCAAAGACTAGCTGAGCTGGCTTTAATGAAGCCAATCACTATGAGACTGGCCACCAGGTAATGAATTTGTCACAGGAACTCCTAAAGATGATCTACTGAGGGATGGAGGAGAACACTGCTTCTGATAAGGATCCCCAGGTAACAGATCCTGGAAGGACTGTGAACAGTTATTTTCAGAATCACCGATGAAATGGTAGACACATGATTTTCATTTTAAAAATATATCTTTTAGATCAGATTTGTAATTTCACTAGTTTTAGGAAATTCTCCCTGAGGAAATCTTACCTAAAAATGCAAATTGTCATTATGACCATGACTTAAGCGTCCTGGGGAGATGTCTGGGTCACTAAGAAGTTAAGCCACTTGCCCAGGTATACATCCCTATATTTGCAAATGAAAATAACATAGTTTGTAAATATACAAGGCCAATGACATTATATTATATTTGTTACATAAATGTGATGTTATGTACAATATAGTATTTAGTATACGTATTATTTTATATGCTATTATAGATATTCTTTATATATTGTTTCATGTTGATAGATATTAGCCATAGAGGGGGGAGAAGTCTCTGAAAAGACAAATTAGAAGGCCAAACATCTGTGAGTTAAATAAAATATATTTTGGTGCGAGACCAGCATTGTTCATGCCTGAGTAATGTGGCCACCCTCACGTTACTGCAACAGAAAGATTATAGCAAATCACAATGTCAAATATTTTGTATGGGTTTATGGCCATAAGATTCCTATTAAGAGACTGGAGTGATATGTTTTGTGAAATAGTACACATAGATGAACAAATACACACATTAAGCTCCCAGTCCTGAAAAGATGTTTTAAAATGAAGCTTTGCAAGAGAATCTTTCAATACTAATTTCAAGAATATTATTTCTGTGACTTAAATAATAGACAAGAATCCCAACATACTTAGATTGAACACACTGGGAAATTTGATTTAAATTAATTAAATAAATAACTTGTCCCACCATCTTTGATCTTTCCTCTGGATATGTGGCAGAGTAATAAAAATGATAAGAGTTTCTTTGACCACCTCAGTTATCCAAAGAGGAACCTGGACAATGGGATGACTAGAGGTCATACAATTATAAATTAGTTGAAGGGGTAACTAGATGGCACAGTGGATAGAACACTGGTCTTGGAGTCAGTGTGAATGTAGGCAAGTCACAACTCCAGTAGCCTTGCAAAAACCTCAAACAAACAAGAAAACCTCAATAAATCAGTTGAGTGAATTAGAGATTTTTATTTTGGAGAAGACGAGGGATAGAGATTGGGGTATGCTCGTATCACAGAGATCAGGATATTTCTACTGGCATCCCCAAGTATCTTAAGACTTTCATGTGAAGAATGACTAGATTGGTTCTGCTCGGCTGTGAAAGGACCAGCCAATAGGTAGAAGTTATAGAGAGGCACATTTAGGTTTGATTCAAGAGAAAAACTTCCCTTTAATCAGAGCCATCAAGAAATGGAACGGACCACATCAGGAGGCAATGGGTTCCCCTTCACTGAAATTTTTCACCAAAAGATAAATGCCTTGTTAGTAGTGGTGTGGAAGAGAGTCTTACTCAGGCTTAGAGCAGGAGACATCGAAGATTGGTGGCCACAAATAGGAGGGGCAGTCCATAGTTATAATTGAATAAATCTGGCCCTAGTAGAATAAAATGTGCTTTCTGTTTCAGGGGAAAGTGAAAGGGAGGGACATGTGGCTATGGCAAAGGGAAACACAAAACACAGTAGGATGAATCCAAGTCAATTCTTGATATTTTTTTTATTACTTTCAGCATACTCTTGTCTGGCATTCCTATGTAGACTCTCCTCCCTGCCAACCCCTAGCTATTAATTTTTTGCTATTGCAAAAGGGGCTGTTTTTCATCTTGTCTTTGTATGCCCAGCACCTATCCCACCTTTTTACATAATAGACCTGTTGGATAAAATCCCCTTCCAGAATTAAATTTATAAGCCTAAGATTGGTGCAATTAAGTGTGGACAGTAAGAACAGTAGAGCACATGGGGAAAAAAAGGTTTCTTTTTTTCCAAAGTATCTTGGACAGCAAGAGCTCCAGTCACCACTTCAACTAAGATGCCCAGGTGTCCCATTCTGCGACACTATTACATCTATAGTGGTGATGTTGCTCACTAATCTTCCACTATTATGTTGGGCACCTGCTGTGAAATGGAAGTTAAGAATCAATAAAAACTAGGTGGCTGGATCAAGCCAAAGAGATGTATCACTATAAAGGAAAAGTGTTTTTTCTTTCTCTTCTTTTCTTAAAGTTTCATTTCAAATTCCCAGGGGGAAAAAAGCTTCAGGATATTATTGCCAAATAATAAAAAATTTCTTTTCTCTAAAGCAAACAAAAGAACTCAAGTCTTTAAAAATTATTATTATACTATTTCTAGAATTGTTTTCATAGATAGGTAGATTCCTATCAAGCTGGAATGAAAGAGGATCAAAGAAATACTAGGTTGGCCAATTACTAGTGAAAGGCAGTATATACAATGGATAGAGAGAAAGTCCTAGAGTCAAATAAAAGATAGGTTCAGATAAGACTCCCATTACTTAGAGAACTGGATCTGGAACCAGGAGGATTTGAGTTCTAGCATTATGAACTTGACAAGTCACTTAACCTTTGTCCCTTTTTTTTTTTTTTTTTTGGAGGCTGGGGTTAAGTGACTTGCCCAGGGTCACACAGCTAGGAAGTGTTAAGTGTCTGAGATCAAATTTGAACTCGGGTCCTACAGAATTCAGGGCTGGCTCTCTATCCACTGTGCCACCTAGCTGCCCCTTGTCTCTGTTTTTTAACTGTAAGATGGGATAATAATAATGATGATGGTGATGATTAGCACCCAATTCTAAGAGTTGTAAGGGGAAAAAAGAGATATTTGTAAAGCACTATGCAGACCTTTAGAGTGTCATATAATTTCTGACTATTATTAGCAGTTATAATTACTAGCTGTGTGTCCCTGAGTTAATTGTGGAGCTCCTTGGAGGTAGTTTCCTTAACTGTAAAATGAGATGGATACGAATAACTATCTCACAAATGATTGTGAAAATCAAATGAGATAACAGATGTATTTTGCACACTTAAAAGCACTAAATAAATGCTGTAAATCATCACTACTGTTGGCTCTTAAGCTCTGCTTTCAGAGGTATCAGAGGTGAAGTGGGCAAATAACTAATATAATAGCCTCGGAGATCAGATTCCATATCTCAGTCTAGTTCTAAGAGATCCTCTTACTAATTGGCTATTACAATTACTAATAACTTCTGCAACCAGAAAGATAACTACCTTTCTTTCTGGGAACTTTTTTCTTGATCATTTTGGCTCAGAAGAAATGAAAAACCTCCATCCCTAACTAATGTTAGGATTATGGAGCATCAGGAGAAGAGCTGAGACATTCCTTGCGATAGCATTCTCATAACTGCAGGTGGAACAAACCAGAATCAAGTTTTCTCAAATCCAAGAGACAGGAAGTGATCTCACAGGGATGGACCCCAATAGGATGCCTTAACTACATCATCAAATGAAGAAAACAAAGCCTCTGTTGGTTAGACTCACTGATCAATGGCTTTTCTGTGAAATTACTGGCATTGTATGTGAATTAGTAGTCTGCACATTATTCTGACTCTCAGAATAAATATATTGAACACTGTATGTTTGCAAAGCACATAGCAATCACAGTTAAAGTCAGAATTGAAAGGGAAATCCTCATACTGCTGTGGAAGTGGTAGCCCAAGGTAAACAGCACATTTTACCAGTTAGGAAAACACTCATAAAAATCATAGCCCATTGACAGAATGAACACCATGCTTATCTGTCAGCCTTCCTCAAACACACCCACTGCTGAAGTCTTTAGGTATATATGCAGATTCAGAACACCATGGCTAACTTACAACTATGCCTCTATGTAATCTAGATTTATTTTGTATGTCACATGTCTGTATGTTTCTATATGAAGAACGTACCTTTTCATAGTCTTACTGACAACAAAGCAGTTAGACCTAGATAAAGAGCAGTCTTAAGGGCAAGGAGGAGAAAAGTGGTTTACTTGAGCCACTGAAATAAATCATTTAGTCACCTCAGAAAAGTGAATGAGAAAGAGAATCCCTTAAAAGGGAGAGGAGAAAAGGGAGGAAGAGAAAGGGAGAAGAGATGAAGAGGAGAAAGAATAAGAGAGGGGGAAAGGAAAGAGAATATAGAAAATAGACGAGGTGAGGAAAATGGAAGGAGAAAGAAATAGAGAAGCTGGAGAGAAGAAAGGAAAAAGAAAGGGAAAAGGAGAGAGAATATAGAAAATAGGCAAAGTGGAGAAAGCAAAGGAAAAGGAGGAAGAGAATGAGGTGGAAGAGGAATAATAGAGGAAAGAAATGGGGAAAGAGAGAACACATCAATGGAGAGAAGGAGAAGAGAAACAGAGGTAGAGAAGGTGAGGAGAAATGGAGGAAAAGGGAAAACAAAGCAAACACAGAATAGTGTATATAAAAAGAAGGAAGTGACGAGAGAAGTAAAAAATAAGTAGAAAAAAGAGATGGGAAAAGAAAAAAAAGAGGAAAAGAAAAGACAAGAAGGAGGGAGAAACGGAAGGTAAGCCAGAACAACTTAAGAATCTCAAGTTCAAGAAAAGGAAAGAAAAGTGTGCAAAAATAATTATATATTTGGTTCCGAATGTAAATGTAAAAGGGGTCACATGGATGGTAGATCTAATTGGGAAGTGCACTGTCCTAGGCGAGAGAAACAGAGAGGCAGTTTGAGAAATTCCTACCCATCAAGCATGATTGTGTTATTCCAACTAAGCAGAGACAAAAAGACAAATCTAAGCTCCCTACTTTCATTTATAATTGAACCGAGTCCAGAAGGATGGAGCAAGTACCATCTGTAACACATAGTGCATTAGCAGCCGGGAGAATGAAATATTCAAATTACTCTAGGCTACCTCGCATAATGACAGGGTTACAAAAAACTGACTTGTAACCAGGGATGGGAGAGGAAGAAAAGAAAGGTGGTTGATTTTTTTTTTTTTTTTTTTGGAAGTGCGTGGATAAAAGTAACAAAATGTGACTCTTAAAGAAACAACTAAGCTAGGGAACAAAAAAGCATATTTGCATTTTGTCATCTCACATAACACCCAAATACAGTTACTGGGGAAGGTGGCAGATGAATTCAGGAAATCCTCCTAATTTAGAAAGAGAGAAAGGGAAGAGGGATAGGGAGAGAGGGATTTAAGGAAGGTAAGGAAGGAGAGATAAAGGTGAGAGGAGAGAGAGGAGTAGGAAGTGAATAAAAGGGAGAGAGGGGGGAGGCAGAGAGAGACAGAGAGAGAATCAGATAGAAGAAAGAAGGAAGGAAGGAAGGAAGGAAGGAAGGAAGGAAGGAAGCAAGGAAGGAAGGAAGGAAGGAAGGAAGGAAGGAAGGAAGGAAGCAAGGAAGGAAGGAAGGAAAGAAGGGAGGGAGGGAGGGAGGGAAGGAGGGAGGAGGGAAGGAAGGAAGGAAGGAAGGAAGGAAGGAAGGAAGGAAGGAAGGAAGGAAGAAAGGAAGGAAGGAAGGAAGGAAGGAAGGAAGGAAGGAAGGAAGGAAGGAAGGAAGGAAGGAAGGAAGGAAAGGAAAGGAAACCTCAAACTCCCTAAATTTTTAAACAGTTTTACTTTGGATTTGGGGTTCTACTATTTTGATTCTATTTGCATATGTAAATAAGGGGGTACTATGGAGGGGTGGAGTTGAAGCTGCTCGTTTTGATCCTATTAATCAGGGCTGCTGAAATGTGTGACATGGTAAGTGGCTCTAGCCCCTAGCAGTAGTCAAGATGGAGTGACAGGCTCCATTTAAGATGTCACAGCACATAATAAAGTGTAAAACTATACTTAAAATAAACGAGATAGAAACAATAAACTTGACTCAATGCTTGAACTTTTGCAGAGACAGAGACAGAGAGAACGTGTAGATGTTTGAACAATGGCGAAACTAGAGCGTCCCTGTGCCTACGGTCCCTTCATGTCAGTGCTTTTTTTTAAGGTTGCCCAGATCACATCCAAGGCTAATGTTAAGTAGCAGTGGTTCACACTCTGACATGGGCACCAGATCCCATCAGTGGCTGCAAACACTGTCAACCTTTGTGGGGCCGGGGCTGGGGTTAATGGCCTTCTCCCAGGTATCCCCTGATAACTCTGAATTGCTTGGCTCAGAAAACCTCACCCTAATATAAGTTGTTATGCCTCTTGATTGTCCACCTGTGCCACAGTTGCCTCATTATGGTTTGGGTGTATTTTTTTTTTCTGAGGGTTTAAAGCTGTATTGTCAAAGCTGCTTGGCCCCAAATTGGGAGTTCTCTTTTTTTCCCCTCCAGGCCCTGCAATTACTGCTACATGTGGGGGTGGATTCATGTCAAAGCAAATGTTTTCCTTATGTTACTTTCTTATTCAAAAAAAAAATTCATAAATGGGAGCCAGCAGCATGAGCTCCTGACGTTGCACAGCCTTGGCGACCAGGCTTCCTTCCTCTTAACAGCCATGGGGGCACTGGTGCCTCACCTGGCACGCCACCCAGCAGCTTTTGCAGATATTGCATGCTGTGGCAGAGTACAAAAAAAAAAAAAGGAAACAAATATTTGGTTCCAAAGATGGAAAGTGTTGGCACTAAGAGGCTGCAGGGAAGGGAACCCAAACCATAACTCAGTAAATTCTTGACATTGTCTTCCACTAGTTTCTGAAATGCTGTGATCTCCTGATGCTTGTCTTACTTCCCTAATGACTTTACTTATTGGCTTCTCATCTTCTTGTCCCTGAAATGTGGGGTGAGCTCCACGAATGTCTTTGCTTCTCTTTCCTTTTTCCTACACTCCCTGAATAACTTGAATTCTTGTTTTCCTTATCAACTCTATGTGAGTGACTCCCAAATTTATATTCTTAGTCTCTCCCTCTCTCTCCCTCTCTCTCCCTCTCTCTCTCTCTCTCTCTCTCTCTCTCTCTCTCTCTCTCTCTCTCTCTCTCTCTCTCTCTCTGTCTTCTCTCTCTGTCTCTCTCCTCTCTCTCTCTCTCTCTCTCTCTCTCTCTCTCTCTCTCTCTGTCTCTCTCTCTGTCTCTCTGTCTCTCTCTCTCTCTCTCTCTCTCTCTCTCTCTCTCTCTGTCTCTCTCTCTCTCTGTCTCTCTCTCTGTCTCTCTGTCTCTCTCTCTCTCTCTGTCTCTCTGTCTCTCTGTCTCTCTCTCTCTCTCTCTCTCTCTCTCTCTCTCTCTGTCTCTCTGTCTCTCTCTCTCTCTCTCTCTCTCTCTGTCTCTCTCTCTCTCTGTCTCTCTCTCTCTCTGTCTCTCCCTCTCCCTCTCCCTCTCCCTCTCCCTCTCCCTCTCCCTCTCCCTTTCTCTCTCCGTCTCCGTCTCTCTCTCTCTCTCTCTCTCTCTCTCTCTCTCTCTCTCTCTCTCTCTCTCTCTCTCTCTCTCTCTCACAGAATTCCATGCTGGAAGCCATCTTACCCTTGTAACTGATCACTAATACTATAACTGAATCTATCCCAAAACTGCGTGTGGCTCTTTACTACCTGGGATTTTACTAACTGAGAAAAGCCCCTGTGCCAGTGCAAGGCCATACTTTATTCTGGCAATTGCCAGAACAGAGGTATCAGACACATAGGTCACATGTGCTCCATAACACTCCCAAATGTGGCCCAATCCAGTTTAAAATATAGTTCTTATCTGATTTCAATGAGTTGATGTGTTGATCAACAAATATGTAAACATGTGCTTTTCTAGGAAAATACAAAGTCTACATGGATCCTTATGTACAAGTCAGTGGCCCACAGCTTTATTTAAATTTGACGTCACTGGATAAAATACTGAATAAAACACAAAATCTTTATCTAGGCCATGATACAGTAGAAAGGGGTCTGTGATTACCCCCAGCCTGTGTCCCAAGTCAACTCTAACACTTACCAGCTATGTGATCCTAGGTCGGCCATTTGAAATTTCCCAGCCTTACTTTTATAGCACAAAGTTATCATGAGAGATAAAGTACATAAAGTGCTCTGCAAACTTTAAAATACAAACCCAATTCAGCTATTATTATTACTATTCTTTTTCACATACTCTATGCTCATAGCAAGTTGAATTACTCAAAATCTTCCCCTGTCAGCCAGTGCTCTGCAGCTTCTGGGTCTATGCATTCTACTACTGCTGCTCTCCCTCCTTATCCATACCTGGGATTGACTATCTCTCCATCTCTCTCTCACCCCCACCCCCATTCCCATCTGTTAACATGTGTCCCTGCTGCATATTTCAAATCAAGTATAATCATCACCCCCTCCATGAAGCCCTCCCTGGACCCCCCAGATGAAACAGACCTGATCTTTCTCAATTTTCTCATAGCTTTCTATTTGTATTTTTAATTTGTAATAAGAGTACATGTCCCTTCCTTGCCACCCTCCCTCTATTTAAACCCTGGGCATCTTGGGAATGAGATCTTTTGTGTCTTTATATCCCAAGTAGTCTTTAAGTGTTAGATACTTATTGACAATAGTAAGTAATTAACAAGTTTAATGATAATACTATTTGTTGAATCAAACTCAATGTGATAGAAGAGCAGGACTGTTGTATATTTGGCTCATTCAAAGGGAGGTTGAGGTTGTGCCCATGGCGGGGGGAATGGAGAATTTCTGGAGGGTCACTCTCCCGTGCTCTGGCCCGTCCCATTAAGCAATGGCCTTACTCTTTAAGGTCCCACACTCTGGGGAGTAGCAGTCAGTCCCCAGGATCAGGGCAAATCCCTCTCAGCTTCGGCCTGCAGCTCCTAACATCTCTGGCCGATGTGCCAGGCTACAGTCACTCAGAGTGGGAGTTTTATTAGCCACAAGCCAGGATGCCGTGCGATGATATATTTAAGTAATAATAAACAAGGAGCTGAGGCCACCGGCTGAAATGGTAAAGAGAAAGAAAGGAAAAAAAAAAACATAACAATTGAGGATATTTGGTAAAAACGAGTGGCAGCACGAGTACATTTCACAACTGTGCTGTTCATTGTCAAACAGAAACTTAAAGGGATGCCTTCCAAAGATTAGCACATATTGTGCAGATTAAATGAAATAACAGAAAAGTATATGGAAATGAGAAAAGGGAGGTAGGAATGGAGGGTGTGGGGGTGGCTCTAGGCAAATTGGATTTATGAGTAACCATAGGAGAACCCACAAAATAATCCAGAATTTAAAATAAATCTACCCTAAACCTCAATCATAAATAGAAGTACCATGTAAATTTTGAGAAGAAATAGTGAGTTTTTATTGATATTAATGGTACACACACATATATCCCGAAAGCCTTAGTGCAATTTTAAACTACTGAAGTTTAATAGGGTAGATCAAATGCAATAATATTTATCTACTAAAATGAAAAGTGCATTAAGATTTTTGCATATAAATGAGAAACAATTTAGCATAGTACAAAGAGAGGAAAAGAAACGGGTTCAAATCATGTCTCTGACACATTCTCATTAGGTCACTTAACTTCTAAGGATCTAATCTTACAGAAAGGGAGTCTTCCCCATGGGAGGTCCTGCGTTGATGAAATCACAATTCTGGAATATGAGAATGCAATAAAGTTGTTAAGCCCTCCTCAGATACAGATCAGAATCTCATCTGAAATGGCAACTGTGGTCCAATGGATGGAGCCTTGGGCCTGGAGTAAAGAAGACCCGAATTCAAAGCCTACCTCTGTGACGCTAGGCAAGTGATTTAATTGCTGTCTCGTCTTCAAGTGCAAAATCAGGATCATAATAGCATATATATTGTAGATTTGTGAAATCAAATGAGATATTAACAGTTTTTTTAAAAGCAAAAAATAAAATAAAATAAAATCCTGAGTGGCTATCCCAGCCCTCCATGTTTGCAAAGTTAGACTAACTAAAGCAAGTATGACTTTCAGTAACAATGACACTAAATATTTTCCAAGGTCTTGCTTGAAGGGCGTGGCCAATTGGCTAACAGCATTCTATGTTCCCAGCTCTAACCCAGCTCCCAAGTCAGCGCCTCCTTTCAGCACCTAGACATTCTCTGCTCCTCTGGTTCCTCAATCTGTATTTACTTCTTACCCATCAGGCAAACCCTGAATTCCCACAGTTTGGGGAACCGAGCGACCTAACCGTTTTAAGTGAGGACATAGTGTTATTCAACGGCCTTTCCCCAATCTAGTCTTTGAATGCTACCATAAAAATGCAAAGCTACATCACTATTTCTTTTCCACAATCATAGTTTTCACATTGGTTAGATTTTCAATAACAGTGGTCATGATGAGTAAACACAAATATACCACAATTTATCATCAAGCAAGAACTGTCAAATATGGGGTTAGGCTGGTACTTAAAATGTGAAATTTGTCTTTAAAGCATTCCTCTGTTCTTGGGAACCCCTTGAATAACATCTCTGGAGGAGCGTTCTCAAAGGCCAAGTTCATCCAGCACAAGACATAGCTGGTCAGGAGCTACCCAGATTCAAATCCAACTTTGGATAAGTCACAAGTTTTAAAATGAAGAGACTGGACAAGGACAAGGACTTTTCAGTATTAAAATCAGAAAGTTTAACAATGACAACATATGTATTTATGTTTATTTATGTGTGTGTACATATGTATATACATACAAATAAATGAAGATATACACAAAGGGTGTGTAGAAATATTTTTAATAATAGCTATAACTAAAACCGAACACTCAGCTCTGGTATTAGCTGCCTATGTGATTCTGAATGTATTCAACATTTTTATGGGTAGTTGGTGGTGCAAGGGACAGAGGGCCGAGCCTGGATCACCACAAAAACAAAGAAAAATAGCACCTGCTCATTATAGCATCCGAATGCAAGAAGGGACTCTCAAGTTGGGGCAAATTTACTACCTCTCACAAAAAAATCTCTAAACTCTTCTGCCAAGCTCAGAACGGAAGCAAAGGAGACCCTTCTGAATTGGGTTTTGCTATGAATGCGGTATGGCACTAGGAGGCTGCCCAGGGCCCCTAGGGCCTTCTTAAAACACTGGCAAGCTTCCAGGGGAGCTCCAACTTTGTGGTCCAGAGAGGGCCATGTTGGCAGCATGTCAAGAACGAGCGAGTTAGTTACATGGCACCCTGGGGGTCATAATATTTCCCAGAACACTCAAGCTAATAGTCCCATGATAGGTGGCTCAGGGCAGGTTATAAGTATAATATTCCCCAGTGAGTCAGGGGGAAAAGTCTTCTCTGTTTCTGAACTTGCTTCTTCCTCTTTCTGGAGCCAAATTTTACTTTTCTGACCTTTAGGGCAGGGTTTTTGGTTTCACTTTTCTGAAAATATTATGTTAAAGTTGAGTCTAGCTCCTCATTATTTTCACACTTTGCATTTCTTTCCTTTTGTAAAAATTTAAAAAAAAAAATATGTTGTACATACAGCCAGAGGCATTTTGGCAATGAGTGCATTTTTATACCTTCCTAAAAATAAATAAATAATTTGCATTTGATTTACATAAATGAATCAAGAAATTTACATAACTGAATGAAATGGATGCTTTACACACTAATCTCCTCCCTGTTTTCCCCTCTTCTCTCTCTCTGAGATTGCTTATTATTTTTCATTCAACGGTGATACAACTTGGAGGTTGATAATGTTTTTTTTAATTTTTTTTTCACTCCAAAGGGCCAAGAAAAAACTAGATGTATTGTAAAACTTTTTTTTTTAATTCCTAGAGTTTTAATAACATGGCACTTGTGATAGCACTTTAAGATTTATTTTTTAAAAATTCTTTTAAAAAATTGACCTAGCAGGAAATATTGACTAAGGAAATATTAAATGCTAGGAGTATAGCATACAAAACCAAAATGGAACAGTCCCTGCTCTCAAGGAGCTGGCATTCTACCTAGGGAAACATGTCAATATATTCCTATATCAGTGAATGCAAATATATAGTGAGAGAAGATAATTGGGTAATGGGAGCATCCGTGCTTAGGAGAACAGGGGTCAAGTAATATTTCCTATAGAAGGTTAATGTGAGCTGAGCTTTGGAGAAAGCCTGGGATTCTCAAAAGTGGAGATATGGGACAAGGAATATAGGCAATTTGGCTAGACAGGAAAGTGTGTGAAAGGAAAAGATATATATTAAGCCTGAAAAGGCAGGCTTGGAGGTAAGGGCTTTAAATGCCAGAGGTAAAAGTGAGTGGCTGGAGCTGTTTGAACAGAGTAGTGACATGATAGTGTTTTTAAGGAATATAAATAGGAATGGAGAGATACTGATGGCAGGGACTGTTATGATAGTCCAGGTGAGAAATAACATTGGTCTGAACCAAGGTGGTGGCTGTTGGAGGAGGGAGAATGGGAAGAAGACGAGAGATGATGGGAGCCCAAATATTGTCCTAATCATTCTGTAGATGAGGATATTAGCTAGGAACAAGAGATGAACCTTTTTACCTACATCTACCTCCTAAGTCCTAGCGCTGAGATTTGAACTCTTTTCCTGGCTCCAAACTGTACAGGCATTCTATTATACCACGCTGCCTTTCTTAGATACAATAGAGGGGTTTTGTATTTCACAAATAATCATTCATATTACACAGGCTTTACTGAGATTTTTCCCAATTACTTTATTTAATCAGGATCAACATAAGATTAGAGACTTAGAGCTGGACCAAAAGGATCATATTGTATAACATCTTCATCTCATGGAGAAACCAAGTCAAAAGAGGTTAATAATTAACCAATTAATCATTAATTTAAACATTTCCAGGCTCATTCAAATAGAATCTGAACTCAGATAACTACACATTTGATGCTTTTTACTGTATCTGCCTTTAGGAAGTATGATCAAGGATGAGTATCTCAGTCCTTAAACTTTCAGAGAATGGGATTCACTCCACCTCTATTTGCTGTTGTTCTGGATGTCTCCCTGAGCACAAGAGCTATCACATAGAGGATGGCCTAGGTTGTCCATGTCGAGGGCCTAATTTCAGCACAAGCATCACAGAAACATGCACACCCTCCTATCTCTTTTAATATTAAAAAAAATCTAATTTAGCAATTTTGTTGAAAAGTAGGGTAGGTATTTCATTTCATACAAGGCTTTTTGGAGGCTCTGAAATTACAGCTGCATTGGAAACCCACATATAGGTTGATGCCACTTTTACGTGTTGAAACAAACCAGTCACTCTTTCTCCCGCTAAGCAGTTAAATTAGAGAGTATTCAATTAATAACAGCTGAATATTCTGTCACATTTAGGAAGATGTATGGTAAGACAAGCGAGTTGTGATGTATCTGACAGAAATGATAAAAGTTCTCCCGACACAGTCTGGCAGATACTTGGCTCCTACCGCGGCTCTCTCTCATGTTCTAAAACGTCAGCAGCACAGACACAAGATATAGTCCTGACTTCAAGAAGAAAGACTCCAAAAGTGTACGGGAAAAATAGAAGAAGGAAAAAAAAACGTCAAATAATTTAAAGGGACTAGAACCTGCTCATTTCTCTCATGAGCCCTCATTTGAGCCAATACGGGCATAGGATCATCAGAACAGTAATTATTAATACTATTTAATGCTGAAATTATTAATCATGAGCATTTATTCTGAGCTTGAAGATTTCTCAAGGGTATTATATGTTATTTCCTTGGATCCTCAAAATAACGGTGTGTGGTATTATAATAATAAGCTGCATTTTATAGATGAGGAAGAGGCTGAGCTCACTCACAGGGGTTAAAGATTTGCCCACAGTCACAAAGCTATTAAATGGGTAAAGCAGAGTTTCATCTGATGTGTTCTTTTTTTTTTTTTTTTTTTTTTGACTCTAAGTATGTCTTTGGATGTACTGTAAAACCTGGTGCCACATAGATAGTCTAAAACACCGGCAGGTCCAGCAGGCACTCTGTACCCATACATAATATATAAATTCCTCTGTGTACCCACTGATAACTTCCCCATACTCCCATTCCACTATCTACTAACTCCTCTTTTCCATTATGTTTCCCTGTGAATTGCTAAAGGGAGCCTCAATTTCTCCCCCAAATGTCTAGTATCTATCATTTTGAGAGCACGGTGCCTTCTCTTCTTGGAGGCACCTTCCAGGCTGTTCAGGTTTTCTAATGGTGAGCCCAATGTCTCTCTAACAATGTTGCTCCTCCAGCTCCCAATGCTGAGAGTATTTATCCACATTCCTTAGAAAACTGCTCAAATCCAAATTGAAAAGGAAATAAAAAAGACCATGGCAAAATTGCTAACATACGGGACGTAACAGAGCGATCCATGACATAGTTACATTACACTTCCCCCCCAAGCATAAACAGACAGGGCCGTGATGGCTAAGAAGAGGGAAGATCGCCTCCCATTTTCTATGATCCAAAAGAAATGCAGTGAAGCGGGTGGGGACCAAAAAAAAAAACTCCAAACAACAAAAGGTTGTGTCATACCCAAATGGGTTTTGGCAAACCTCATAAGAGCAGAAATGTTCCTGCAGATTGCATTTGGAAATTCCATTGAACTCGTTTGCTAAAGATTGAAACCTTCCCCTGCAGGCTTGAAAACCTATGAAGTAATACTCTGCTAGGAAACAGAGACAGGACTGACTATAACACAGTGAAATAGAAGAGTCTGACATTAAGATATCAATGGGTAGAGAGAGCAAAATGCACATGATCTCAGCAAGGAAGAAAAATACATTTCAAATAAATCTGGACATCAAAGAAGAGAAAAAAGTCACAATCTCAGACCTAATAGTATTCACATTAAGAAAATAAAACTTGAAAATATCTGATTTCCTTTGTGTAGTCTGTTTGACAGATTTCTTCATAACATAAGATAAGTTCTTCATAACCTAACCCTTCCCTACTTTTCTTATACCTTACTCCCTATCACATGCTCTGTGATCCAGGAAAACTGACCTCCTTGCTCTTCAAACAGGATACCTCACCTCCTGAGTATTTTTACATTTTACTCATGCCTGAGATTCCTTCCCTCCTCTTCTATCTCCCGAATTCCTTGGAGTTTCAACTAAAATTTCTCCTTTTACAAAAAG